>NC_141164.1:1367500-1702500 GCF_053477565.2 Lygodium microphyllum
TAAAAAGTAGTGTTCGAGAGGCCATTGACAGACTTAGCAGAGGAAAAGCACAAGATCATGATGGATTAGTAGCCAAGCACTTGATCCATGCTAGAGATTTGGTGGCAGGATTCCTAACTTACATGTTTAATAGAGCCATGTGTGAAGGCCTACCAGAAAGCTGGAGCACGAACACTATTGTGCCTATCCTCAAGTTAGGGGACCCTACTCTACCCAATAACAAAAAACTATCATGGTTGGACATACACTGGCTAAGTTATATGCTTCCATCCTTGAGCATGAGTTAATCAGGTGGGCAGAGATGTGGGGTCTTAGAGCATAGGGACAGGCTGGCTTTAGGAGAGGCTTCTCCACATTGGATCACATCCTCACACTCAGAGCGATCATTGAGGAGGGAAGGGCCCATGGCCAACGGACCTACCGCTGCTTTGTGGACTTCCACAAAGCCTTTGACACAATACCGAGAGACAGGCTGATACATAGATTGCATGTCATGGGAGTACCGAAAGAGCTCAATTGGGGTATTTTGGCACTGTATGAGAGAGTTGTGGGCAGAGTCCAGACACCTGAGGGCCTTTCGGCACCTATCTACTCCACCATTGGCGTGAATCAGGGATGCCCCCTCTCTCCAACACTATTTGGCCCGTACATCAATGGGATTGCTGATTATATTTCACAGGAAGGAGATAGAGGAGCTCCACTAGCTGGCACTTGGATACCTCTCCTATTGTATGCAAATGACATTGTATTGATAGATGACTCTCCAAAGGGTCTACAGAGACACTTGGATGCATTCCACTCCTATACTTTGGACAGTGGGTTTTCAATGAACCTTGGTAAAACCAAGGTGATGGTATTTAATACTACACCACAGTGGATCAAGAGATCAGCACCTAAATTCACATATGGATCTGAGGAGCGGAAGTATGTGGATTGTTATACATACCTGGGAGTCTTATTCACAAGGCCCACCTTTTCTATGCGAAAGGCAGCAGACACTAGACTGACTCGCGGATACATAGCACTAGGTGGTATGGAGAGGATGTACTCACAAGTGCAATTCCAAGAACCCTACACCAAGCTATGGCTCTTCAATACACTGGTCACATCCACACTACTTTATGGAGTACAAATATGGAGGCCCAATCTTGACCACCGTAGCAAATCAGGGCACACTTATGACGAATGGAGATCAATGGAGAAACCCCTAGTGTCCATGATATCCAAGATTATCAAATGTAAGGTCTCAGTGCAACATGGGATCATCAGAGCCGAGCTAGCAGCTACACCGATTGTGGTAGAGGCCCTAACCCAATCGGTCGCATATATACATAGGCTATGGAACTTACCCAGACAAAGATTTGCACGGTTGGCCCTTGAGTCCTCTAGGCAACTTGCCAGAGAGGATGATATTTCATGTTGGTATGCATAAATGTCTACCTGGTCTGGGTTGCATGGCTTTAGCATGGACAAGTTACCCCTCTTCCAGTACTCCCTTGATGCACCATCTCTTGATCTGAGCAGGTTAGAGATTCGCAAGATCATCAAAATAGATCTTACCTAGTTGGATATCAAGCGGACATGGTTGATGCCAGGGCAGGAGCTAGGGACAAAGATGGCTTTCTACCGCGAGCATTTCCTTCATACTACAGATGATGGATGTATTGTTCGCCCAAGATACATGGACGCCCACCTTTCCCATGTGATCAGATGTACTATTGGCCAGTTGCACACCTCCTCACATCAGCTAGAGATTGAGACTCGCAAATAGAGATTCATCCCACCAAAGAAGCGCATATGCCAGATATGCCAATTAGATATCTGCCGCTGCCACGCGTATTATAAGGTCCGTGGTCGTTGCCACTGTCTCTTTAAAGATGGATTTGGACCACTATCCAGAGTCATGGATTTTACCGATCAGCAATGCCTTGGCCTCCTTTCTTCTTGAGATGCGACGGCTTCGTGACATGCGCCTCAGGATTACAGCTGCTCCAGGATACCAAGGCCCTTCATAGAGGCAGCTCATAGACTTCTTCGCAAAGGAGACTCAGAACACTTCAATATAGTTACAGCCGCAATCCACACAAGAGCCTCTCTCATCGCCATAGTACACACACAAACAAGGAGTACTAATTGATCGAGACGTTCAACTTAGTCGATCTAGATCTCCTAGGCCTCGACATAGACACCGACGACACCTTCATAGGCGGATACAGGGGATTATTGCTCGGGCTAGAGCTAGGCCCTCCATACCCACATGACGTTGTACCATCTGGAGCTCATTGTTACTAGATAGAGCTCTATGTTTTACACATAGCCATAGTTAGTTTCCTTTCTTATTTTGCTTTGTGCTACATATTTTGCCCAAACATTTGTACCATCATATACATGACTGTAACTCATGGTCTCATAGGTCATTTTGGCCTTTTGTAGACATTAATGTATCATTTCATTTCATTTCTCTCTCTCTCTCTCTCTTTTTTTTCGTAATGGATGTTATATTTATAAAGTACTAAACAACAAAAGAGTTACAAAAGTCATGGCAAAGACGCAGAGGAAATTGCCATATGCCAGGGAAGTAAGTCCTCCTGAGCGAGTAAGTCAGAGTGCCGAATGAGATCTATCTGCCAATGCAAGAGACCTTTAAGCCTAGCAATATGTCCCTAAACATTAGGGGCTGAATCAAAAAGAAAAGCATTCCGAATGGTCCAATTGTGTCAACAACCCCAATATCTAAGAAAGTGAAACAAGATCTTCATATGCGCCTGTGCCGGTGTGGGGAATTTGGGACGTGCAAAAACCCAATCGAAATGGCTTAGTGAGAAACCAACCACCCCTCGCCAAACCGCTGACAAGAGTGACCAGATTTTCTTAGCGAGAGGGCAAGAAATAAATCGATGACGGGCCCATTCCACACTGGTGGTGCAAAAGAAACAATTGTTGTTGGAGATTCAACGCTTCGAAAGGGCTGAAGGAAGAGGAAGACCACCAATCATCACCCTCCAAAGAAAGACCTTGCATTCGAAAGGTGTCTTGTTCAACCAGCCCTCCATCACAGTTACCTTCCACCATGACTGAGATTTACGCAATCCCCATACAGTATTAACTTTAGTAGCCAGCCATTGATGATCTTTAATCAAAAGATGATACACCTGGTTAGCTGAGGCCTTTTCCAAATTCAGCCGGCCTGCAAGGTCCCAGTCCTGCCAAGGACGCGATCCGAAGCAAGGGCAAGAAAGGGTTATCTGCTCTGGAGCACCATCAAAAGCTGTCCCCATAAATCACGGTATCCACGAGGGATCCTGAAAAGCCTCCTGGCTATACGAAACGATATCAACACATTGCGATTGGCAAGGGTGGCTTCTGCAACTCAAGTCAAGCCCAAACGTGCCATGCGGTTAAATTTTGGTCTAAGCTCATGTTTGCCTTCCCAAGAAAGCAATCGCGAGGCTGCCAAAAATTCCAGTTGAAAAGCGTTAGTAGCTAAGCGGTCCTCCACTGGATGCAACTGAGCCTTCTAGAGAACCAATTTCCAGGAACATACCAAATGAGCAAGCAGGAATGATGAAGGACTAGAAATCCGAGAGTTTGCATTAAGAACATGCCACAAACAGCTCCAAATTTGGGTATTACCATACACAAGCCTGTGATCCTCAAGAAAAGAACGGGCTATAAAGACCCACGGGTGATGATCCAAGCACATGGCACGAAAAAGAGACCAATGGAGTGCCAGCATATGACTTTCGGCATCCAAAATAGCCCCACCACCCATGCGTTTGGGGGTACATGCATGCGACCAAGAAATCCATGAAATGCATGCATGCAAGGACTCCTTCTTCCATAACATGAAACGAATGTACTGAGTAGAGCATTCAATGTAGTAGTAGTCCAAGGCAGCAATGGCAAGAAATATGTGAGCATTAGCGACATAATTGTCTGAGCCACTTTGAGGCGAACATGGAAGGGCCAAGCCTGTGACTTCCAGTACAGAAACTTAGCTGTCAGTTTCTGTGAAATCCACTCTAGTAGTTTCTTTGGCCGAACATCAACACCCAAAGGGTACCCAAGATGCCTGAAAATGGAACCACACGGAACAAGCATTACCTGCCAGTCCAATGACTGCAAATCTGACTCCATGCAACTGAGAATGGTTGATTTCAAAGCATTGATATGAAGACCAGAAGCATGACCAAAGAGAGTCCAAACATCTAATGCTTTGTGAAGATTATCCTTGTCCGCACGCAAAATCATAAAGTTGTCATCAGCCAAGGATTGACTAATGAAGTGCTGTCCAAAAGGAAGAGGCAATCCACCCAACTGATTAGAGGCTGCCATATGGGATAACATCGAAAGAACCGGATGAGTCGCAATGGCAAAAAAGAGAGGACTCAAAGGGCAACCCTGTCTCACAGAGCGTGCAAGGACAAATGGCTTGGTAACACCACCATTCAGCATAACTCGCAAAGAAGCCGCAGCACTAATGGTGTAGATCAAACGAGACATCCGAGTGCCAAAGCCCATAGTAGATATAAGTTCTGCAATGAAAGACCAGTCTAAATAATCAAAGGCCTTTTCCAGGTCCAATTGGATCAATACCACCTCCTGATTAGAGTGCCTTGCATAGTCGATAGCCATTTGCACATTTAAGACATGATGCAGAATGTTTCGGCCCTTGATGAAACCATATTAAAGAGGATGCACAATGGCAGGAAGATGCTTGTGGAGCCGATTCACCATCACTTTGGAAAAGATTTTATACATAGAACCCATCAAAGAAATTGGTCACCAATGTTTCAACATAAACGGCGAAGGAACTTTTGGAAGAAGTTTGATAAGTCCTTCTTTCCATGAGAAAGACATGAACCCTGTTTCCCAAACCTGCTGAAACATAGCCGTCAATGGTTTCACCAAGCGTGTAGCAAAGACCTCAAAGAATTCATTGGTGAGACCATCCCAACCGAGACTTTTATCCTTGGGCAAGTGTAACAAAACATCCATAGCCTCCTCCTCACGAATATCTCTCTCTCTCTCTCTTTTTTTTCGTAAAAGGTAATTGTATTAATTACGAAAAAGGTACAAGTTTACACAATTACAAGATACACGATGGCTCTACCCCATCGTGTGTAAAGAACACACTGTCTCTCTACAAGAACCAGACGACCTAAGAGTTACAAAGTCATGGCAAAGACGCAGAGGAAATTGCCATATGCCAGGGACGTAAGTCCTCCCGAGAGAGCATGTCAGAGTGCCGGAGAAGATCTATCTGCCAATACAAGAGACCCTTAAGCCTAGCAATATGCCGCTGAACATTGTAGGCGAAATCAAAAAGAAAAGCATTCCGAATGGTCCAATTATGCTAACAGCCCCAAAATCGAAGAAAGTGAAACACGATCTTCATATGTGGCTGTGTCAGTGTGGGGTATTTGGGCTACACAAAAACCCAATCGAAAGGGCGTAGCGAGAAACCAACCACCGCTCGCCAAACGGCTAACAAGAATGACCAGATTTTCTTAGCGATGGGGCAAGAAATAAATTGGTGACGGGCGGATTCCACATTGGTGGTGCAAAAGAAACAGTTGCCGTTGGAGATTCGACGCTTGGAAAGAGCTGAAGCAAGCGGAAGACCACCAATCATCACCCTCTAAAGAAAGACCTTATATTTGAAGGGTGTCTTGTTCAACTAGCCCTCCATCACAGTTGCCCTCCACCATGACCGGGATTTACGCAATCCCCATAGAGTATTAGCTTTAGTAACCAGCCGTTGATGATCTTTAATCAGAAGATGATACATCTGGTTAGTTGAAGCCTTTTCTAAATTCAGCCTGCCTGCAAAGTCCCAATCCTGCCAGGGACGATCCGAAGCAAGGGCAGGAAAGGGTTGGCTGCTCTGGAGCACCATGGAAAGCTATTCCCACAAATGCCTATATCCACGAGGGATCCTGAAAAGCCTTCTGGCTGTACGAAACGATATCAACGCATTGCGACTGGCAAGGGTGGCATCCGCGACTGAAGTTAAGCCCAAACGTGCCATGCGGTTGAATTTTGGCCGAAGCTCATGTTTACCTTCCCACGAAAGTGACCACGAGACTGCCAACAATTCCAATTGAAAAGAATTAGTAGCTAAGCAATCCTCCGCCGGATGCCACTGAGCCTTCCAGAGGACCAGTCTCCAAAAACATACCAAATGGGCAAGTAGAGATGAAGAAGAACTGGAGAACCGAGAATCAGCATTAAGAACATGCCACAAGGAACTCCGGGTTTCGGTATTACCATGCAGAAGCCCGTGATCCTCAAGAAAATAACGGACTATAACGACCCACAGATGATCCGAGCACATGGCGCAAAAAAGAGACCAACAGAGTGCCAACATATGAGTTTGGGCATCTAAAATAGCCCCTCCACCCATGCGTTTGGAGGTGCACGCATGCGACCAAGAAATCCAGGAAATGCCTGCATGCAAGGAATCCTTCTTCCATACGAATAGACTAAGTAAGAGCATTCAATGTAATAGTAGTCCAGGGCAGCAATGGCAGGAAATATGTGAGCATTGGCAATAAAATTGTCTGGGCTACTTTGAGGCGAACATGGAAGGGCCAGGCCTGAGACTTCCAATGCAGAAACTTAGCCGCCAATTTCTGTGAAATCCACTGTAGTAGCTCCTTTGGGGGAACCTCAACGCAAGTCCGACTCCGTGCAGCTGAGAATGGCTGATTTCAAAGCATTGATGCGAAGACCGGAAGCCTGACCAAAGAGAGCCCAAACATCTAATGCTTTGCGAAGGTTATCCTTGTCAGCACGCAGAATCATAAAGCTATCATCAGCCAAGGATTGACTAATGAAGTGCTGTCCAAAAGGAAGCGACAATCTAGCCAACTGAGTAGAAGCTGCCATATGAGATAACATCGAAAGAACTGGATGAGTCGCAAGGGCAAAGAAGCAAGGACTCAAAGGGCACCCCTGTCTGACAGAGCGAGCAAGGACGAATGGCTCGATAACACCTCCATTCAGCATGACTCGCGAAGACACCGCAACACTGATCGTGTAGATCAGACGAGACATCCGAGCACCAAAGCCCATAGTAGACATAAGTTTTGCAATGAAAGACCAGTCCAAATAATCAAAAGCCTTTTCCAAGTCCAATTGAATCAGTACAACCTCCTGATTAGAATGCCTTGCATAATCAATCGCCAGTTGCGCATTTAATACATTGTGCAGAATGTTTCGGCCCTTAATGAAACCATATTGGAGAGGATGCACAATGGCAAGAAGATGCTTATGGAGCCGATTCGCCATTACTTTGGAAAAGATTTTATACATAGAACCCATCAAAGAAATTGGGCGCCAATGTTTCAACATAGACCGCGAAGCAACTTTTGGAAGCAGTTTGATAAGTCCTTTCCATGAGGAAGGCATGATCCCCGTTTCCCACACCTGCTGAAACAAAGCCGTCAATGGTTTCGCCAGTTGGGTAGCAAAAAGCTCAAAGAACTCATTGGTGAGACCATCCCAGCCAGGACTTTTACCCTTGGGCAAGTGTAACAAAACATAGACGGCGAAGGAACTTTTGGAAGCAGTTTGATAAGTCCTTCTTTCCATGAGGAAGGCATGATCCCCGTTTCCCACACCTGCTGAAACAAAGCCGTCAATGGTTTCGCCAGTTGGGTAGCAAAAAGCTCAAAGAACTCATTGGTGAGACCATCCCAGCCAGGACTTTTATCCTTGGGCAAGTGTAACAAAACATCCATAACCTCCGCCTCACAAATATCTGTCTCCATAGTAGCTTGCATGTCCTGCAGAACCTGATTGCAGACCAGATCATAAAAAACTCAACGGGCATGAGTAATTTGGCCTGAAGGTGGAAAAGTGGAACCAAGAATGTCGAGGAAATAATGCCTACACATATTCACAATAGTCTGTGGATCAAGGACCATTTGACCTTCTACATCCTGGAGTCTAGTCATATTCTCTCGAGCAGGAGAGGCATGGAGAGCTCGAAAGAACTTATCAATCTGACAAGCACTATCTTGCAAAGTCTCCGTCAGATGTTGCAATTTGGCCTGCTGATAAGATTTCAACTGAAACTCTTTAATAAGATCAGCCACACGCATTGCCAGTGATAGCAGAAATTCATCATCTGGCATGTCCACCAGCAGAGAATGAACCAAAGCCAGCAGGTCCTCCGCTGCTTGTCGACATTGCCGACAAAGAAAGGCATGATGGATCCCATACTGCCGAGTAACCCACTGCACATTAGAGAGCAATCGTTCAAACGAAGCAATGTCCTGAGAGGAGAAGTCCAATAAGAATCTATCAATCAATTGCTGCATATAGCCCTGAAAGATTGAATGCTTCAAATAAGACGAGTTGAAACGCAAAGGGAGTCTCTCCAAAAATTGCTTAAAAGGTGCAATGGGTTGTGCAAGCAGCTCAAGCTGTAGAGGAAAATAGTCCGACAAGGCATATTGCTGCAACACTTTTATTTCGAGCATCTCAGGAAGGAAATCATCATTCTACATGATGTATATGTGGTCCAACCGCGACCATGTTGTTGCATACTGGGCAGAATGGAAAGTAAACCCTGTAGAAGAAGGGTGTACCCAAGACCAGAGATCTTGCTTAAGAACGGCAAGAGCCAACTCATGCCACATACGACTTTCCGGCACGTCCATTACCGAATGCTCCGATGTGGACTGCGAAGAATCAACACACATTGAAATCCCCCATCAAAAAACCCCGTCTGCAAAGTGACAAGGAAGTCTACAAAGGATGCCAAAGCTCCCGGCAAGATAAAGGATCATTCGGAGCATAGAGGCCAAGTAACCATAAGATTAACCATAAGATCTCTCCTTCGAATAAAATTTCAATCACCACAAAGCGGCCATGTACATCATTTTTAATAAGAAAAGGCTGATATTTTTCATGTACAATCATGAGCACACCAGAATAATGCATGGCATGTGTCCCTACATAGAACAAACGAAAGCCATGGCAATCCACAACTTTTCCTGCTTCACCGTGACTCTTGTGCTCAACAACACACAAGACATCCCACTGATTCTCATGCAATACAGTCCTCATGGCATGTTGCTTGTGGCGAGAACAAATTCCTCGCACATTCCACGTGGCTATTTTCATGTATATTCAAAAGAAAATTAGATAGGAGGCACAGCTTGCCTCGATTTGACCTTTTCTGCGAGAATGTCCAGAACTCCCTCATCCAAAAAATCAGCTAACACGGCAAAAGAGTTCTGACGACCAGATTTGGAGGTAGACCAAAAGCCAGCTTAGCAGGTGGACCCTTTGGACCATCCGAATACACTCTCCTAGTGGGCTGTTGACGGGGAGTAGAGGAAACCATAGCAGGAGCAGAGTGCTCTGAAGACAACATTTCTTTCCTGCACATATAAGTACGCATGGAATCTTGTGAGGCAGTAGGCACAGTATCCACCATGCCAGCAACAAGCCTGTTGCCTTTTTTTGTGCGTACATCGACCTAGTCATTGCCACAGGAATCCAAACCCAGAACCTGTTGTTTACCTTTATCCAAAACTTTAGGTGGCTGGGTGGCATCCTGCAACGGAGCATCACGCACCATATCTTCCATGGGTAATGCAACATGCTCAGCATCTGAAGTGTGGTGCTTCTTTGGGCATTCGGCCATAAAATGCCCCATTTTCTCTCCTAATAGAGGAAGCTTTTCTACTTTGAAACACATAAGGATTAGATAGGAAGGCCAATTCTTAACAACGTTTACTTGATGAATGAATGGATAAACATACATCCTTTTGCATCACCTCAATTGCATCTTTTCATCACCTTGACTCCTAGTTTTATGGATCACGTCCTTTTTAAAAAATGGCCATTTTGTGATTGCAACAAAAAGCAATGTCTTGCAAAGTTGCACCATTTCAAACGAAAGTGTAAAGGATGCATGCCAGAGCAGTTAAGACGTAACCAAGCAGGCCTTTTCCTAGCAGTGTCCCATAACATACACAAACGGTTACGATTCACGGCCCTTAGGCTTGGGGGGACCAGAACAGTGCCCACAGCAACCATGGTGTCCTTTAACAGTGGCCAATAGACAGCCGGACAGTTTTTCACTTCAACCCACACAGGGCATTCACGTTGCAGCAGGCACTGAAAATCAGCCATTGGGCGCCATGGCACAACATGGACCAAACGATGATCAAAGAACAAAGGCAGTTTAGACAGGAGAGCACCACGGTACGTCTCCGATTGCAATAGCACCTCAAAAAAGCCTCGGGGCCCAACAAAAATTTCTTCAACACATTCCCCTTGTAGCAAACTATGCAACCACTGGCGAATACGGGAAAGCTGTGGGATCCTACCAATGAAGAAGAGTATCACAACGCGTTCATAAAACACTGAAAAGGAGCGCAAGACATGTTTCGAGTCCATAGTGGCTTCCAGAACATCTTCAGTTGTTGCAGAGTCAGAAAAGACTTCCTGATTGTGTTGAACATAATCGCCAAGCAAAGTCTTGGCAACTCCAGCAAATGCTCCCAGTCAACATCCTGACAGTCCACAGAATCAGAAGCATCTCATCAATGCACAGAACCATATCCTCTGGTTCCTCGGTATCAGAATTCGGACCAAGAGCTACCACCGTTTGGTCTATAAAAGCCAGATCCAGACCAGCCATATTGTATCACTGCGTATACCGGTCAAAGGTCGAGTGAAGAGCTCACGGGAGGCAGAAACTCGCAGGCCTCTCTCTCTCTCTCTCTCTCTCTCTCTCTCTCTCTCTCTCTCTCTCTCTCTCTCTCTCTCTCTCTCTCTCTCTCTCTCTCTCTCTCTCTCTCTCTCTCTCTCTCTCTCTCTCTCTCATAAAAGGTAATTGTATTAATTACGAAAAAATACAAGATTACTTGATTACAAGATACATGATGACACTAAGCCATCAGGTGAAGAGGTTCTCTCTCTCTCTCTCTCTCTCTCTCTCTCTCTCTCTCTCTCTCATTACAAGAGACACGAGGGCCCTAGGCCAACGTGTGGGAAATCCCTGTAGTAATGCACCAAAAAGGTTACACCAATCATGGCAACGACCCAGAGGCAATTGCCATATGCCAAGGATGCAAATCCTCCCGAGGGAGCAAGTCGGAGTGTCGGATGAGATCTAGCTGCCAATGCAAGAGCCCTTTAAGCCTGGCAATATGGCGCGGTACATTAGAGGCCGAATCAAAGAGAAAAGCATTGCGCGTGGTCCAAATGTGCCAGCATCCCCAGTATCTGAAAAAGTGAAATAAGATCTTCATATGCAACTGTGGTGCTGTGGGATACTTCGGGCACACAAAAACCCAGTCGAAAGGAGTTAGTGAGGACCCCACCACAGTGCGCCAAATGTGCGACAAGAGTGACCAGATATTCTTGGCGAGCGGGCAAGAAAGAAAACGATGTCGGGCCGATTCCGCCGTTGTGGTACAGAAGAAACAATTACCATTCGAGATGCGGCGCTTGGCAAGGGCCGAGGCAAGAGGAAGACCACCAATCATTACCCGCGAAAGAAAGACCTTGCATTTGAAAGGTGCCTTATTCAGCCAGCCCTCCATCAGCGTTGTCTGCCACCATGTCAGCGATTTCCGCAGTCCCCAAACAGTATTAGCTTTCTCACCCAGCCATTGGTGATCTTGAATGAGAAGATGATACACCTGATTAGTAGAGGCCTTTTCCAGACTCAACCGGCCTGCAAGGTCCCAGTCCTGCCAAGGGCAATCCACAGCCAGGGCAGGAAAGGGTTGCCTACCCTGAAGCTCCGACGAAAGCTTTCCCCATAAATCACGGTATCCGCGCGGAATCTTGAAAAGTCGCCTAGCAGTCCGAAACGATACGAGGACATTGCGAGTGGCAAGGGTAGCATCCGCAACCGACGTCACACCTAAACGGGCCATGCGGTTAAATCTCAGTCTGAGCTGATGTTTATCCTCCCATGAAAGTAGTCTAGATACTGCCAACAATTCCAGCTGAAAGGAGTTAGTCTGCAAGCGGTCCCCTACCGGGTGCCAACGGGCCTTTTGGAGCACCACTTTCCAAGAGCCGACCAAGTGCAGTAACAAAGAGGAAGAGGGACTGGAAAAACGAGAGTCAGCATTAAGGACATGCGACCAGGAGGCCCGAAGCCGGGTGTTACCATGGCGGAGCCCGCTGTCCTCAAGAAAATAACGGGCTATGATGATCCACGGGTGATGATCCACACACATGGCACGAAAAAGGGCCCAACGGAGAGCTAGCATATGAGTTTCTGCATCCAAAATAGCTCCACCACCCATGCGCTTAGGGGTACATGTATGTGACCATGAAATCCACGAAATGCCTTCCTGCAGTGAATCCTTCTTCCATAGCATGAAACGGATGGGGTGAGTGAGAGCCTTCAAAGTAGGCGTCCATGGCAACAATGGCAGGAAATACGTTAGCATTGGTAGCATAATTGTCTGAGCCACTTTGAGGCGAACATGGAATGGCCACGCTTGCGACTTCCAATACATAAACTTCGCCGCCAGTTTTTGTGAAATCCACTCCAGCAGGTCCTTTGGTCGTACATCCACCCCCAATGGGTATCCAAGATGCCTGACAATGGAGCCACGGGAAACCACCTGGCCTTGCCAGCCTAATGACTGTAAATCCGGCTCCGTGCAACTGAGAATGGCTGACTTAAAGGCATTGATGCGAAGCCCAGAGGCCTGACCAAAAAGCGTCCAAACATCTAATGCCTTTCGAATGTTGTCCCTGCCCGCCTGCAAAATCATAAAGGTGTCATCAGCCAAAGATTGGCTAATGAAGTGCTGGCCCAAAGGAAGAGACAACCCTGCCAGCTGAGCAGAAGCTGCCATGGAGGATAACATTGAAAGGACTAGGTGAGTCGCCAGGGCAAAGAAGAGAGGACTCAAAGGACAACCCTGTCTGACCGAGCGTGCAAGGACAAATGGCTTTGTAACCCCACCATTGAGCATAACTTTGGAGGAAGCCGCAGCACTAATGCTGTAGATCAATCGGGACATCCGGGTACCAAAGCCCATAGCAGACATGAGATCTGCAATGAAAGACCAATCCACATAATCAAACGCCTTTTCCAAGTCCAATTGAATCAAGACCACTTGCTGATTGGAGTGCCGCGCATAGTCAATAGCCATTTGCACATTTAAGATATTATGCAGAATGTTGCGGCCCTTAATGAAACCATATTGGAGAGGATGCACAATAGCGGGAAGATGCTTGTGAAGCCGATTCGCCAGCACTTTGGAGTAGATTTTATACATGGAGCCCATCAAAGAGATTGGTCTCTAGTGTTGCAGCTTTGACGGCGAAGGGACCTTGGGAATCAGTTTGATAAGGCCTTCTTTCCATGAGGAGGGCATGACCCCTATTTCCCAAACCTGCTGAAAAATGACCACCAATGGCTTCACCAACTGCGTGGCCGAGTTCTGAAAGAATTCATTAGTGAGACCATCCCAGCCAGGACTTTTATCCTTAGGCAGGTGCAACAAAACATCCATAACCTCCTCCTCGCAAATATCCGCCTCCAAAGTGGCTTGCATATCAAATGGAACCTGCTCGCGGACCAGATGATAGAAGACCGAGCGGGCATGCGTAACCTGGCTAGAAGGCAAGGAAGAAGAACCAAGAAGTTCCATAAAATAATTTCTGCACATATTGACAATGGTCTGCGGATCAGTGACCATGCAACCTTCCGAATCCTAGAGTCTGGTCATATTGTCGCGAGCCGGAGACGCATGCAAGGCGCGAAAGAACTTATGAGACTGGCAAGCACTATCTTGCAATGTGTCAGTCAGGTTATGCAGCTTGGCCTGCTGATAAGATTTCAACTGAAACACTTGAAGAAGATGGGCCAAAGGCCTCTCCAGTGACAGCAGAAAATCATCATCTAGGGAATCCAGGAGCAAGGAACGGACCAAAGCCAGTAAGTCCTCTGCTGCAGATCGACGCCAGCGACAAAGCGAGGCATGATGGATCCCATACTGCTGAGCAACCCGCTGCACATTAGAGAGCAACCGTGCAAATGAAGGCAAGCCCTCAGAGGCGAAGTCCAATAAGAACCTCTCAATCAATTGCTGCATATAGCCCTGAAAAATTGAATGCTTCAAATAAGAGGAGTTGAAACGTAAAGGGAGCCGATCCAGCAACTGCATAAAAGGTGCAATAGATTGTGCCCGCATCTCAAGCTGGAGGGGGAAATGGTCCGACAACGCATACTGCTGCAAGACCTTCATTTCCAGCATCTCGGGAAGAAAATCATCCCCCTGCATGATATACATTCTGTCCAGCCGCGACCAAGTAGTTGCATATTGTGCGGAATGAAAAGTAAACCCTGAAAAAGAAGGGTGAAGCCACGACCAAAGATCTTGCTTAAGTACGTGCAAAGCAAAGGAATTCCACACCTGGCTTTCCGGCGCATCCATTACCGAATGCCCTGAAGTGGACTGAGAAAAGTGAACACACATATTGAAATCTCCCATCAAAAACCCCCTTCGGCCAAGTGACATGGAGGCCTGCAAAGTGGACCAAAGATCCCGCCGGGATGCGGGATCATTCGGATCATAGAGGCCCAATGACCATAAAATCTCTCCTTCAAATAAGACTTCGATTACCAGAAAGCGGCCCTGCACATCATTTTTAACAAGGACAGGCTGGTATTTCTCATGGACAATCATCAGCACGCCCGAATAGTGCGTAGCATGGGTCCCTGCATAAAACAGACGGAATCCATGACAATCCATAACTTTTCATGCTTCACCGTGACTTTTGTGCTTAACTGCACACAATACATGCCACTGGTTCTCATGCAAGACGGTCCACATGGCATGTTGCTTATGGCGAGAGCAAATGCCTCGCACATTCCACGTGGCTATCTTCATGTATCTTCAAAAAGGAAGTCAGGAACGAGGCGCCTGTTGCCTCGATTTCACCTTTTCCGCGAGAGCATCCAGGACGCCCTCATCCAGAAAATCAGCCAATACTGCAAACGAATTCTGGCGACCTGCTTTAGAGGTAGAAGGGAAATCCACTGCCTTGGGAGTGGAGCGGGGATAACCCCGATCCCAGGGTGTAATCACATTACCTTTGGTATCAAACGCCAGCTTAGCAGGGGGGGCCTTTGGGGCCGTCGGTATAGACTTTCCTTGGAGACTGATTACGGGGGGCAGACGGGGCCATAGTACGCGCAGCCTATTGTGAAGTGACCATTTCTTTCCTGCGCGTATAGGTGCGCACGGAATCCTGGGAAGCAGTAGGCCTAGGATCCGCCAGGCCTGCATCCAACTTTTTACCTTTTGTGGGACGTGCCTCAATCCAGTCAGTGCGACGGGAATCCAAACCCAGGACCTGTTGCTTGCCTTTATCCATGACATGAGGTGACTGAAGGGCTTCCTGGGGCGGGGCATCAAGCACCATGTCATCCTTGGGCAGCACAACCTGCGCATCCTCCGAAGACGGTTGCCTTTCAGGGCATTCAGCCATGAAATGCCCCAATTTACCACATGAAAAGCAGTGTCCCGCAAAGATGCCCCATTTCAAGCGAAAATGCAAAGGATGCATGCCTGAACAATTGAGACGAAGCCACGCGGGCCTTTTCCTGGCCGTGTCCCATAACATGCATAAGCGATTGCGGTTCATTGCCCTGAGACTTGGGGGAACCAGCACGGTTCCCACAACCGCCATCGCATCCTTCAACATTGGCCAATAGACCGCCGGACAATTTTCCACTTTCACCCACACCGGGCATTCTTGTTGAAGCAGACGCTGGAAGTCGGCCATGGGGCGCCATGGTACAACATGGACCAGGCGGCGATCAAAGAAAAGTGGCAACTTGGACAGGAGCTCAGCTCGATGCGTTTCTGATTTCAACAACACCTCATAAAAGCCGCGAGGTCCAAGGAAGATCTCCTCAACACACTCCCCTTGCAATAAATGGTGCATCCACTGGCGAATATGCGACAGCACTGGGATCCTGCCAGTGAAGAAAAGTATAACTGCACGGTCATAGAACACCGAGAAGGATCGCAAGACTGATTTGGGGTCTACTGTGGCTTCCAGCACATCATCCGTTCCCGCATCAGAAAAAGATTCATTATTATGCTGGACATAATCGCCAAGCAGAGTATTGGCAAAGCCCAGCAAATGTTTCCAGTCAATTTCCTACGAATCCACAGGATCAGAGGCCACTCGCGCATAGGAACGTTCCGGAGGACCCATTGGCTCATCAGAAGTATGCTTGGAGCGTTTGCCGGCAGGTGGCAGTTCAGAACCCGGAGGCAGCTCCTCCGTGCATGGCACCATATCCTCCGGCTCCTCCGCATCGGAATCAGGGCCAAGGGCGGCCACCGTCCGGTCGAGAAAATCCATATCCAGGCCAGCCATACCGCTGTCTGCTCTCTCTCTCTCTCTCTCTCTCTCTCTCTCTCTCTCTCTCTCTCTCTCTCTCTCTCTCTCTCTCTCTCTCTCTCTCTCTCTCTCTCTCTCTCTCTCTTTTTCGTAAAAGGTAATTGTATTAATTACGAAAAAAAAATACAAGATTACTTGATTACAAGATACATGACGACAATGCAAGTCATCATGCGACGAGGTGCTAAGCACTACAAGTTACAATTTCATGGCAAGGATGCGGAGGAAATTGCCAGATGCCAAGGACGGAAGTCCTCCGTAGAGAGCAAATCAGAACGATGGAGAAGAGCTAGCTGCCAATACAAGAGGCCCTTAAGCCTCACAATATGTCGCTGGACATTATGGGCTGAGTCAAAAAGAAAAGCATTCCGAATGGTCCAGTTATGCCAACAGCCCCAGTATCGAAGAAAGTGATACATGAGCTTCATGTGTGGCTGTGCAGGAGAAGGGTATTTGGGCTGGCCCAAAACCCAATCAAAGGGGCGCAGTGTGGTACCAACCACCCCTTGCCAAACAGCCGACAAAAATAACCAGACCTTCTTAGCGACGGGGCAGGAAATAAATCGGTGGCGAGCGGTTTCCATAGTAGTGGTGCAAAAGAAACAGATGCCATTGGAGATTCGTCGCTTGGAAAGAGCCGAAGCAAGCGGAAGACCTCCAATGATCACTCTCCAAAGAAAGACTTTATATTTAAAGGGCGTCTTGTTGACCCAGCCCTCCATCACAGTGACCCTTCACCAGGAGCGAGATTTACGCAATCCCCATAAAGCATTCGCTTTAGTAACTAGGCATTGATTATCTTTAATCAGGAGATGATACACTTGATTAGCAGAAGCTTTGCTCAAAGGCAGCCGGCCTTGTAGGTCCCAATCCTGCCAGGGATGATCCAAAGCAAGAGCAAGAAAGGGTTGTCTGTTCTGGAGCACCGTCACGAGCTGTTCCCATAAAGGCCTATATCCACGAGGGATCCGGAAAATCCTCCTAGCAGTACGAAAGGAGATAAGCACATTGCGACTGGCGAGGGTGGCATCCGCAACTGAAGACAAGCCCAACCGTGCCATCCGGTTGAATTGTGGTCTAAGCTCATGTTTACCTTCCCACGAAAGTAGACACGAGACTGCCAGTAATTCCAATTGAAAAGAGTTAGTAGCCAGGCGATCCTCCGTTGGGTGCCACTGAGCCTTTCGAAGGACGTGTTTCCAGGAACACACCAAATGAGTAAGCAGCGATGAAGAAGAACTGGAAAACCGCGAATCCGCATTAAGAACGTGCCACCAAGAACTCCGGAGTCGGGTATTGCCATGCCGAAGCCCATGACCCTCAAGGAAAGAACGGGCTATAGCGACCCACGGATGATGATCATCCGAGCACATGGCGCGGAAAAGGGACCAACGGAGTGCCTGCATGTGAGTTTGGGCATCTAAAATAGCTCCGCCACCCATGCTTTTGGGGGTGCAAACATGCGACCACGAGATCCAGGAAATACCTGCCTTCAATGAGTCCTTCTTCCAGAGCATGAAGCGAATAGACTGAGTGAGAGCATTCAGAGTCGTAGGAGTCCAGGGCAACAATGGCAAGAAATATGTGATCATTGGCAGCATAATTATCTGGGCTACTTTGAGGCGGACATGAAAAGGCCAGGCCTGAGACTTCAAGTACATAAACTTGGCCATCATCTTCTGAGAAATCCACTGCAAAAACTGCTTTGGGGGAACATCAACCCCCAATGGGTATCCAAGATGCCTGACAATGGAACCTCGAGGAACAAACAGACCTTGCCAGTCCAAGGACTGCAAGTCCGACTCCGTGCAGCTTAGAATGGCTGATTTGAGCGGATTGATACGAAGGCCTGACGCCTGACCAAAGAGACCCCAAACATCCAATGCTTTTCGAAGGTTATCCTTGTCCGCACGCAAAATCATAAAAGTATCATCCGCCAGGGATTGGCTAATGAAATGTTGCCCTGTAGGAAGCGACAGTCCGGCCAACTGGGAAGAGGCGGCCATATGTGATAACATGGAAAGAACTGGATGTGTCGCAAGGGCAAAGAATAAAGGGCTCAAAGGGCACCCCTGTCTGACAGAACGGGCAAGGGCAAATGGCTCAGAAACACCTCCATTCAGCATGACTCGCGAAGACGCCGCAGCACTAATGGTCTAGATCAGACGAGACATCCGAGCACCAAAGCCCATAGCCGACATAAGGTCAGCAACAAAAGACCAGTCCAGATAGTCAAAAGCCTTTTCCAGGTCCAGTTGAATCAACACCACCTCCTGATTAGAATGCCGGGCATAATCAATGGCCAATTGGGCATTCAAAACATTGTGTAGAATATTTCGGCCCTTAATGAAACCGTACTGGAGAGGGTGCACAAGGGCAGGGAGATGCTTATGGAGCCGATTCGCCATTACTTTGGAAAAGATTTTGTACATGGAACCCATCAAAGAAATGGGGCGCCAGTGTGTCAACTTAGATGGCGAAGGAACTTTTGGAAGTAGTTTAATAAGTCCTTGTTTCCATGGGGGAGGCATGATCCCCGTTTCCCACACCTGCTGAAACAGAGCCTGCAATGGTTTCGCCAGTTGGGTAGCGAAAGCTTCAAAGAACTCATTGGTGAGACCATCCCAACCCGGACTTTTATCTTTGGGCAAGTGTAACAAGACATCCATAACCTCTGCTTCACCAATATCTGACTCCAGAGTAGCTTGCATGTCCTGGGGTAACTGATTGCGGACCAGGTCATAAAAGACCGAACGGGCCTGAGTAATTTGGGCTGAAGGAGGAGAAGCGGAACCGAGAAGGTCACAGAAGTAATTCCTGCACATATGCACAATAGTCTGTGGATCCAAGATAAGGTGGCCTTGTGCATCCTCGAGTCTGGTCAAATTCTCTCGAGCAGGAGAGGCATGGAGGGCTCGAAAGAACTTGTGGGTCTGACATGCACTATCTTGCAAAGTCTCTGTTAGATGTTGCAATTTGGCCTGCGGATACGATTTTAACTGGAATTCTTTAACAAGATCGGCCACCCGCAAGGCCAGTGCAAGCATAAATGCATCATCCGGAGTATCCATCAGCAGAGAGCGAACCAAAAGCAGCAGGTCCTCCGCTGCCTGTCGACGGCGCCGACAAAGAGAGGCATGATAGATCCCATATTGCCGAGCAACCCGCTGCACATTAGAGAGCAATCTGTCAAATGAGGCAGTGCCCTGAGAGGAAAAGTCCAAGGAGAATCTGTCAAGCAGTTGCTGCATATAGCCCTGAAAAATTGTATGCTTTAAGTAGGAGGAGTTGAAACGCAAAGGGAGTCTCTCCAGAAATTGCTTGAAGGGGGCAATGGGTTGTGCAAGCAACTCGAACTGCAGAGGGAAATGGTCCGACAAGACATATTGCTGCAACACTTTTATTTCGAGCATCTCAGGCAGAAAATCATCATCCTGCATGATATATATGCGGTCCAACCGCGACCATGTTGTGGCATACTGGGCTGAATGGAAAGTAAAGCCTGGAGAAGAGGGGTGTAGCCAGGACCAAAGATCTTGCTTAAGAACAGCAAGAGCCAAGTCGTGCCACATACGACTTTCCGGCGCATCCATGACCGAGTGCTCCGATGTAGACTGGGAAGAATCACCACACATATTGAAATCCCCCATGAAGAAGCCGCGTCTGCCAAGTGACAAGGAGGTCTGCAAAGTCTGCCAAAGCTCCCGGCGAGATAACGAATCATTCGGAGCATAGAGGCCAAGTAACCATAGGATTTCCCCTTCGAATAAGATTTCAACCACCAAAAAGCAGCCATGAACATCATTTTTAATAAGAACCGGCTGATATTTGGCATGTACAATCATGAGCACACCCGAATAATGCATGGCCTGTGTTCCTGCATAGAACAAACGAAAGCCATGGCAATCCACAACTTTACCGGCGTCACTGTGACTCTTGTGCTCAACAGCACACAGGACATCCCACTGATTCTCATACAATGCAGTCCACATGGCATGTTGCTTGTGGCGAGAACAAATTCCTCGCACATTCCACGTGGCTATTTTCATGTGTATACAAAACACAATCAGGTACGAGACACAGCTTGCCTCGATTTGACTTTGTCGGCGAGAATGTCCAGGACTCCCTCATCCAAGAAATCTGCCAACACCGCAAACGAGTTCTGAGGACCAGATTTGGAAGTTGAAGGCATATGGGCTTGCTTGGGGTTGGAACGTGGGTAACGACGGTCCCACGGAGTAATGACGTTGCCTCTGGTATCAAAAGCCAGCTGTGCAGGTGGACCCTTGAGACGATCCGAATACATTTTCCTGGCGGGCTGGTGGCGGAGAGCTGAAGAAACCATAGCAGGAGCAGAGCGCTCTGACGACATCATTTCCTTCCTGCGCATATATGTTCGCATGGAATCGTGTGAGGTAGAAGGCCCAGTACTTTCCATGCCAGCACCAATCCTGTTGCCTTTTTTGGCGCGTACTTCAACCCAATCAGTAGCACGGGAATCCAGACCCAAAACTTGTTGTTTACCTTTGGCCAGAACGTGGGACGGGTGGGTAGGATCCAGCGGCGGAGCATCACACACCATATCTTCCATGGGCGGAGCAACATGAGCTGTATCTGAAACGTGTTGTTGCTCGGGGCATTCAGCCATAAAGGGCCCCAACTGTCCACAGGAAAAGCAATGGCCAGAAAAATTGCCCCATTTCAAACGAAAGTATAACGGATGCATGCCGGAGCAATTGAGGCGTAACCATGCAGGCCGTTTCCGTGCAGTATCCCATAACATGCACAAGCGGTTGCGATTCGCAGCCCTGAGACTGGGAGGGACCAGAACCGTGCCCACAGCGGCCATAGCATCCTTTAATAGCGGCCAATAAACAGCCGGACAATTTTCCACTTCTACCCACACAGGGCATTCACGTTGCAGGAGGCGCTGGAAATCTGCCATCGGGCGCCATGGAACCACATGAACCAACCGACGATCAAAAAACAAAGGGAGTTTAGACAGAAGAGCAGCACGGTGCGTCTCTGTTTTCAAGAGGACCTCGAAAAAGCCCCGGGATCCAACAAAAATCTCTTCAACACATTCCCCTTGTAGCAGACTCTGCAGCCATTGGCGAATACAGGAAAGCAGCGGAATGCGACCGGTGAAGAAGAGTATCACCGCGCGATCATAAAATACCGAAAAGGAGCGTAGGACAGTTTTTGGCTCGACGGTAGCTTCCAGAACATCGTCTGGAGCAGAGGCAGAGAAGGCTTCCTGGTTGTGTTGAACATATTCACCAAGCAGAGTGTTGGCAAATTCCAACAGATGCTCCCAGTCCACCTCCTGAGAGTCCACCGGATCCGAAGCAACCTGCGCATAGGAACGATCAGGAGTAACACCTATCTCTTCCGGGGTGTGCTTGGTACGTTTGCCCGCAGGCTGGATGTCAGGACCCGGGGGCAATTCTTCAGTGCACGGAACCATATCCTCGGGTTCCTCAGCATCAGAGTCCGGGCCAAGTGCTGCCACCGTTTGGTCTACGAACTGATCTCACCGAAGGACTGACCGAGACTCTCTCTCTCTCTCTCTCTCTCTCTTTCTGTGTACAGAGCAGAGGGCACGCGATTCCGGACGCTGCCTCTCTGAGGAGGGTCAGGTTTAGGGTTTCACAGGAGCTGGGAAACAGGGCGTCTGGACAGCTCCGGGAGCAGGTGCGACAGGCAGCAGCAGGCGTCGATGCAGCCCTCGACGATGGTGGACAGACGCGACTTGTAAAGGGGCTGAAATCTGGCAAGGCGCACCTCTGCCGGATGTGCGGGCGGAGCTGGGGCAAGGGGGGGCACTCGGACGAAGTGGTTTCAGCGGGGCCTTCAGGCGACAGCGGCGAGGCCTACAGGCAACGGCGGCGGGGCCTGCAGGCGACGGCGGCGGGGCCTGCAGGCGACGGGACCTGCAGGCGGGACGACGGGGCCTGCTGCGGGACGACGGGACCTGCGGGACGGAACCTGCGTGACGACGGGACCTGCGGCGGGGCCTGCAGGCGAGGGCGACGGGGCCTGCAGGCAAGGGCGACGGGGCCAACGAACAGAGGCTGGGCTGGCGCGAACAAGGGGTGGCGTCTGGCAGGGCGTCAGGCAACGGCGACGCAGACGAGGGACGCAGCAGGGCGCGCCAGATCCTTCGATGGCAGGGCGGGACGACGCAGGAGCACCATCGCGTTTTCTCTCTCTCTCTCTCTCACACAATCTCTCTCTCTCTCTCTCCCCCCCCCCCTCTCTCTCTCTCTCTCTCTCTCTCTCTCTCTCTCTCTCTCTCTCTCTCTCTGTGTGTGTGCAAGTCCCGCAGACCGGTCAAACATGGACGGGGCAGGCGTCACGGGGACAGGCACAAGGCAGACGGCGAGGCGCAGATGCGAAGGGCGCTGCTCGCTGGCACAGAACCAACGACCAGCGGCGGAAGTGGCGGACAGATGGCGGGCGTCCACGGGGCCTGGCGATAGAGCAGGTTAGGGCGACGGCAGGGGGCGCGAGACACAGGCGAAACGCAGGTTAGAGCGACGGCAAGGGGCGCGAGTCACAGGTCACGTGGGCAACGGCAGCAGGGCGCACAGAACGGGGCGACGTCAGGGGCCCTGGTCGATAGGTCAAACAGGCGGCAGCAGGGCACAACGCACAGGCGACGACCCCATCTTCATCGCGTTCGAGCTCTCCTACAGTCACAAGCGACGGGGCGCGCAAGCGACAGGGCGCGCTCAGGCGACAGGGCGCGCAGACGAGGGGGCAGTCAGGCGACGGGGGCGCGCTCCACTCACTCTCTCTCTCTCCCGTACACTCCTCTCTCTCTCTCTCTCTCTCTCTCTCTCTCTCTCTCTCTCTCTCCCGTACACTCCTCTCTCTCTCTCTCTCTCTCTCTCTCTCTCTCTCTCTCTCTCTCTCTCTCTCTCTCTCAGGCAAGACGGACCCTGCACTGGACTGATGAAGGGGCTTAGGAAGCGCGCACCCAGAAAAAGACGGTCGCTGTGCAAAGAGGGCACGTCCACAGGCAGAGAGAGCCTCGTTCCCTTGCTGGCTCACGCTCTTGCGCTCGCTGTGTGGCAACCCGGATTAGGGCCAGTCGTCACACCCTTGCTGTCAGGCACAGAACTAAGGACGACAAAATAGTATAGGTCGATGCAGATCACCAGGCCAACGTCAGAAGGGACAGGAGGCGAAATTACAGGCAGGACGTGACAGGTCAACCAGGGCAGAACAAACTCTGTGCTAGTGACCTGTCCGTCGCAGAGCAGGGCGACGTAGGCAAGAAGGTCGCACGGCAGATAAGACAGCAGGTCGGTGGCAAGGGTAGGGCGCGATGACACGAGCAGGGCAGAACGTTGGTCGAAGGCAACAGACGGGTCCGCTAGACGGGGAAACAGATCCGCCATCGCCCACGCACCAGACGCCTCGCCATCGCTAGCATCACGATTCTCTCTCTCTCTCTCTCTCTCTCTCTCTCTCTCTCTCTCTCTCTCTCTTTTCGTAAAAGGTAATTGTATTAATTACGAAAAAAGTACAAGATTACTTGAGTACAAGATACATGACGACAATCTAAGCCATCATGTGAAGAGGTTCTAAGTACTACAAGTTACAACGTCATGGCAAAGATGTAGAGGAAATTGCCATATGCCAGGGACGTAAGTCCTCCCTAGAGAGCAAATCAAAATGCCGGAGAAGATCCAACTGCCAATACAAGAGGCCCTTAAGCCTCGCAATATGCCGCTGAACATTATAGGCAGAGTCAAAAAGAAAAGCATTCCGAATGGTCCAGTTATGCCAACAGCCCCAATATCGAAGAAAATGATACACGAGCTTCATATGTGGCTGTGCACGAGTGGGGTATTTGGGCTGCCCAAAAACCCAATCAAAGGGGCGCAGGGTGAAACCAACCACTCCTTGCCAAACAGCCGAAAAAATAACCAGACTTTCTTTGCGATGGGGCAAGAAATAAATCGGTGGCGGGCGGATTCCACAGCAGTGGTGCAAAAGAAACAGTTGCCATTGGAGATTCGTCGCTTGGAAAGAGCCGAAGCAAGCGGAAGACCACCAATCATCACTCTCCAAAGAAAGACTTTACATTTGAAGGGTGTCTTGTTCAACCAGCCCTCCATCACAGTTGCCCTCCACCATGAGCGGGATTTACATAATCCCCATAAAGCATTCGCTTTGGTAACTAGCCATTAATGATCTTTAATCAGAATATGATACAGTTGGTTAGCAGAAGCTTTGCTTAAAGTCAGCCGGCCTTGTAGGTCCCAATCCTGCCAGGGATGATCCGAAGCAAGGGCAGGAAAGGGTTGTCTACTCTGGAGCACCCTCAAAAGCTGTTCCCATAAAGGCCTATATCCACGAGGGATCCTGAAAAGCCTCCTAGCTATACGAAAAGATATAAGCACATTGCGACAGGCAAGGGTGGCATCCGCAACTGAAGACAAGCCCAAACGGGCCATCCAGTTGAATTGTGGTCTAAGTTCATGTTTACCTTCCCATGCAAGTAAACGCGAGACTGCCAACAACTCCAATTGAAAAGAGTTAGTAGCTAAGCGATCCTCCGCTGGATGCCACTGAGCCTTCTGGAGGACCTGTTTCCAGGAACATACCAAATGAGTAAGCAGCGACGAAGAAGAACTGGAGAACCGCGAATCAGCGTTAAGAACATCCCACCAAGAACTACGGATTTGGGTATTGCCATACAAAAGCCCATGGCCCTCAAGGAAATAACGGGCTATATCGACCCATGGATAATGATCCGAGCACATGGAGTGGAAAAGCGACCAACGGAGTGCCTGCATGTGAGTTTGGGCATCTAAAATAGCTCCGCCACCCATGCGTTTGGGGGTGCACGCATGCGACCAAGAGATCCAGGAAATACCTACATGCAATGAGTCCTTCCATAGCATGAAACGAATAGACTGAGTAAGAGCATTCAGAGTCGTAGTAGTCCAGGGCAACAATGGCAAGAAATATGTGAGCATTGGCAACATAATTGTCTGGGCCACTTTGAGGCGAACATGGAAAGGCCAGGGTTGAGATTTCCAATACATAAACTTAGCCACCATTTTCTGAGAAATCCACTGCAGAAGCTGCTTTGGGGGAACATCAACACCCAAAGGGTACCCAAGGTGCCTGACAATGGAGCCACGAGGAACAACCAGACCCTGCCAATCCAAGGACTGCAAATCTGACTCCGTGCAGCTGCGAATGGCTGATTTGAGCGCATTGATACGAAGGCCGGACGCCTGACCAAAGAGGCCCCAAACATCCAATGCTCTTTGAAGGTTATCCTTGTCCGCACGCAAAATCATAAAAGTATCATCCGCCAGGGATTGGCTAATGAAGTGCTGTCCTGTAGGAAGCGACAGTCCGGCCAACTGAGAAGAGGCTGCCATATGAGATAACATCGAAAGAACTGGATGTGTCGCAAGGGCAAAGAATAGAGGGCTCAAAGGGCACCCTTGTCTGACAAAGCGGGCAAGGACAAATGGCTCAGTAACACCTCCGTTCAGCATGACTCGCGAAGACACTGCAGCGCTAATGGTGTATATTAGACGAGACATCCGAGCACCAAAGCCCATAGCAGACATAAGTTCAGCAACGAAAGACCAGTCCAGATAGTCAAAAGCCTTTTCCAAGTCCAGTTGAATCAGTACTACCTCCTGATTGGAATGCCTTGCATAATCAATTGCCAGTTGAGCATTCAATACATTGTGCAGAATATTTCGGCCCTTAATGAAACCATACTGGAGAGGGTGCACAAGGGCAGGGAGATGCTTATGGAGCCGATTCGCCATTACTTTGGAAAAGATTTTGTACATTGAACCCATCAAAGAAATGGGGCGCCACTGTGTCAACTTAGATGGCGAAGGAACTTTTGTTTTGGAAGCAATTTAATAAGTCCTTGTTTCCATGAGGGAGGCATGATCCCCGTTTCCCACACCTGCTGAAACAAAGCCTGCAATGGTTTCGCCAGTTGGGTAGCGAAAGCTTCAAAAAACTCATTGGTGAGGCCATCCCAACCCGGACTTTTATCTTTGGGCAAGTGTAACAAGACATCCATAACCTCTGCTTCACCAATATCTAACTCCAGAGTAGCTTGCATGTCCTGCAGAAGCTGATTACGGATCAGGTCATAAAAAACCGAACGGGCCTGAGTAATTTGGACCGAAGGTGGAGAAGTGGAACCGAGAAGGTCACGGAAATAATTCCTGCACATATGCACAATAGTCTGCGGATCCAGGATAAGGTGGCCTTGTGCATCCTCGAGTCTGGTCATATTCTCTCGAGCAGGAGAGGCATGGAGAGCTCGAAAGAACTTATGGGTCTGACATGCACTATCTTGCAAAGTCTCCGTGAGATGTTGCAATTTGGTCTGCTAATATGATTTCAACTGGAATTCTTTAATAAGATCAGCCACCCGCATGGCCAGTGCGAGCAGAAATGCATCATCCGGAGTGTCCACCAGCAGAGAACGAACTAAAGCCAGCAGGTCCTCTGCTGCCTTGCGACGCTGCCGACAAAGAGAAGCATGATAGATCCCATACTGCCGAGCGACCCGCTGCACATTAGAGAGCAATCTTTCAAATGACGCAGTGCCCTGAGAAGAGAAGTCCAAGAAGAATCTGTCAAACAATTGCTGCATATAGCCCTGAAAGATTGCATGCTTCAAGTAAGACGAGTTGAAACGCAAAGGGAGTCGCTCCAGAAATTGCTTGAAAGGTGCAATGGGTTGTGCAAGCAGCTCAAGCTGCAGAGGGAAATGGTCCGACAAGGCATATTGCTACAACACTTTTATTTCGAGCATCTCAGGAAGAAAATCATCATTCTGCATGATATATATACGATCCAATCACGACTATGTTGTTGCATACTGGGCAGAATGGAAAGTAAACCCTGTAGAAGACGGGTGTAGCCAGGACAAGAGATCTTGCTTAAGAACAGCAAGAGCCAACTCATGCCACATACGACTTTCCGGCGCATCCATTACCGAATGCTCCGATGTGGACTGGGAAGAATCAACACACATATTGAAATCCCCCATGAAGAAGCCCCGTCTGCCAAGTGACAAGGAGGTCTGCAAAGTCTGCCAAAGCTCCCGACGAGATAACGAATCATTCGGAGCATAGAGGCCAAGTAACCATGAGATTTCCCCTTCGAATAAAATTTCAATCACCAAAAAGCGGCCATGAACATCATTTTTAATAAGAACAGGCTGATATTTGTCATGTACAATCATGAGCACACCCGAATAATGCATGGCCTGTGTCCCTGCATAAAACAATCGAAAGCCATGGCAATCCACCACTTTTCCGGCTTCACCGTGACTCTTGTGCTCAACAGCGCACAGGACATCCCACTGATTTTCATGCAATACAGTCCACATGGCATGTTGCTTGTGTCGAGAACAAATTCCTCGCACATTCCACGTGGCTATTTTCATGTGTAGTTAAAACAAAATCAGGTACGAGGCACAGCTTGCTTCGATTTGACTTTGTCGGCAAGAATGTCCAGGACTCCCTCGTCCAAGAAATCCGCCAACACCGCAAAAGAGTTCTGAGGACCAGATTGGGAAGTAGACGGCATATCTACTGGCTTGGGGTTGGAACGGGGATAAGGACGGTCCCACGGGGTAATGACGTTACCTCTGGTATCAAATGCCAGCTTAGCAGGGGGACCCTTTGGACGATCCGAATACATTTTTCTGGCGAGCTGATGACGGGGGGCAGAGGACACCATAGCAGGAGCAGAGTGCTCGAAAGACAACATTTCCTTCCTGCGCATATATGTACGCATGCAATCTTATGAGGTAGTAGACACAGTATTTTCCATGCCAGCAACAACCCTGTTGCCTTTTTTTGCACGTACTTCAACCCAATCAGTGGCACAGGAATCCAGACCCGAAACCTGTTGTTTACCTTTGGCCAGAACTTGGGGCTAGTGGAAAGCATCCAGCGACGGGGCATCACACACCATATCTTTCATGGGCGGCGCAGCATGGCCAACATCGGAAGTGTGTTGTTGTTCCGGGCATTCGGCCATAAAATGCCCCAACTGTCCACAGGAAAAGCAATGCCCTGCAAAATTGCCCCATTTCAAACGAAAGTGTAACGGATGCATGCCAGAGCAGTTGAGGCGTAACCAAGCAGGCCTTTTTCTTGCAGTGTCCCATAGCATACACAAGCGGTTGCGATTCACAGCCCGGAGGCTGGGAGGGACCAGAACAGTGCCCATAGCGGCCATAGCATCCTTCAATAGTGGCCAATAAACAGCCGGACAATTTTCCACTTCTACCCACACAGGGCATTCACATTGCAGCAGACGCTGAAAATCTGCCATTGGGCGCCATGGAACCACATGAACCAACCGGCGTTCAAAAAACAAAGGCAATTTAGACAGGAGAGCAGCACGGTGCGTCTCTGATTTCAACAGAACCTCAAAAAATCCTCGGGAGCCAACAAAAATCTCTTCAACACATTCCCCTTGTAGCAGACTGTGCAACCACTGGCGAATACGGGAAAGCAGCGGGATTCGACCAGTGAAGAAGAGTATCACAGCGCGATCATAAAACACCGAAAAGGAGCGTAGGACAGTTTTTGGGTCCACGGTGGCTTCCAGAGCATCGTCAGGTATGGAGTCAGAAAAGACTTCCTGATTATGTTGAACATAATCGCCAAGCAAAGTGTTGGCAAATTCCAGCAAATGCTCCCAATCAACATCCTGAGAGTCCACAGAATCCGAAGCAACCTGAGCATAGGAACGATCCTGATGAACACCTATCTCTTCCGAAGTATGCTTGGTACGTTTACCCGCAGGCTGGATGTCGGGACCAGGGGGCATCTCTTCATTGCACGGAACCATATCCTCAGGTTCCTCGGCATCAGAATCCGGGCCAAGTGCTGCCACTATTTGGTCTATGAAATCCAGATCCAAACCAGCCATCGTGTATGACCATTGGATCTCGAAGGAGGACTGACCCTCTCTCTCCCGCTCTCGCTCTCGCCCGCTTTTCTGTACAGAGGCGCTCTCCAAGGGTGTACTCTGCAAGGACAGCTAATGAAAGCGGAGCTGTACCTGCCACCGTGCAGGGGCAGAAGGGCGAAACAAAGGCCTGGCGGTCTCAACGGCAGGACGGGACAGGCTGGGGTGCCGGGCAGGGATCCGTCAGCAGTGAAACCCTAACTGACAAGGCGAAGGGGCGAGAGGCAGGCGCAGAGGTCGCGGCTCAAGTGGGTGTGGGGCACAAGCGATGGACCGTCCAAACGCAGGGTGGAGGACGCAGCGGCCGTAGACAAGGCATCAAGGGCAGGCGACCGTGGACAGGGCGTCAGGGACAGGGCGTCAAGGGACAGGGCATCAAGGGTGGCCGTGGACAGGGCGTCTGAAGCAGGGCGTCAAGGGCGGCCGTGGACAGGGCGCCAGGAGCAGGGCGCGCTGACGGTGTCAGGCGCAGGGCGTCAGGAACAGGGCTCGAGGGTTTCCGCTGGCGGCGCAGGGACAAGACGCGAAGGAGGTCGAAGACAGGCGGAGCTGCAGGCGTCGACGGAGTGGACAAGACGCGAGTGACAGACGAGCAGCGACGGAACGTCAGGCAATGACTGTGCGGACGCGAGCGAGAGAGGAAGACAGGCGGGTCTTCAGTCTGCGACAGCGCAGGTCAAGGCGGCGGCAGCGCGTGCAGTACCAGGCGATGGCAGGGCGGCACGAAGCAGGGGCACCATCGCGCTCACGATCTCTCTCTCTCTCCCTTCTCCCTCTCTCTCTCTCTCTCTCTCTCTCTTTTCGTAAAAGGTAATTGTATTAATTACGAAAAAAATACAAGATTACTTGATTACAAGATAGATGACGACAATCCAAGCCATCATGTGAAGAGGTGCTAAGTACTACAAGTTACAATTTCATGGCAAGGATGCGGAGGAAATTCCCATATGCCAAGGACGGAAGTCCTCCGTAGAGAGCAATACAAGAGGCCCTTAAGCCTCACAATATGCCGCTGAACATTATGGGCGGAGTCAAACAGAAAATACAAGAGGCCCTTAAGCCTCACAATATGCCGCTGAACATTATGGGCGGAGTCAAACAGAAAAGCATTCCGAATGGTCCAGTTATGCCAACAGCCCCAGTATCGAAGAAAGTGATACATGAGCTTCATATGTGGCTGTGCGGGAGTAGGGTATTTGGGCTGGCCCAAAACCCAATCAAAGGGGCGCAATGTGAGACGAACCACCCCTCGCCAAACGGATGACAGAAATAACCAGACTTTCTTAGCGACGGGGCAAGAAATAAATCGGTGGCGGGTGGATTCCATAGTAGTGGTGCAAAAGAAACAGGTGCCATTGGAGATTCGTCGCTTGGAAAGAGCCGAAGCAAGCGGAAGACCCCCAATCATCACTCTCCAAAGAAAGACTTTGTACTTAAAGGGTGTCTTGTTGACCCAGCCCTCCATCACAGTTGCCCTCCACCATGACCGGGATTTACGCAATCCCCATAAAGCATTCGCTTTAGTAACTAGCCATTGATTATCTTTAATCAAAAGATGATACACTTGGTTAGCAGAAGCTTTGCTCAAATGCAGCCGGCCTTGTAGGTCCCAATCCTGCCAGGGATGATCCAAAGCAAGAGCAGGAAAGGGTTGTCTGCTCTGGAGCACCGTCAAAAGCTGTTCCCATAAAGGCCTATATCCACGAGGGATCCGGAAAAGCCTCCTAGCAGTACGAAACGATATAAGCACATTGCGACTAGCAAGGGTGGCATCCGCAACTGAAGACAAGCCCAAACGTGCCATCCGGTTGAATTGTGGTCAAAGCTCATGTTTACCTTCCCACGAAAGTAAACGCAAGACTGCCAGTAATTCCAATTGAAAAGAGTTAGTAGCCAGGCGATCCTCCGTTGGGTGCCACTGAGCCTTTTGAAGGACGTGTTTCCAGGAACACACCAAATGAGTAAGCAGCGATGAAGAAGAACTGGAAAACCGCGAATCAGCATTAAGAACGTGCCACCAAGAACTCCGGAGTTGGGTATTGCCATGCCGAAGCCCATGGCCCTCGAGGAAATAACGGGCGATAGCGACCCACGGATGATGATCATCCGAACACATGGCACGGAAAAGGGACCAACAGAGTGCCTGCATGTGAGTTTGGGCATCTAAAATAGCTCCGCCACCCATGCATTTGTGGATGCACGCATGCGACCACGAGATCCAGGAAATACCTGCATGCAATGAGTCCTTCCATAGCATGAAGCGAATAGACTGAGTGAGAGCATTCAGAGTCGTAGGAGTCCAGGGCAACAATTGCAAGAAATATGTGAGCATTGGCACCATAATTATCTGGGCTACTTTGAGGCGAACATGAAAAGGCCAGGCCTAAGACTTCCAATACATAAACTTGGCCACCATTTTCTGAGAAATCCACTGCAGAAGCTGCTTTGGGGGAACATCAACACCCAAAGGGTATCCAAGATGCCTGACAATGGAACCTCGAGGAACAACCAGACCCTGCCAGTCCAAGGACTGCAAATCCGACTCCGTGCAGCTTAGAATGGCTGATTTGAGCGCATTGATACGAAGGCCTGACGCCTGACCAAAGAGACCCCAAACATCCAATGCTTTTCGAAGGTTATCCTTGTCCGCACGCAAAATCATAAAAGTATCATCCGCCAGGGATTGGCTAATGAAGTGTTGTCCTGTAGGAAGCGACAGTCCAGCCAACTGGGAAAAGGCCGCCATATGTGATAACATGGAAACAACTGGATGTGTCGCAAGGGCAAAGAATAAAGGGCTCAAAGGGCACCCCTGTCTGACAGAACGGGCAAGGACAAATGGCTCAGTAACACCTCCGTTCAGCATGACTCGCGAAGACGCCGCAGCACTAATGGTGTAGATCAGACGAGACATCCGAGCACCAAAGCCCATAGCAGACATAAGGTCAGCAACGAAAGACCAGTCCAAATAGTCAAAAGCCTTTTCCAGGTCCAGTTGAATCAGTACCACCTCCTGATTAGAATGCCGGGCATAATCAATGGCCAATTGGGCATTCAAAACATGTGTAGAATATTTCGGCCCTTAATGAAACCATACTGGAGAGGGTGCACAAGGGCAGGGAGATGCTTATGGAGCCGATTCGCCATTACTTTGGAAAAGATTTTGTACATTGAACCCATCAAAGAAATGGGGCGCCACTGTGTCAACTTAGATGGCGAAGGAACTTTTGTTTTGGAAGCAATTTAATAAGTCCTTGTTTCCATGAGGGAGGCATGATCCCCGTTTCCCACACCTGCTGAAACAAAGCCTGCAATGGTTTCGCCAGTTGGGTAGCGAAAGCTTCAAAAAACTCATTGGTGAGGCCATCCCAACCCGGACTTTTATCTTTGGGCAAGTGTAACAAGACATCCATAACCTCTGCTTCACCAATATCTGACTCCAGAGTAGCTTGCATGTCCTGCGGAAGCTGATTGCAGACCAGGTCATAAAAAACCGAACGGGCCTGAGTAATTTGGGCTGAAGGTGGAGAAGCGGAACCAAGAAGGTCACGGAAATAATTCCTGCACATATGCACAATAGTCTGTGGATCCAGGATAAGGTGGCCTTGTGCATCCTCGAGTCTGGTCATATTCTCTCGAGCAAGAGAGGCATGGAGAGCTCGAAAGAACTTATGGGTCTGACATGCACTATCTTGCAAAGTCTCTTTCAGATGTTGCAATTTGGCCTACTGATACGATTTTAACTGGAATTCTTTAATAAGATCGGCCACCCGCATGGCCAGTGCAAGCAGAAATGCATCATCCGGAGTGTCCACCAGCAGGGAGCGAACCAAAAGCAGTAGGTCCTCCGCTGCCTGTCGACGGCGCCGACAAAGAGAGGCATGATAGATTCCATATTGCCGAGCAACCCGCTGCACATTAGAGAGCAATCTTTCAAATGACGCACTGCCCTGAGAGGAAAAGTCCAAGAAGAATCTGTCAAGCAATTGCTGCATATAGCCCTGAAAAAGTGTATGCTTTAAGTAGGACGAGTTGAAACGCAAAAGGAGTCTCTCCAGAAATTGCTTGAAAGGGGCAATGGTTTGTGCAAGCAACTCGAACTGCAGAGGGAAATGGTCCGACAAGACATATTGCTGCAACACTTTTATTTCGAGCATCTCAGGCAGAAAATCATCATTCTGCATGATATATATACGGACCAACCGCGACCATGTTGTGGCATACTGGGCCGAATGGAAAGTAAAGCCTGGAGAAGACGGGTGTAGCCAGGACCAAAGATCTTGCTTAAGAACAGCAAGAGCCAACTCTTGCCACATACGACTTTCCGGCGCATCCATGACCGAGTGCTCCGATGTCGACTGGGAAGAATCAACACACATATTGAAATCCCCCATGAAGAAGCCCCGTCTGCCAAGTGACAAGGAAGTCTGCAAAGTCTGCCAAAGCTCCCGACGAGATAACGAATCATTCGGAGCATAGAGGCCAAGCAACCAGAGGATTTCCCCTTCGAATAAGATTTCAACCACCAAAAAGCGGCCATGAACATCATTTTTAATAAGAACAGGCTGATATTTGGCATGTACAATCATGAGCACACCCGAATAATGCATGGCCTGTGTTCCTGCATAGAACAAACGAAAGCCATGGCAATCCACAACTTTACCGACGTCACCGTGACTCTTGTGCTCAACAGCGCACAGGACATCCCAAGGATTCTCATACAATGCAGTCCACATGGCATGTTGCTTGTGGCGAGAACAAATTCCTCGCACATTCCACGTGGCTATTTTCATGTGTATACAAAACACAATCAGGTATGAGGCACAGCTTGCCTCGATTTGACTTTGTCGGCGAGAATGTCCACGACTCCCTCATCCAAGAAATCCGCCAACACCGCAAAGGAGTTCTGAGGACCAGATTTGGAAGTAGACGGCATATCTGCTTGCTTGGGGTGGGAATGTGGGTAACGACGGTCCCATGGAGTAATGACGTTGCCTCTGGTATCAAAAGCCAGCTGTGCAGGTGGACCCTTTAGACGATCCGAATACATTTTCCTGGCGAGCTGATGACGGGGAGCTGAAGAAACCATAGCAGGAGCAGAGCGCTCGGAAGACATCATTTCCTTCCTACGCATATATGTTCGCATGGAATCTTGTGAGGTAGTAGGCACACTACTCTCCATGCCAGCATCAATCCTGTTGCCTTTTTTGGCACGTACTTCAACCCAATCAGTGGCACGGGAATCGAGACCCGAAACCTGTTGTTTACCTTTGGCCAGAACTTGGGGCGGGTGGATAGTATCCAGCGACGGAGCATCACACACCATATCTTCCATGGGCGGAGCAACATGAGCCGCATCTGAAACGTGTTGTTGCTCGGCGCATTCAGCCATAAAGTGCCCCAACTGTCCATAGGAAAAGCAATGGCCTCCAAAATTGCCCCATTTCAAACGAAAGTGTAACGGATGCATGCCAGAGCAATTGAGGCGTAACCAAGCAGGCCGTTTCCTTGCAGTATCCCATAACATACACAAGCGGTTGCGATTCACAGCCCTGAGACTGGGAGGGACCAGAACCGTGCCCACAGCGGCCATAGCATCCTTCAATAGCGGCCAATAAACAGCCGGACAATTTTCCACTTCTACCCACACAGGGCATTCACGTTGCAGGAGGCGCTGGAAATCTGCCATCGGGCGCCATGGAACCACATGAACCAACCGACGATCAAAAAACAAAGGCAGTTTAGACAGGAGAGCAGCACGGTGCGTCTCTGTTTTCAAGAGGACCTCAAAAAAACCCCGGGATCCAACAAAAATCTCTTCAATACATTCCCCTTGTAGCAGACTCTGCAACCATTGGCGAATACGGAAAAGCAGCGGGATTCGACCAGTGAAGAAGAGTATCACCGCGCGATCATAAAATACCGAAAAGGAGCGTAGGACAGTTTTTGGGTCGACGGTAGCTTCCAGAACATCGTCTGGAGCAGAGTCAGAGAAGGCTTCCTGATTATGTTGAACATATTCACCAAGCAGAGTGTTGGCAAATTCCAACAGATGCTCCCAGTCCACCTCCTGAGAGTCCACAGAATCCGAAGCAACCTGCGCATAGGAACGATCCGGAGTAACACCTATCTCTTCTGGGGTATGCTTGGTACGTTTACCCGCAGGCTGGATGTCAGGACCCGGGGGAAATTCTTCAGTGCACGGAACCATATCCTCCGGTTCCTCAGCATTAGAGTCCGGGCCAAGTGCTGCCACCGTTTGGTCTATGAAATCCAGATCCAAACCAGCCATTGTGTATGACGAGCTGATCTCGAAGAAGGACTGACCGACAGTGCAGATCAGGACCGCTCTCTCTCTCTCCCTCCCTCCCTCCCTCCCTCCCTCCCTCCCTCCCTCTCTCTCTCTCTCTCTCTCTCTCTCTCTCTCTCTCTCTCTCTCTCTCTCTCTGTGTACAGAGCAGGGGGCACGCTATTCCGGACGCTGCCTCTCTGACGATGGTCAGGTTTAGGGTTTTACAGGAGCTGGGCGCCTCTGCACGAAAGGAGGAGCACACGCAGGCGGAGCCTCGAACAGCAGCACAGGTGAAGTTGACGGGGCGACTGCAAACGTTTCAGCGGGACAGGCAGTAGACAAGGCGGAACGAAACAGGGCGATGCACAGGGCTGAGACGTAAGAGACGTGGGGCTACGTGACTGAAGGGCGACGGCAATGGTCCCCGCGCCCAAGACAGACGACTGACGGGCGAGGGCGAGGGCAAGGACAGGACTAGGCGGTGTGGCGACGGGGCACCCTGGCTCGTGGACGAGGGGGCGCGCAGGCGTCGGGGCAGGCAGGCGACTGGGCGCGCAGAGAACGGGCCGCTCAGGCGACAGGCTCGTAGACGACAGGACACGACGGCAGTCAGACGACGACGGGGCGCGACGGATAGTCAAGTGACAGGGCGCGACGAGCAGTCAGGCGTCGTGCAGTCAGACGGCGCGACGGGGCACGCAGGCAATAGGGCGCCATCGACCGACATCGCTCTTCCACCTCTCTCTCTCTCTCTCTCCTTTTTTTTTTGTAAAAGGTAATTGTATTAATTACGAAAAAAGTACAAGATTACATGATTACACGAGTACAAGAGACACGAGGGCCGTAGGCCAACGTGTGGGAAATCCCCGGACTAGTATACTAAAAAGGCTACACCAATCATGGCAAGGACCCAGAGGCAATTGCCAAATGCCAGGAATGCAAATCCTCCCGAGGGAGCAAGTCAGAGTGCCTGATGAGATCTAGCTGCCAATGCAAGAGCCCTTTAAGCCTTGCAATATGTCGCGGTACATTAGAGGCCGAATCAAAGAGAAAAGCGTTTCGGGTGGTCCAAATGTGCCAGCATCCCCACTATCTGAAAAAGGAAAATAAGATCTTCATATGTAACGGTGGCGGCGTGGGATACTTTGGGCGCACAAAAACCCAATCGAAAGGAGTCAGTGAGGACCCCACCACTGTGCGCCAGATTTGGGACAAGAGAGACCAGATATTCTTGGCGAGCGGGCAAGAAAGAAAACGATGTCGGGCCGATTCCGCCGTTGTGGTACAGAAGAAACAATTGCCATTCGAGATTCGACGCTTGGAAAGGGCCGAGGCAAGAGGAAGACCACCAATCATTACCCGCCACAAAAAGACCTTGCATTTGAAAGGTGCCCTATTCTGCCATCCCTCCATCAGCGTTGCCTGCCACCATGACAGTGATTTCCGCAGGCCCCAAACAGTATTAGCTTTCACACCCAGCCATTGGTGATCTTTAATAAGAAGATGATACACCTGATTAGTAGAGGCCTTTTCCAGAGTCAACCGGCCTGCAAGGTCCCAATCCTGCCAAGGGCGATCCATAGCCAGGGCAGGAAAGGGTTGCCTACCCTGAAGTTCCGACGAAAGCTTCCCCCATAAATCACGGTATCCGCGCGGGATCCTGAAAAGTCTCCTAGCAGTCCGAAACGATGCGAGGACATTGCGAGTAGCAAGGGTAGCATCCGCAATCGAAGTCACACCCAAACGGGCCATGCGGTTAAATCTTGGTCTGAGCTGATGTTTATCTTCCCATGAAAGTAATCTAGATACTGCCAACAATTCCAGCTGGAAAGAATTAGTCTGCAAGCGGTCTCCTACAGGATGCCAACGGGTCTTTTGGAGCACCACTTTCCAAGAGCCGACCAAGTGCAGTAACAAAGAGGAAGAGGGACTGGAAAATCGAGAGTCAGCATTAAGGACATGCCACCATGAGGCCCGAAGCCGTGTGTTACCCTGGCGGAGCCCGCTGTCCTCAAGAAAATAACGGGCTATGATGGTCCACGGGTGATGATCCACACACATGGCACGAAAAAGAGACCAACGAAGAGTCAGCATATGAGTTTCTGCATCCAAAATAGCTCCACCACCCATGCGCTTAGGGGTACATGCATGTGACCAGGAAATCCAGGAAATGCCTGCCTGCAGTGAATCTTTCTTCCATAGCATGAAACGAATGGGATGGGTGAGAGCCTTCAAAGTAGTGGGCGTCCATGGCAGTAGTGGCAGGAAATACGTTAGCATTGGTAGCATAATTGTCTGAGCCACTTTGAGGCGGACATGGAACGGCCAGGCTTGCGACTTCCAATACATAAATTTCGCGGCCAGTTTTTGTGAAATCCACTCCAGCAGGTCCTTTGGCCGTACATCCACCCCCAATGGGTATCCAAGATGCCTAACAATGGAGCCACGGGAAACCACCTGGCCCTGCAAGCCTAACGACTGTAAATCCGGCTCCGTGCAACTGAGAATGACTGACTTAAAGGCATTGATGCGAAGACCAGAGGCTTGACCAAAGAGTGTCCAAACATCTAATGCCTTGCGAATGTTGTCCATGTCTGCCTGCAAAATCATAAAGGAGTCATCAGCCAAAGATTGGCTAATGAAGTGCTGCCCCAAAGGAAGAGATAACCCTGCCAGCTGGGCAGAAGCCGCCATGGAGGATAACATTGAAAGGACCGGGTGAGTCGCCAGGGCAAAGAAGAGAGGGCTCAAAGGGCAACCCTGTCTGACCGAGCGTGCAAGGACAAATGGCTCTGTAACCCCACCATTAAGCATAACTCTTGAAGAAGCCTCAGTACTAATGGTGTAGATCAATCGGGACATCCGGATACCAAAGCCCATGGCAGACATAAGATCTGCAAGGAAAGACCAGTCCACACAATCAAACGCCTTTTCCAGGTCCAATTGAATCAAGACCACTTACTGATTGGAGTGCCGCGCATAGTCAATAGCCATTTGCACATTTAAGATATTATGCAAAATGTTGCGGCCCTTAATGAAACCATACTGAAGAGGGTGCACAATAGCTGGAAGGTGCTTGTGAAGCCTATTTGCCAGCACTTTGGAAAAGATTTTATACATCGCGCCCATCAACAAAATTGGTCTCCAGTGTTGCAGCTTTGACGGCGAAGGGACCTTGGGAATCAGTTTGATAAGGCCTTCTTTCCATGAAGAAGGCATGACCCCTGTTTCCCAAACCTGCTCAAACATGACCACCAATGGCTTTACCAAGTGCGTGGCCGAGTGCTCAAAAAATTCATTAGTGAGACCATCCCAACCAGGACTTTTATCCTTAGGCAGGTGCAACAAGACATCCATAACCTCCTCTTAGCAAATATCCACCTCCAAAGTGGCTTGCATATCAAATGGAACCTGCTGGTGGACCAGATGATAGAAGACCGAGCGGGCATGCGTAACCTAGCTAGACGGCAAGGAAGAAGAACCAAAAAGATCCATAAAATAATTTCTGCACATATTGATAATGGTCTGCGGATCAGTGACCATGCGACCTTCCGAATCCTGGAGTCGAGTCATATTTTCGCGAGCCGGAGAAGCATGCAAGGCGCGAAAGAACTTATGAGACTGGCAGGCACTATCTTGCAATGTGTCGGTCAAGTTTTGCAGCTTGGCCTGCTGATAAGATTTCAAGCTAAATACTTGAATAAGATGGGCCAAACGCCGCTCCAAGGACAGCAGAAAATCATCATCTGGGGAGTCCAGGAGCAAGGAACGGACCAAGGCCAATAAGTCCTCTGCTGCATGTCGACGACGGCGACAAAGAGAGGCATTATGAATCCCATACTGCCGAGCAACCCGCTGCACATTAGAGAGCAGGCGTGCGAACGAAGCCAAGCCCTCAGAGGCGAAGTCCAATAAGAACCTCTCAATCAATTGCTGCATATAACCCTGAAAATTTGGATGCTTCAAATAAGAGGAATTGAAGCGTAAAGGGAGCTTATTCAGCAACTGCATAAAAGGTGCAATGGATTGTGCCCGCATCTCAAGCTGGAGGGGGAAATGATCCGACAACGCATATTGCTGCAAGACCTTCATCTCCAGCATCTCGGGAAGAAAATCATCCCCCTGCATGATATACATTCTGTCCAATCGCGACCAAGTGGTTGCATATTGTGCGGAATGAAAAGTGAAACCTGAAACAGAAGGGTGAAGCCACGACCAAAGATCTTGCTTAAGTACGTGCAAAGCAAAGGAGTTTCACACCCGGCTTTCTGGCGTATCCATGACCGAAAGCAAAGTCGACCATAGATCCCGTCGGGATGCGGGATCATTCGGAGCATAGAGTCCCAACAACCATAAAATCTCTCCTTCAAATAAAACTTCGATTACCAGAAATCGGCCCTGCACATCATTTTTAACAAGAACAGGCTGGTATTTCTCATTCTCTCTCTCTCTCTCTCTCTCTCTCTCTCTCTCTCTCTCTCTCTCTCTCTCTCTCTCTCTCTCTCGTCTTTCCCACTTGCATGGCAAGTTTTGCCAAGTGGCTTCCTTCTAATCCCATTTTTCAGTATTATCTGTACTGTTAAATTAATTTTCAGATTTAAAATTCTGAAAATTAATTTAATATTATTTTAGTGCCTAGAAAATTAGTCTGACCAACCAACAATTAAATTGGCTAGCCAATTTATCTCCCAAGTGTTCTCGAGTCTTCTTTAGCTCCCGAATTTGTATTAAGTACCATTAAATACCAAAAGCCCTAGTGTCACCAATTGACACTTATAGCTAATAAAATGTCTTAGGCCGATTTCTAGCACTAGGTACCTATTAGCATTATGATCATCCCCTAGACATGCACTTGAGATTAGTCGCCTACAGTTTGGTCGTAGTTAGGTGGTCGGCCAGGTGCCACATAGCAATGCAGGGCAGATTCACATGTGCAAGAGCAATCAAGCCACATCAGCAATCAAGAAATTGTCTTGTTTTTCCAAGCAGTCAGTCTATTTTTATGCAGTCAATAATTACTGGCAGACCTGTCCTATTTTTTAGGGCTATATATGTCAACCCAGCCCACAAACTTGGTATTCATTCTGATCACTGATTTCCAAGTGTTGGTCATGGATTTGTGTGCAATCTTCAGCATTCACAGCCTAGGGAGATCATCAAGTTGGACATGAGTAGACATATGCAGAGATGAGCAGACACACACACTACACCGCTGTACATATTTGATTCCCTTATTCAGCATTCCTCCTTTGCAAATCTTCTTTGTTCTCTTCTCTCTCTCTCTTTTTAAGAACTGAGCAGAATACAGACTTGACTCAGTTTTAAAGCAACTTTGACAAAATGACATTCCAATTTTCATGGAAAATAGAGTCAAAACTTAGGATAATAACCACAGTACAGCTCATGTTTAAGCCCTAACAATTTAAACCACCTTCAAGCTTGAAAATATCCTAAAGAAGTTGAATTAATAGCCTCCTTTCAGATCATTGACAACATCATAAGGAATGGGTGTCACTGTCTCTAGTGTAGCCCCTTCCACAATGAACCCTGGCTTTGGGCCTTCTGGTTGTCTCTTGGTACTGATTTTCTCACCCTTGGCTTTAGCTTCAGCCTTCAAAAGATCATTCTTTTTCACTCTCTCCAGGAAGTCCTCTCAGCAGCGTGACGGCTGCACGTGCTCAATCCGCACATGAATTCTTTTTCTAATAATTCAGTTGCTAACCTGTTTGTTCATTTCGACGCCGATGGCGCGCTTGGTGACGTTCCAGACGACGCCAGTGCGGCCATGGTAGAACTTGTGCGGCATGCCTTTGTGGACGGCCCCGTTCACCTTGATGTCGACATAGTCACCGATCCTGTAGGTGCGCAGGTATGTGGAGAGGGGGATATAGCCCTTCCGCCTGAAAGGCCGCGAGAAGAGATCGCGCATGCGGGACCGGAGGCCATGGCCGGCAGGCATCCTTGCCAATCTTGAAGCAACCCTGCGCTGCCCCTCCTACAACCTGCCTCTCTCTCTCTCTCTCTCTCTCTCTCTCTCTCTCTCTCTCGTAAAAGGTAATTGTATTAATTACGAAAAAAAGGTACAAGTTTACATGATTAAAAGATACACGATGGCTCTAAGCCATCGAGTTACAAAAGTCATGGCAAAGATGCAGAGGAAATTGCCATATGCCAGGGAAGTAAGTCCTCCCGAGGGAGTAAGTCAGAGTGCCGAATGAGATCTAACTGCCAATGCAGGAGACCTCTAAGCCTCGCAATATGTCCCGGAACATTAGAGGCCGAATCAAAAAGAAAGGCATTCCGAGTGGTCCAATTGTGCCAGCAGCCCCAGTATCTAAAAAAAGTGAAACAAGATCTTCATATGCGACTGTGCCGGTGTGGGGTATTTGGGCCGTACAAAAACCCAATCAAAAGGGCTTAGCGAGAAACCAACCACTACTCGCCAAACCGCTGACAAGAGTGACCAAATATTCTTAGCGAGAGGGCAAGAAATAAATCAATGACGGGCCGATTCCACACTGGTGGTGCAAAAGAAACAATTGCCGTTAGAGATTCGACGCTTGGATCTATGTGTGTGTGTGTGTGTGTGTGTGTGTGTGTGTGTGTGTGTGAAGATAATCGAATTAAATGGAAATATTTACATCAAACCATCAAGTCAACTAAGAAAAACAGAACACACACAAATCAAGCTGAAAGGCCTCTAAGACCATAACACACAAACATCACACAAAAAGGACAGCCAAAGTGGAGCGAACAATATCCAACCAAGGAGTAGCAATGTCAAGAAGAACCAGGTCAACTAAAACCATAGAGGAGATCTGCCATAACAATAAACCATAAACACAAGCCACATGACCATGGATACCCCATGCAGAATCACAAATGAAGGCATTTCGAGTACGCCAAATATGCTACGTAGTTGTCCATCTAAGGAAATGGAATAGGCAAGAATGATCTAATTGCAAGGCAGACATAGAAGGCATCCTTCCCATAATCCATAAACGAGCTGATATCCACTACTGAGTCATTGAGGACCACACACAGGAAACAAAACTTCAAATTTGTTGAGCAACAAGGCAAGAGACAAAGAGATGAAGCAATGTCTCATCACATGTAGTGCAAAATACACAGTGATTATAGGAGATCTTGCAAGCACGCAACACATCCCTAGTTGGAAGACCCCAATAAGCAATCTCCATATGAAAACTTTACCCTGGTAAGGAATCTTAGACTTCTAGAGTTGGAGAAATCTTTCTTGCCACTTCCTTTTGCTGTCCCAAATATGCCATATTTTATTGGCCTTTCTAGCAACCCATCTCTTAACCTCCACCATCTAAGGATAGATCTCATTAGCTGAGCTGTTCTCGAAAGCATCAGGTAGCACAAACATCCAGTCTCGCCAAAGAGACAAGGGCTGTAAAGCAATCAATGGAGAGTACCTCAGAAGCTCCTCCTGTAAGGACGACCAAGTGTCATGATAGCCACAAGGCACTCGAAAGTACTAACAAATGTACTAAAAAGAATAAAGACAAGGCTGCCCGAGAATGACACCATCATGAACTGCCTGCGACCCCAAGCAAGCCATCCAATTAAACTTATCTCACTGCAAGTCTTCATCACGCCAATCCAACAACCTGGAGGTAGCCAGCACTTCTCCTTGCAACGAGTTCTCCTCCTTACGACAATAAGGAGGGCGCCAGCCTGCAAAATGCAAAATCTCTTGCCACAATCCAATCAAATGAGAACAGAGAAAAGACTAGGAGACCTTAATTACCCACGTAACCATTACCCAATTCACATTACTCCAATCGGCCTTGAGAAACATAAAGGAATCATCAGCCAAAGATTGACCCAAAAGTTGGGCACCAATAGGAAGAGACAAACCAACAATCTCGCCTTGATCAGCCAATCCAACAAAGAGAGCATTGGGTGAGTAACTAAGGCAAATAGCAAAGGATTGAGAGGGCAGCATTGCCGAAGAGAACGAGACAATGCAATTTCATCAGTGATCCCCCATTAAGTACGTTACGTGCCACAGCACCCTGATTAATGGTATCAACAAGCAAAGTCATACGGGGACTAAAGCCCATGGTAGACATCAATTGCCACAAGAAAGACCAATTGATATGATCAAATGTCTTTTCAAGATCAAGCTCAAGCATAACAATCTGCTGACCAGAGGCTTTCCAATTGAACATTCAAAATGTTATGCATGATATTGCATCCCTTAATGAAACCATATTGACGTGGATGAACCAAGTGCAAGAATACTTTTTGCAATGTAGTGGCAATGATTTTAGAAAAGATTTTATACAAAGAACCCATAACAAAAATGGGTCTCCATTGTTTCAAGGAAGTCGGAGAAGGAACCTTGGGCAACAACCAAATCACTGCAATCTTGCAATCTCAAGACATCAAACCAGAATTCCAAGGTTGTTGACACAAGCGAGTTAATGGGTCCTTAAGCTACTCAACATGAGCTGAAAACAGCTCATTAGGAAGGCCATCCCAGCTACAGATTTTCCTACGTGCTAAATGGGACAGCACATCCTCCACTTCAACCTCTGAGATATCAGCCTCCATCAAATCAACCCATTCAAGCTTAACCTGATTACTAACCAAGTCAGAAATGTATCACTAAGCAGAGAGAATAGCATCAGAAAGAATCTCTTATGGACCGAACAAAGTTTATAATGGTCAATGCACATTTGAATGATGGAGACAGGTTTAATAACCATATCACCTTGCTCATCAAACAAACGCACAATATTTTTCCAAGCGTATTTCTGGCGTAAACATTATTATCGTGCAAAGCTTCTGCTCGGGCCACCAATTTGTATTTAGCATATTCCTCCTCTCTTGAAGAGATTGAACTCTACATTTCATCAATGCATGTAACCAAGTGATCAAAAATATCCCCTAAGTGATACAGAGACAATGAGTGAGCCAACAAAGTTTGTGAATGCTGCAATTCACATCGAAAAGAAGAAGCATGTTGAATACCATACTGTCGAAACAACGCACATGCATTATCCCTAAAAACAGCCCATGCTTTTTTACCCCCAAATAGAACCCTCTAGCTAAAAGAAGCAATCAATTATTGAATACACTCCAAAAACTGATTTTGCACCAAAAAGGATTGACTGAAACGCAGAGGCAAACGAGCAAGCAAAGCCTTAAAGGCTCTCTCTCTCTCTCCGTGTTCACGCTATCTCCCTGTCTTGGTTATACACTTCTGCACCGCTACACTATGACAGTACCACCTAGTTTTTGTGCAACATTACTTAAGACAAAGTTTGCCTTTGATATCCACAGTTTTCCTCATGTCCTTGGCTCGTAAATATGAAATAATCTCAATTGCACTTCACATGTGCAACACATACTTAAACATTTGATTTAAAATTTATCCACATGTTAAGTAAAGCAATCAAAATTTCATGTCCTTGTGACATTCACATTAGAGAGGCCACTACCTTATACTCAAACATCCCAAAAGCCTTAATAATCTCTTCAATGTACATTTGTTGAGAAATGAAGATTTTGCAAGACTCTCAACAAATCAATGTCCAAGCAAAATGTATAAGCCCCAAGTCTATCATGTTAAACTCAAAAATTTAGCACTCCCTTGTCTTTTGTAGCACATGTTCATGATCTTCTCGAATGATCGAGTCATCTACATAACCACATTTTTTACGTTCTACCGTAACACATACAAGTTGACACCTACAGCACTTTTTGCAAACTTAATGGGTGGGTGGGTGGGTTGGACACCACCTAAACTAACACATCAAAAAGTGCAACAAAATAACAAGCAAAGAATTCATTGATTTTATATGTAAACGCAGATAATAATGGAAACATGACCAAACACAACAGTCAATAAGTGACCTGTAATGGTTTCTTCTTACTAAGGAAAATCGAACCATAAAACCCAGCCAACAAAACATAGTTGCAAAATGATTGCGATGTTGGAGCATCAATTCCTGTCAAATAGATATCAAAAAAGAAAAATCCAATCACTCCTATTGATCAAGAACATCATGCCTCTCTCTAGAATTGAACATATCTTAGGTGCACGGAATTGAAAAACTTTAGATATCAACCATATCTTGAGACTTTGTGTTAATGTCATTAACTTATTGCACAATATTCCTAGTACTTTTTTAAAAATTTGTCTTTGCTATAATTTTCACTTAGTAGTACAATTGACATGATATGTGTGAGTGCACATGCAAAAGCAAGAGTATAAGTGAAAGAGAGACACAGAGAGAGAGAGAGAGAGAAAGAAAGAATGGATCGTATGAAGAGGGAGAAACAAAGGGCCCGTAATGTCCTCCCAAGTGGAAGAGAGTGACACAGTGTCACAAGGAATGAATGTGTGGGATATTGAATGAGGGAAGTCACTGCCATATTTATAGGCATAGACTGTCTCGAGTGGTGCCCCAACTCTCTCAAGTGGTGCCACTGAAGCCTCTAGAGCGGCTCTCTCAGGAGATGCCCAGATATTGACTAATGATACAAATACAACTTTTTAGGGATTGTAAATGGAAACCAAAATAGGAATGAAGGAGAACAAATGTATTGAATGACTCAATTTCTCAGCACCCCCTCTAAAGCCCAAAAAGAAGGGAAAAATATCATATTCATTGGGATGTAGCAATGGATAAGGAGATGGCTGCATTAGAGACGAATAGCACTTGAAATCTAGTACCATTGCCCAAGGATAAAAAAAAGCTATTGGTTGTAAGTGGATCTATAAAATAAAGCATAACGCAGACAATTCTATTGGTAGATAAAAGGCCAGGTTGGTAACAAAAAGCTATGCACGGATATATGGCATAGATTATGAAGAGACATTCAGTCCGGTTGCTAGGATGGCGATTGTCAAATATTTGATTGCCTTGGCAGCAACCAAAGATTGGAGTTTATAGCAAATAGATGTGAAGAATACATTCTTGCATAGTGATTTGCAAGAAGAGGTGTATATTGAAAGGTAGAGCTTAAGTGCAAGTATAGAGTGAGAGAGAAGAAGATCAACCCTGATATCCTAGAACTCCACCTATAAGGTGACCTGTAGTAAAGAACCATAGACATAATAAGCTAATAGCACCCAAAACTCAAACCTCAGGAGAGAAGCCACAAGCTCTATTACTCCATGTTGAAAGGTGTACAAAGGTTTAGCCACCAAGCCATGGCTGAAACATCCAAAGCTCCAAACTAGAAAGAACCTGAAAATCTTGGGTATCACTAGGAATCAATGAGTGAGGAACCAATGGGTGAGATGGCATGGAGGTGTCAACCAACCCAAGAAGGTAAAGGATTGTCGACAAGGTGTGTGAAGAACCACAAGATGAGAAGGGACCCCCTCTAAAGCAGAAGGAATGGATTCCCCCTCTAAAGTAGAAGGATGAGTCCCATAGTAACATGGGATGAGTTTTGGGGACGGGGATGGAGGCAAGAATTGACATCCCCTGTTACAATCAAAGGGGGCTCTAAAAGAGTAGCTTGCTAATATTGATGAAATCATTCCCAATGCATCTCTTGTATCTACGGTCTTGGCTGGTCTACCTAATACTTATCAGAGTTTTGCCACTATACTCCCTTTATTTGCAAAAGGAGATGCTAATGCTTACACATTTTATGCATTGGTATCACTATTATTGCAAAAAAAGTAATCAATGTTGAATTGCTCTAATATAACTATGGATAATAAAGCATTTATAGCCAACCATCAAAACAAAGGGAAGTCAAACTAGCTCCCAAACTCCAAAGGAAAAGGCAAAACAACTTCTTCTATGGACTCGTTAGGCACCAAGGATGATAGCGCTAAGAAACAAAGGTGCAATTATTGTAGGAAGAAGCGGCATATTATTGAAGAATGCAAAAAGAGCATGGCAAGTGAAAAGGAGAAACAAACGGGCATGAGTATCGCTGAAAATTCAGCAAATGCAAAGGATGCAATTCCACATTTGGCAAGCTTGGAGATTAGTCTGTCTTATGCCTTTGTTGTGCATTGTTCATATGATTCTTCTTCACATGAGCATGGTCCTTTAGTAGCTCAAAATTGCAACACATGGTATTTTGATAGTGGTGCTTCTAAACACATAACGTCCTTTCGTGACTTGTTTGTATCATATGCAAACGTACATAAGGGGGGATCAATTGTATATGCAAATAATGCTTTGTATGCAATCCAAGGCATTGGTCAAATTCCCATTATTGCAATAGATGGGAAAACTGTCATACTTAAAAAGGTCTTATATGTGCCACGCATAAAGAAAAACTTGCTTTTAGTTTCAACCATTGCATGTGCTGGTTTTATAGTGCAAAAAGTAAAGGATACTGCTTGTACCAACCCTCCACCGATGAGAATTTAGTTAGTAGAGATGTGGTATCCACTGAACATGCTGGTCAGCCCTTCATGGACTACAAAAATCAGCCCAATGTGGGGCCTACGGACATGTTTGACAATTTGTTGCCTTTATTTCAACAAAGTGCATCTAATTTTGGTCAATTTCAACAATCTATTGAGGGTTTACAACAACAAATACATGCTAAACAGCAGCCTGGTTTTCAGCCATTGATAAGGCATTGCTGATTATGAAGTGGCCGATGAGAGGGCTGCTATTCGGGAAGCTAAAACAGCCCCTAGATGGCTGTTAGATACATTATGGGACAACAAACAACCCATTCCTCTTCCTAGAACAACTAGAGTAGCCACTCGCCATGCACAGGGTAATTTGGTTGCGCAAGCACTTGTAGCTACTACATGCAATGAAGAACCTATTTCTTGACATGATGCTTTACGAAACAAGCATTGGATGGCAACTATGCAATTAGAGTTAAACTCTATTGATAAAAATGGCACATGGGAATTATTTGACTTGCTTGTTGGCAAGCGTGCTATTGGCACTAAGTGGGTTTACAAATTAAAACACAAACCTGATGGTAGCATTGATCATTACAAGGCACATCTTGTTACCAAAGGGTTGCCCAACAGCATGGGATTAACTATGATGAGACATTTGCACCCACTTCACGTATGACCACTATTCACAGTGTCATTGCTTTGGTTGCTCATTATGATTAGCATGCGGATGAGTTAGATGTGAAGACTACTTTTCTAAATGGTGATTCTCATGAGGAGGTTTATGTCACACAATCTCCTGGCTTTGTTCAAAAAGGGTCAAAAAGCAAAGTGTGTCGTTTGCATAAGGCTCTCTATGGTTTAAAGCAAGCAACAAGGACATGGTACGAGAAGACACATGCTTACTTGATTGCTCTTGGCTTCAATAATTCACATACTGAGAGCACACTATATGTCCGCAAAGATGGGGATAGCCTCTTGATTCTCATTCTTTATGTGGATGACGTGATGTTGACAAGACCTCATGAGACACATATTTCAGCTTTAAAAGCTGAATTACAATATGCTTTTGGTGTGACAGATCTTGGCCACTTGCACTACTATCTTGGCATACAATTTACTACAATTGAGCTGGCACGATTTTGCAGTAGTCAGCACATTGGGCAGCTTCTTGAGCGATTTCAAATGCAAGACTGCAAGCCTATCTCTACTCCCATTGAGACAGGCCACATGTTTACACTTGAAGAGGCAGAAGAACCTTTTGATTCTTCTCTTTATCAACACGCTATAGGCTGTTTATTGTACTTGTGTAATACATGACCAGATATTCAGTTTGGTGTCTCTCAATTGGCACACTTTATGCACAGCCTTGGTACTACACAGGCAAGCAATTAAATGTATCTTTTGTTATCTTGAAGGCACTCAAACATCCGGCCTTTACTACTCTTTGCTTGCATGCAATTACAAACATTGATTGGGCTGGTTGCTTTGACACAAAGGTGTCACCTAGTGGCAATTATTTCATGCTTGGTAGTTCCTGCATTTCTTGGCTGAGCAAGAAGCAATCTACAATGGCCAAATCTAGCAGTGAAGCAATGAAGCTGAATACAGGGCAGCATTTATAGTTACATTGGAATGTGTTTAGTGTGGGACAGTAGTCGCCCACTCCTATGTACACTGACAATCTGAGTGCCATGACAGTTGCGAGGAATCCAATTATTCATACTTGCACTAAGCACATCCAGGTGCATTATCATGTCATAGAGAGGCTCCATGCAAGGAAGATTGACTTGGTTTATGTCCCTACACAAAACAACTTGGCATATGTGTTTACGAAAGCTCTCTCTAGAGAGAAGTTCGAAGCCTAACACTTTCTTGCTATTCACTTGTTCACCATGAGTGTCTGTGTACGCGCGCGTGCGCGTGCTGCTGAACCCTAACCTAACACCACCACGATCATCAAGACAATTTGCCGTCCATGACCTATCTCGCCTCATATGCACATCTTGCCTCTCAAGCAATCATTCTCTCACATGCTTGCAATCCTTCTTGCATGCGCCCCTATAACCTAACATCTGCCTCTGCCCGTCTCAGCACCTACCCAACATATGAGCATGTGTATGTGGGCAATGCCCAAGTGCATTACATTCTCCCCCACTAGAACTACAATTGTCCCCAATCGCATAGCCTCCTAGTAGATCTGAAGCAAAGGAAAAGAGTCATCACCAAACTGAGATTCATCCAACCATATTGCCTCATGCATGGGTTTACCCCGAAACTTGAGCAAACACTAAAACTCCTTTCTCCATGTACCCTTTTTGTAACTATGAAGCAACACTTTTTTTAGCACTAACAACTGCAAAAGCTCATCAGCATCCACTAGCATTTGGCTCCTCCTAACCTGGGGTTGCAATAAATAGGTCCATGATACTCCACAAGATTACTCGCATGAAATACTCCATGCATCTTCCAACTAGAAGTCACTAAGCTTCTTAACAAAGCAAAAAGATTCCTTCTTTCAAGGTGCTAGCTTAGGTGAAAACTCCCCAAACTGCTTCAAACATTGCTTCTAGATCTTGAGATAGCACCATTGACCTTCCTGAAAGATCAACTCACATCAATTTTTCCAGGCACCTCCTTTTGTTGTTCCGCCCACTAGATACCCTCCTAAACCTGCTTCAACAAGTCATCCACATCCACAACCAGCTGATCCGCCACATACATAATTCACCCATAGAGGTCTCCAAAGCACGATTGAAGACATTGCTAGCTGCCCACCCATAAACTATCTCAAAAGGGATCCGCTTGGTAGAGGTGTGGACCCTATCATTGATCACATGCTCGACCAATGGTAGATACTCCTCCCATGCAGCCTAACGGTCCTAACAATAGGAATATAGCCTCTTAATCATGGTGCAATCAGAATTCTCCATCTACCAATCAATTTGTAGGTGAAAAGCAGTAGAGAACACTAAGTTGGTGCCAAGTCCATAAAACAAAGCCTTCCAAAACCTACTAGTAAACTTAGAATCATGATCAAGCATGATCCTCTTTGGCAACCCTTGCTTCGGGAAGATTTCTTTGATGAAAATCCACACAACCTCTACCACATCCACATCGAATTTGCATAGAATCAACCACACTAGCTTGTGAATCTATCCACCACTATAAATGGCATCATTCTAGAATTGCTAGCTCTTTGGAAGGTCAATAATAAATCGATCGAAATCTCCTCCCAAGGCAAGTGTGGAAAAGGCAATAGCTATAGCTTTCCCGCCACCTTGCGATTGTCTATTTTGAGATATGGTATGATTGGGATCCCCTCATATACCAATGAATGACTTTCTTCATTCGTGGCCAAAAGGAATGTTGCCACAAGAGCATTGTAAGATCCTAAAACAACCGGACAAAGTCTACCGCAAAAATGCATCTACCCATTTGTCAGCACACAATTGAACAAAGACCACGCTTGCATTTCTGCATCTCCTAACCAAAATCTGCATTAGCCTCATGAAGCTCCCTCATAAGAGAGAAGAAATCCAACTCCTTAAAAGTAATTACCATCATTGCCTGTGGTCGCCAACTCAATGCATCCACTACTCTATTCTCCTCCACAGGTGCATACTTGATCTAAAAACTAAATTAAGACAAGAATTGCCACCAACACAACAATTGAGGAATCATATCCTACTCTGACTGAGTGAGAAGATAGCATAAAGCTTGCTTACCACATTTGATACAAAAATCCTGCACAATCAAATAGTGTCTCCACTTCTTTAACGAATGCACATGTTAGAGTGAAGACAAGGAGTGAACAGAGAGAGAAAGAGACAGTGAAACGCAGAAAATCTGCAGTGAAGAATGTTGTATAAGAATGCAGAATTATACACGGGTGCAAAGAGAATATCTGTGTATGTCTCCACCTCGAAGATCTCAGTCTCCCTCAACCCCGAGGGCAATCTCCACGGTCTACAGCCTGAAACCTGTGAAAACAATTGACTAAGGCTACTGAAAACAAAGCCGATAAATAGGCTGGAAAAAATGCCCCGAATATTGCAAGTGTTGTCCGACTGGCTGCCTTCCGATTGACTGCCACGTGGCACATGTGACTTGCTGACCTACCACGTGGCATCCTGCCTATCCTAGAGATGTCATGCTCTAACACCCCCTCTCAAATCCTAGACACGGCAAAAGGCTAAGGGATCTGGAGTGTTGTCAAAGTAAAGCCTAGGGAGGCGCCTTGGTAAACAAGTCTGCGAGATTGTCCTCTATCTTGCAATAGACCAGGGAAATGGTCTCATCCAAAATCTTCTGCCAAATGAAATGGTATTGGATCTCAATATGCTTCGTCCGAGCATGAAACACAACATTCCTAGCCAATGCAATGCAACTTTCATTGTCACACTAGAGAACAATAGGACCTATCGTCAGGCAAACAAGTTGCTCCAGAACCCTACGAAGCCACACTATCTCACATGTAGTAGAAGACGCCGCCCGATACTCCGCCTCAATTGAAGAGAGGGCAACCGTAGGTTGCTTCTTGCTACTCCATGAAATAGCACCATCACCCAGGGTAAAGCAATAACCTATCATGGACCGTCCATGATCCACATCACCAGCCCAATCTAAATCACTCCAACATATAAGGACCAAGTCCGTAGCACCTATACCAACAAGATAATAGATCCCAAAATTAGAAATCCCCCGTAGGAACCACAAAATCCTCTAGGTAGCCTGCCAATGCACCACCTTGGGTTCACTCATGAACCCGGCCAACACACCTACAGCATAACATAAGTCAACACGGGTATTAAGAAGCCAAAGCAAGGAACCAACCAACTGCTTATAACGGGTAGCATCCACCAAGGGAGAATCAAAATGAGTTGTAGCCTTCCAATTCGGGTCCATAGGAGTTGTAAGAGACTTGCATCCCGCCATCTCACATGTAGCCAAGAGTTCCTGTACATACCGCTGCTGGGAAATAAAGATCCCTCTCAGAATCTAATAGATCTATGACCTTGAAAGAAGTAAAGAAGTCCCATGTCCATCATCTCAAACTTCTCATGAAGTGCTACCTTCTTCTGCTCGACCATCTGAGTATGGTGACCTGTCACAATCAAGTCGTCCACATAAAGGACAAACGACACACGACCTTCACCTGAGGTGTGTACATACAATTGGGGATCGGCTTTGGAATGCCAATACCCTAATTTCTCCTAGAGGAACGAGCCAATCTTCTCATTCCAAGAACGGGGAGCTTGGTTAAGGCCATAGAGAGCCTTTCGTAACCGGTACACCTTACCATCAGAAGAATCAAAGCCTCGAGGCTGCTCAACATAGATCTCCTCCTAAAACTCTCCATTCAAGAAGGCAAATTTCACATCGAGCTGATAAACCGGCCATCTCCTGTAGCTAGCCAAGGCAAGAACAACACGAAGTGGCCATCTGAGTTGTAGGGGCAAACATATCATGGAAATCAATGCTTGGGTGTTGTGCAAAGCCTTTAGCAACAAGGCGAGCCTTGTGCTTGTCCAATGTGCCATCACTGCGGTACTTAGTCTTGAAGACCCATTTGACTCCAATGATCTTATGAGGAGGCTTCGGCACAAGATACCAAGCGCCATTCCTCTCAATTGACTCCAACTCCTGCTTCATCATTTTCCGCCAATGACCATGCTATAAAGCCTCCTTCACGGAAGTGGGCTCCCAATCCTGCATAGCACAAGTTATCAAACAATAATTAGTGTAAACAAGCTCAGTGTGCTGTGCTTGGTTCCTCCGAGAATGCCGCGAGCCATCCTGTGGTTGCCACTCCTCAGGGACCCCCTCAATCCCTACATCACAAAGAGTGTCACAAGCCCAACAAGGAGGAGGCTAGATCTCGCCTCATCACTCTCCATCTACTAAAGCTTCTAGAAGGTCCACTGACGGCAGGGGAGCAATCGGTGAATCTGATGGCTGGGAACTAAGCTCCTCATCCGAAGAAGAGGCCTCAAGAGGCACATGCTCCAGAGAAATAGTTGCTCCGGCCCAACTATCACCGGGATCTCCAAGAACAAGGTGTTCCTCAACCCCCTTTGAGACTCGAACTTCCACCAATTGAACATCACGGCTCGTGTAGACATTCTGCTTAACAAGATCATGCAATTGGTAGCCTTGAGATTGCGAGCTATAGCCCACAAACACCTGTCCTTTGGAAGCCACTTCAAATTTGTCACGTTGTGTCTTCAAGGTGTAAACATAGGCATCACACCCAAAAACCCGAAAATAGAACCATGTCATGCGACTTTACAATCACTTTAATGATAGTGGAGTGAATGAAGAATCTTGCACCTATCCATGCCACCTTGTTTGGGGAGCTAAAAATTGACATGCCGATACAATCTCTATTGGGACACTCTAGCTCTCCAATACATTTGGTTCGGCGAACAGTACTACCGAGGAATGCCAAAGATATTGACGTGGGCTTTGTCCAGCAATAGCCATCATACTTTTGCTCCATACCCTCCATTGGACGGATATTGTCTGCTCTACTGGTGGAAGCTCTTACGCCACATTGCCATCATGGAAAACTGGAATCTCCTCCACTCTCTCTATAGTGCTTGTATTCTGAAGCAAATGACGTAAGAACCCGAAAATAAGAAACATTTGGCTTGGACCCAAAGTATGCCTCATATGGAGTCATACCAACAACAGTGGAAGTAGGAGAACAACTAAGGATGTGAGTTGCGGTAGCCACACCCTCAGCCCATAGACACTAAGATGTCTGACGATACTCCATCATGGTACAGGCCATCTTGATCATACTGCGATTCTTCCGCTCCAAGATGTCATTCTCCTGAGGGGTGTTTGGATTGGCAAACTCTTGGTGAATACCACAATCTGCACAAAAACGAGTAAACTCATTAGAAACAAATTCTCTGCCATTATCCGATCGTAAGGTCTTTAGCTTTCGGCCCAATCGGTTCTCCTCAAAGAGCAACCAATCCTTAAAGTTGGAGAAAGTATCCAACTTCAGCTTGAAGAAATAAGCCCAGGTCATCCTATTGTAATCATCCACAATGAGCATGAAATACAAGCTCCCTCGAAGAGACTCAGTCCTCATCAATCCACAAAGATCGGAATATGACAAGTAGACTCCTTGTCTTTGACCTTCTTCTGAGAGGACTGACCAACCAAGGCCTTTCGATTGCTCCTCTTGGTCCAAAACCACAAGAACCAACTCTTCCCCCACTGAAGAGCCTCAGACCGCCTTGAAGCAATCAAGGTGGAATAAAAACCACTGAAGTGGGGCGGTAACTGTGAAAGAAGAGTTATCGCCATGTCTTCACAAGTAATAATCTTCCTTGCATTTTGAACCTACATTTGAAGCTACCTCAGCTTATTGACATGCTCCCGCATAGAAAATGACTTGTTGACACTCATTATCCGCATCTGCACTTCCAAAGAAACTCGCTTCATGACAGTCATTCAATTGTACATCTAATCAAGCTCCAGCCGTATCTCCTGAGCCACCGTCAAATGCTCAATATGAGAGATACAGTTGTAGTACATGAGAGAAATCAAAACGAGTAAATACAAGCATTGAGCTTATCCCAATGTGCTTGAGCCTTTGCCAACTCCATCTTTTCACTGGAAGAGAGTCTGAACTCATCTCGCGAAGAAGAACGATGAATAGCCTCCATAACAAGCTCCGCCAAATCATAGGACTCCACGATGGCAAGCATCATGACCCACCAGATGCAATAGTTCTCGCCATCGGGCTTTTGATCTGATGGAAGAGCCGGTAAGACGCGCACCTTCCGGTCCATGATCGCCTAAAACTTTGTCTCGGGCTGAGAAGACATCTTCATCTACAATGCCTACACAGTACACAAAGAGTAGCCCCCTCTGACTGTGAAAATACAGCATGCTAGGGCTATGGTTGGCTCGTGCCACTCCTCCTTCACCCGTCAGAGGCGATGAAAAGGTAAAATCTGCACTTGAAGGCCCAAAATGCAGCCTTCTTCCTTCTCTAACAGCAAAAACCAATAGCAGCTTCAGCATATCTTCTCCTTTCTCGCATGCCCACGCTCACCTCAAGCACTTGAACGTTGAAAATACAGCCTTGTATCGTGCTGAAATCTCTTCTTCAAATGGGTCCACCCTAGGTCAATCCTTCAATGCTCTGATACCATGTTAGAGTGAAGTAATGTGGAAGCGAATGACCAAGACAAGGAATAAACAAAGAGAGAAGAGAGAGAGAGAAAGAGATAGTGAAACGCAGAAAATCTACAGTGAAGAATGTTGTATAAGGATGCAGAATTATACATGGGTGCAGAGAGAATATATGTGTATGTCTCCACCTCAAAGATCTCTCTCTGTCAGCTCCGAGGACATCCCCACGGTCTGCAGCCTGAAATCTATGAAAACAACTGACTGAGGTTGCTGAAAACAAAGCCTACAAATATGCTGGAAAAAATGCCCCAAATAATGCAGGTCCAGCTGCATTAAATGCATCCGACTGCTGTTCGACTGGCTGCAGTGCAATTGCCTGCCACGTGGCACCTGCGACTGGCTGGCCTGCCACGGGGCATCTTGCCTGTCCCGGAGATGTCACGCTCTAACAGCACATTGGCAAGAGTTCTTTGTCATGGGTGGAATAATTTAACTCAGTTGCCTTGAGTTCCGATTTTCATAAGCCACTGGATGACCACTATGCAACAACGCTGCTCCTATACCATGACTACTGATATAACAAATCACCACAAAAGGTTCATTAAGATCGAGCAATTTCAACATGGGATCTGAAGAGTACATAGCCTTCAACTCCTTGAAAGCTCAGTCCATCTCTCGTGTCCACATCCACTAGGAATCCTATCACATGGCATTTGTAAGAGACAATGTCACATGTGCATAGTGCTCCATGAACTCGCAATAGAACAGTGTCATCCCAAGAACATGTGCATCTCTGACACAAATTTAGGACAAGGCCACCCCATGATCGCCTTGACCATCTCAAGATCCATAGAAATCACTCCTACATAAATGATATGCCCCAAACAAGAGACTAAAATCATTTGGAATTTTCGATTCTTCCGCTTCAAGAAAAGTTAATTCTCCTACAACAACTATAAGACCTTGTGCAACAAGTGACTAGTTGATCCAATAACTCACCTATCAAGGCAAGAAAAACTTATTTCTGATGGTGAGATTATCAAGGGCCCTATAATCCACACACAAGCGCAAGCTCCCATCCTTCTTTTTGACCAAGAAGGTCAGATCACCAAACGAGCTAGAGCTGACCCAAATCAATCCCCACTCCAAAAGGTGCTCGAAGCTCCTTGCTCATCTAGTAGGTTGTTTTTGAGGGAGGTTCCACTCTTGGAACTAAGTCAATCCTAAAATCCTCCATTCGTGATGGAGATAACTCTCAAGGTAACTCATCCAACAAAAGAGAATCAAACTCCTGCAACAATGCCAAGGCCATGTCTTGTCCCCATCTCCCTCTTGTAAAGAAGAGGTGAAGACGACTTCTCAAGCTCTCGCACATATAGTATATACCATCATAGGATGGCCACTCTTACAAACTACATGCTTCACCTAGAGATGAGAAATAGCCACCACTCACTAAGCTCAAGCCACCAAAGTGCGAGAGTGCTAGAGTGCCGTGGAAAGTCTTCACCAACTACCAAGCCCAATTCCGAATAAAGACAGAGTATGAGTAATGATCCACCAAGCCCATGTGGTCATAGAGCCATGGCTTCCTTAAAATCACGTCAATGCTGAGGAGAGGAGCCACCTTCAAAGTTTCTAAAACCTCGACATTGCTTTTGGAAGGCTGCCATTTGGCAAACTTGCCCATGCAGGATAAGAGAAGATTGTTTTGAGGTTGGCTGAGTGGAAGGACAGCCATTCAAAGGTTGAGGGAGGAGGGAGCTACCAGATTAGCTTTGAGACATGCAACAACTGATCATGCAGCACCACAAGACACAAGCAGCAGGTTTATGATCTAAGAGAGTGTCTTAGCAAATTAGACATCTTATGTGTGAGTCTGTGCATTACAATGGGCATTTATCTACTTATAGATGTGACCAATTGTCCATTTTATTGATGCTAGCTTTTCAACTAGCCAGCTTGATATTTTGGGCCCCTATTTGCGTAGGCACTCCCTCCTCCACAATCATTCTATTATCACTATACTTGCAAGTCCTATTGGAGAGATGGAACCAATGCCCACAACCAATGACTCACAGTCAAAGTTTGCACTATCTCGACTTGTTATATAGATTCCATTTCCCAAGCATTCTCTTCTTGATTTCTTGGTTCTTTGCAACATTTCTCTATTTGTCTTCTATTTGCACAATCTATTGCAACAATTTCTCACGTCTCCATCTTGCTCTCACTTTTGATAGTGATGGGCAAAGTTACAGCTGTTAGCAGACGTGTGTCTTGTATCATCATCTCTTGCCTATGAGCCGCAATCTGAGTCAGACAAGGACATTAGGAGCTCTAAAATTGTCTTCATCTGTCATCTTATGTGCTTTAGGCACTTTAGATGGAGGGCACATTAGTGCATTCCTTTTTGGGCATTGTAGGCTATCTTGGGCACCCATATTTTGAGCCTAGCCACTTTATTACCACTTGTGGCCCCACTTTGCCCATATATAGACAGCCTACCCTCTCACTCTCATTATCCATCATTGATTCTTCATGATCAGCAAGCCCTCCTTACTCTCTCATCCCCCTGCTACCATCTAGCACCCACAATAACGCATAGAACTACGTGTTGGGGTTGACAGTTACAACGTTGTATGTTTTCTTGTAGGTACTTATTGAAACACATCTATGGCCAACATGTATGCTTTAGGGAATTGTGTCGTACGCAACACTTTAGACAAGCCACCATCCTATCACTCTCTCCCTACATATTTCACTGAAACTTTCAATCCCCAATTGGCAACAATGGCACCCCCATTTCAATTTGTGCCGAATAAAGTGCCTCCTCAACACCTATGACCTTTGGAATCTTGTTGCAACCCCTATACCCCGACCTACCATGGATCCCCGTGATGGTGTAACTTCGGAATCGGCAACTTTATGGGATCGGTTGAATACCAAAGCTCACTCTCTTCTCTTTTTGAGTTGTGCGAATTCTGTGCTCGTGCATGTAAGACATATCCACACTGCTGCAAAGGTTGGGAGAGATTGGCCTCTCTCTACCGGAGCTAGACATTTAGGCATCAGCCCTCTCTCCAATTGAAGCTACAACAACTTTCTATCGCAAATTCCCCTACGATGAGGGATCACATCCACAAGATGGAGGAGACTTGGGATGAGCTTCCATCCCTTTGTAAGGATATCTCTTCAAAGGACCTACCTATGACACTTCTTTCACATCTTCCATTACCAACGTATGATGTGTTCTACACCAGTCTTCTTGCTTCTACTAGCCAAGAGACTCTTACTTGGGAGGAGCTAGTCCCATTGGTGCTTGTGCAGGATGTGTTCCTCTCTCTCTCTCTTCTTTCTGTGTTCACTCTCAATCTTGGTCCCACGCTTCCACATCGCTGCACTCTGACAGGCTGATCAGTCGATTCATAAAGAAGCCTTACAAACCACATTTGGATGTAGTCAGGAAAATCATGAGATATGTAAAGGGTACGACAGATTATGGCCTATTTTATGCATATCGGAAACCCCTTGACTTAACAGGGTACACTGACACTAACTAGGCTGGTTGTGCTTGTGACAGGAGGTCAACCAGTGGATATGCATTTGGATTGGGTAGCAACATGATCAGTTGGCAAAGTAAAAAACAACCTACAATTGCATTGTCTAGTACAAAAGCTAAGTACAAAGGTACGGCCTTAGCGGCCTGTGAAGCTCTTAGGTTGCTGAAGTTACTAAATGACTTGGGGATACACTTGGACAATAAAGTGAAGTTGCATTGTGATAATATGAGCAGTGTGATGCTTGCAAGCAATCCCGTCTACCATGCAAGATCTAAACATATTGAAGTACATTACCATTTCATCAGAGAAATGGTACTAGCAAAGCAGATTGACTTGATGCATGTGAAGACTGAAGACCAGGTAGCGGATATCTTTACCAAATCACTTGGTAAGAAAAGTCCATCTATTTTAGGCAGCTACTTGGAGTGTTGCAAATGGTTTGAGCTTGAGGGGGAGTGTTAGAAATCAAGCTCCACCTGTATCTCTTTATGTCTATATAACTCACCAATACCAGCTAGATACAGTTGGATACAGTTGTGCATGTGTGTGACATTGAATAAGTCGGTGTAGACTTGATCTAACCATAGTTACATGATGGTTAGTGTAAAACCTATTGTGGTCAAGTAATGGAATAATGAAGAAGAAGATGATGAGCTGATGCTCATGGGTTATGCTCCACTCTCTATCTCTCCCTCTCTTCCAATACATTTAAATGTATGTAAATCTTAATAGAGGGGGTTCAAGAAGCAACCATTCATCATCAAGTATACCTACATCTTCTATTTCATTTAAGCAAGTCAATTGCTCTTCTTCTTTCCCTCCCATCCACCCTCTTTTCTTGAAGCCATATCACACTCATTTCAAAACCTCGGCTTACAGCCCACATCTATCTCTACCACACTGGGAGTTGGACCTTCTATCTCTGCTTCTAGCACATTCTCATTCCCTATTCCATATTTACACCACAGTGCCTCATTAGGGGGGCATTCCACATCTTAACACTATCACCCATCCTTTTCCACAAGCCATTCCACACTATGGGACTTTGTTACTACAAACAAGGAATGCCACCCTCTAACACAATTCCCTCTACCTTTCCTCATGTAGGGGGGCCAATGAAACTCTCGAATTGCACACTAAATTTGTGTTTTTCATTAATTAAGCATGTTTTGGGGCTGTTTAACAATACTAATCAGTTGTAAAGCATGTTTTAGCTCAACACATGCATCCATGGGCTACAACTCCACCTCCCACCCAAAACAAACAAACAAACACACACACACAACTTACTCTACAGAAAAGGGAAATTTTTTGAATTCTCTAATGACTAATCCAATCACTCCTCAACCATTCCTAAGAGTTGGCTCTACCAATTGTAAGACTCAAGTCCTAATGCACAATTCAACAAAAGAAAAGAGAAACCAAGAATGGCAGAAGAGATTCTCAAACCTTTATTGCATTAATAAAATAGAGATTATAATTTTTGGCTCTACCAACCCAAGTTTTGACTAGCAATTCGATTCCATGAAGTCACCTAATTGTCCTATCCAAGACAACTCCACTCCCATCTCAATCCAGATCAATCAATCTTCACCTTGATCAAGCTACAAACATTCCAACTCACCTCAATCTCGTGCACACTCCAACACACAAGTAGACTCACTTGTTGCTCCTCGCAACTTAGCACGAACAAAAGAATAAGAAGAAAAAGCAATAATTGAATACCACCAGGATAATCGCCACGATGCCCTCCACATGTTGCCATCAGCCCATTTTATGCTTGCTTTTGAATTTGTGACACCCAACTTGCAACCAAAACTCTATTTTTTTTTCATCAAGTTTCAGCCACTTTTTGCCCATTAATTAACGTAGCTAACCTTAATGCATAACTAATGTGCCACAACATCAAACTAAATGCCTTGCACAAAAAAAAGGTTGCTCAACCTTGCTTTTTTTTTTCTGACATACTACCACAATCATCAAGACGATCTCCTACCCACTTCCCAACTCACCTCGAACACGTGCCTTGCCTCTCACACAATCCTTCTCTCGCATGCTCTTGAGATCCTTCTCATGCGTACTCCCATAACCATGCCATCCATCTCCACCAACCCTATCACCTACCCGCCATATGAGTATGTGTATGTGGGGGGGGTGCCTGAATGCCTCACTCGTGTCACTTGTACAAACCAAGCCTTCACAATAGCTACAACATACTCTGTAGAAGAGCACCAATGCTAATACCCTACAAATAGATGCTAGGTTTTGAACAAAGAAAACACGAAATATACAAACACAACTAAAACACAATAAACTCGACAAAGTGCAAAATGGAGAGAGAAAACCATTTGATGAATGAATGAATGAATGGTGTGAATGAATGAGTGAAGAAGACAATTCAAATGTGGATGCTCAAGAGCGGAGACTTGCAACAACCACTAACTCTCCTGGGAGTGGGCTGAGGGAGAGTGTTGGAGCGTGACCTCCTCCATGTATAGATCTGGAGTGCAGCAATACCACCAAATCCATACGTAGATGCAATGGATTGGAGCTGAGGGTTAAGGAGTAGCTGAGGGCCAATTGGTGAAGAGAATGACTGAAAAACTTGTGAAGATGATGTAGAGTTTGATCACAATGAGTTGGAACAGTAAATTGCAGATCAGAGAGTGATCAATGTTCCCTCAAGACCGTCCAGTACCAAAACGCAGCAGTATTGTGCCATATAGCCACCGGGAATCAGGTCTTTTTTTGGTGGGGAATCGAAATGGAGCTAAGGAATTCAAAGCTCACTTCTCACAAGTTTCTTCAAGATTTCTGTAGAATCTACATAAAGATCATTCACATGGGACAGATTGCAAGGTGACTCTTAAGTGTGTGCCAAGAAGGAGAGATGCATTTCTTCAAACACGGGATTAGAGCGCTTTCTTACACCTAGAATCAGGTATAATCTTGCATTGTAGGCATATAGATGGGCTTTTCACACAGCCCTCGACTTTCTCTAGTGAGTAGCTAGCTTGGCCCTTGGTCATTGTATCCTATATAACGCTTGTTCTTTGTTTTGTCATTGTGTCCTGTATACAGCTTGTATTGTCTTTGACCATGGGCACTTCTTGACTGAGGTGTTTTATAAGTTGAAAAAACCTAGCCCTAGCAAAGAAAATATTCTAAAAGTAAAGGAGCATGCAAGTGAACATGGTTTAAAGCATGTGACTGTATTTTCAAGCTTTGAAGACCTTTCATTGGGGTTCTATTCTAAGCAAAGCCCTACGAAGGTCTGAAATGCTCTCGCAAGCAAGCTTTTCGCATTTTATCTGAAAAGTCAGTGCTAAGACGGGCTTCCCACAGGGTCACAGTTTATTGCTTGCCGAGAATCTTAAAACTCGGCCCTCATATCTGAACGATATCCAGAAGAGCAAAAGTTTTGCAAAAACCTGCAACCTTTGTCAGGCAAATGCGTTAGATTTGCAGCATTTAAAGCAAAGTTTTTTCTCCTCCATGCGAAACCCCTGTAAATAGCAATTACCATACACCTAAATATAGTAATAGACTACTACCTAACTAGCACTGTGAAGGTCCGAAATGCTCTCGCAAACAAACTGTCGAATCGTGTTATACAATTGATCGATAGACACCTTTAAGACAAAACAAAAAGGCGAAGGCATAGCAAGTACCTTCTTGAGCGAGGATGCTGGAAGTGAGACCCGTGAAGGTGATAAGAAGGGAAGCAAACTGGCCGAGGGCAAGGGCTCCGAGAAGTCTGTAAAGCTCCATCTTGCCCCTTCCTTCTTCTCCCCTCATCATGGAGCACTGCCGCTGCCAACAACGAGAAGATGCAAAAGGGGGAGGGGAGCCCATTCTTCTCTCTGCTTGTGCTGACGACGATGATGATGCAACTGCTGTGTTTCCAGTTGGTTGCTCGCTGCTATGGCTCATCACAATGCCTGCTTCAGGCTGACTAATGGCATTTACTGCGGGGACTCCGAGGCGCGTGTCTTCTTCTTCTTCTTCTTCTTCCCTGTTATGGCCTAAATGATGGCTGCCCGCAACTCCGTTTCCAGATTGTTGCTCGCTGCTATGGCTCATCACAATGCCTGTTGAGAAGCCGGCTAATGGCAATCACTGCGGGTAGTCGAGACGTGCGTCTTCTTCTTCTTCCGTAATATGACCTCCCGCGAAATGATGGCTGCCTGCCTGTGTCGATGGTCAACAACGAGGCCATACCGTCTCTCTCTCCGCCTCTGCTTTCATCTGGAATCTCGACTTTATACTTATAGCGCCATGCACACACGCTCACCTTTACCGCACCTTTTGGCCCCTTCCACCATGATCCATCAAAATCACTTCTCAGTCGGCAGCCGGCGGCCTCAGAGTCCGTGCTCACCGTCCTCTGGGAATAAAGGCACTGTTTAATTTAGTGCTTTTACTATACTGTTTAAACTTTTAGTCTTTTTACTATACAGTATAGGCCGCGTCGCCGCGTCACCGCGTCCCTTTTGTCATCCCAAAGTCGTTAAGATTTTTACGAATCAGTCTTTCAGCCCCTCCATGGTCAATTGACTTATGCTAGAGGCTAGATGAACTTAGGATGTTTACACACCACCGGGTTTGTGCACCCCTTGCTTGCATGTCGAGGGGGGGAAATTGTTTTCAGACATCGATGGCAGATCTACCCCTCATTACCTACATGGGGCAAATAGAGCATGGGAAAAAAATTTATCTTTAAGATGAAAATATAGAATTTTGATTGGGAGATAGAGGATTGGAAAACAATTGAATTTTTTTTAAACGTGAAAGCTAACATTTTGATTGGCCTTGCCTAGCAAGGAGAACTCCCCATCTTGAACAATCCACCATCATCCAGCAACAACACGTTGCAAAGTTGATCATATACTCACTAGGTGCGTAGCCACACAATGCTTGCCATCATCCAATCCTCTGTCTCATTGGTTGCTTTCCCATCCCTAGGCCATTTGTAGGCCTATGTGTAATGTGCCTTAAGGTTGTTGAGTTAACTTGCAAGTTAAGCTCATCATGCACCCCACCATTGCAAGTGGACAGAAGAGAGAGACACATGCATGGCCAAAGGAGATGGCATAAAGCCACTAATCATCATCGAGGTGCATCAACAAGTCAAATACAAGGTCACTCAAAACCATGTTGTAAGTACTATGTTTACTCTCACCAATAGCCTACAAGTTCTAGCCTATGAGTCTTATCATTAGCCACGTGTTGTCTGCATTGACCACCTCTACACATGTAGGCAATTTCACCGACGCAAGGATCATCTCTTTAACCACTTGAATGGCAATATTTGGTTGCTTCTAGAGTTTCAGGCTAATGTCATCATTTGTTAATATTTTGGTGTTTCTTTATGGTTTTATCTTTAGGGTTTTGCCTACATATTGCAAAATAGATAAGTTACAAGCAATTCTCTTACATGTAAGATATACCATTAAGTGCTCTTATACTTAGAGATTCATTTTTCTTCCCCTTTTTATAATAAGTCTATATTGCCTTTTGGCAAAATTTATTGATGGTTGGATAACCACAACTTGCACCCAAAGGTAAACCACCATGGAGCCATCCAATTGTGGGTTTAAACATTTGGCCTTCCATAACTTGCATACACCTCCAACCAATTGGGGGCATTTGATTTCATTCATGTTGACCTCCTTTTTCATTTTCTCATTTTACTTCTCATTTTTCTTATTCTGCATGGTGTGATGGTGCATCTCCTTTTTCATCCATTGTCTTTACTCATTTTCCTCCTTTACTTATACATAGACATTAATTATTGCATGTGTATCTATTCATGTATGTAGGAGAACCATTACTAATCTTTAGCTTTTGTTGGACTATTAACCCTTCTAAAAGAGAAGTTAGAAGCCATAGTTAAAGTCCAAGAAGACTGATCAAGGGTGTCATAAATATTGTGTCAAACATGTCACATTTAGGAAACCTTATCTATGAAGTGTGCATATATTACTTCCCAAACTATCACTTAGAGGTGAAAAGATGTGATGGATTGCAGCAATCTCTATTCACTTTTGCCTTACTTGTAAAGGCCAGAATGCATGTAAAAAGAACAAGGATGAGCCACAAGTCAACTGGAAAAGGGTAGAGGGTGCCCAACCTAAAGTGGAAATCCTAACCCTAATTTATGGAACGTGTAAAAGTGAACACATAGCTCATTCTTATGTGACAACTTGAGTGTCCAATCATTTATTTTCTTGTTTACTAACTTGTGGTAACCATTGCTTGAGAATGAGGGAAAGGATGAGAATGAGAGAGTGAGTTGAGTTAGGAATTGATAATGAAGCTCGTGTTCTTTGCTTCCAACACATCTTTCCCTCTGTTTCCATAGCTTGGAGGGTAATAGGTTGAGCAAGAGGTAGTGTGTGAGAATGAGTGAGGGATGGATCAAGGAAAGCTCTTCTTCATCCTCTTCTTCTCTCAATATTAAAGCTACAATGGTGTGGATATGAAGGAGGAGAGGTGATGGCTTGAGGAGCTACACACGAATCATGAGACCATCCACAAGCCTCTCATGCTTCAAACTACAACCATGAAGAAGGTACATAAATGAGTCTAGTACACCTTTGGATATTTTAGCATTTTTATTCGTGAGGAGTGAGAGAGGAAATTTAGATGGTTTGAACCAAGAGTAGAAGTCAACTAGGTAAGAGATAGTTGATCCTTAAGTATGTCAAGCTCTTGAAGTAATAAGATTGTCTGTCCCATTTTTGAGCTCCCGCAAATCCTAACATGGGCATAGCCACAACACATCTCTAAATGAACAAAGTTATTAATACTAATAGAGATTAGCCTTTGGATGCTTACATTGAAATATATTGTTTGTTCTAAGGTAATATTATGCTTTTGGGCTCTCCTATTGTGGGTTTTACTTTGCTTTTAAGTTATTTTAGTAAATATTCAATAAATTAGTATGTAGTTACATGCGAGGCATTATCATTTGAATGCTCTTGCAAATAGAGGTTTTAAGTCCCCTTTTGCACTTCCTTATTCATTCAATGTTTTCCACTAATTTTCTCCATTTTAGCACTTACAGAATACACTTCTACAATAGTACAACTCCATTGTGAACGTTATTCAAAGTGGGAAACTTTTGAGTGAAGTTGATACATTCTTATTTGTGAAAAGCTATCCTTGCTTTTGGGTGTTAGAATAGTCCTCACTTTGGGGGAGTGGAAAAGAACAATGCTCTCTCATGTGCACTTTATTTCTTTTTTGTTTTTGAGGGGGAAGAGTGAGGAGAATAGTATTGAGAGGTTGAGGTAAAATAATTGGAAATTTCAAACAATTTTAACTTCAAAATGACCTACTAAAGCATTTAAGGAGCTATTAAAAGAGGCTCTCATATATTTCAATTGAATGGACGACCAATACTTTGTGAGAAGTGTGATTTGGAATGCACATGCATAGCTCCTTCCATGTTGTCATAGATATATTACTATAAAGGTGGTCTAGTGCAGATACGCAAATGATTGCTAGAGAGCAAGTTGTTGTACAAGCAAATAGAGGATAACATGTCAAGCCCTTTGTTGGGCCCAACATTTACTACTATTATGGGATGTTGGTCCTCACTTGTCATATCTACATTTCGATCTTATTAAAAGTGTGAGAAATTTGATAAAGACAATTGCAACATGAGCATCCATAATGGAGCTTGGGAATAGAAACATTAGAAACATAAAGGAGGCTATTCTTGGTGTCAATCATTGCTCACATATAACTCAATAAGCATTGCAAGCTCAATATTTTGTTATTGAGATACTAATTCATCACTAGTTGGTATAACTCAATAAGCATTGCAAGAGCATTGCAAGCTCAATATTTTGTTATTGAGATACTAATGCATCACTAGTTGGTATAGTTTACTGCCAACCATGCTTTGCACCATTGGTGATATTCTCAAGCTTGCAAAGCTACACCTAACTCACTTCACATTTTTGTGTATAAATAGAAGCAACTATGCAATCACACAACTGCTTTCCTTTGCTCACCAAATAAAACAAATAAGCAAACAACATGCTTTGTGTGCAACAAAGGACACGTTCAACACTTAATTATGCCTTTTTGAAAGCTAATTTGTATGAAATAAACTCTTAGGTATTACATCTAGGTTTTATGTGAGTCAAACAATTCATGCTTTCTATATCTTTATTTTCATGAAATCTTCAAAAATGCATGCTTCAGAGTCACATTCTTACACAATTTCGCACCTTGGATACAAACTTTTAGGTGAGCCTAACTTACAATTTGTGAAGTTTATAGAATAATAAATCATTCGCAACTAGAAGACCTTGTTAAGCTCTCTCACACACACACACACACACACACTCTCTCTCTCTCTCTCTCTCTCTCTCTCTCTCTCTCTCTCTCTCTCTCTCTCTCTCTCTCTCTCTCTCTCTCTCTCTCTCTCTCTCTCTCTCTCTCTCTCTCTCTCTCTCTCTCTCTCTCTCTCTCTCTCTCTCTCTCTCTCTCTCTCTCTCTCTCTCTCTCTCTCTCTCTCTCTCACAACTTGGAATTGTGGGATATGCCTAATGGCGTATTGGGATTGTTCCTATCATGTAAAAATCATTCTTCTTCTTCGTCTTCTATATGTGTGTGTGTGTGTGTGTGTGTGTGTGTGTGTGTGTGTGTGTGTGTGTGTGTGTGTGTGTGTGTGTGTGTGTGTACATTATAGGTAGACACTCATGGTGTATTCGTGTGCACACGTGCATGAAAATCCCTTTGATGCATATTTATTTCTTTGGTTATTACAAAATTACTAAAATAATCTATTTTCAAGAATATATTGGTGGACCACTATAAAGAATGAGTGGAATACTAACACCAATTTCCAACGTGTATCAAAAAAATCGGAACACTGGTATATGCATTGTGTTTGTGCCAATATGCATGTTGGAATGTGTGTCGATTCTTCCATGAAGAAATATTGGTGCACATACCAACATGCATACCAAATGCAACTTAGAATATTTTTCATAAAAAATTTCAAGGTGTATTTCAATACTGGTTGAAATTAATTCGACTAAGAGTTCCTTGGTTTGCTCATTTCTACACTATTGAATTTTGAAGTAAATTTTCAAACCCTATTGTTCGTGTTTTGTTTTCCACTTCCATGGTTGATATTAGAAAGCTTGGAGCATGAATGTACAATGTTGGTGGAAATTAGTATAGATTTTTGTGGTTTTTTTGAAGTGTTAGTTGAGAGAGAGAGAGAGAGAGAGAGAGAGAGAGAGAGAGAGAGAGAGAGAGAGAGAGAGAGAGAGAGAGAGAGAGAGAGAGAGAGAGAGGGAGAGAGGGAGAGAGGGAGAGAGGGAGAGAGGGAGGGAGGAGATTGTGTGTCGATTCTTCCATGAAGAAATATTGGTGCACATACCAACATGCATACCAAATGCAACTTAGAATATTTTTCATAAAAAATTTCAAGGTGTATTTCAATACTGGTTGAAATTAATTCGACTAAGAGTTCCTTGGTTTGCTCATTTCTACACTATTGAATTTTGAAGTAAATTTTCAAATCCTATTGTTCGTGTCTTGTTTTCCACTTCCATGGTTGATATTAGAAAGCTTGGAGCATGAATGTACAATGTTGGTGGAAATTAGTATAGATTTTTGTGGTTTTTTTGAAGTGTTAGTTGAGAGAGAGAGAGAGAGAGAGAGAGAGAGAGAGAGAGAGAGAGAGAGAGAGAGAGAGAGAGAGAGAGAGAGAGAGAGAGAGAGAGGGAGAGAGGGAGGGAGGGAGGGAGGGAGGGAGGGAGGGAGGGAGGGAGGAGATTAGAGAGAGGGACAGGAGAGAAATATTATTAGTTTTTTTCAAAAAATTATTTTGATGTAGACATATAGAGAGCGTGATTAGTGAGCTAGGAGCACTTCAAGCAAGTTGATAATTGTATTGAGACCTAATTCTTTAATCATATGAAGTATGTAAACTAACTACTTTTCAATGTATAAATTATTATTTGTTAAATATTAATACCATTTTAATATGAAATAGATAATTCGTTATTAAATTCATATGAAACATTAATTTATAATGGTAAATTTAAAATTTAATATCAAATAAATAGTAATTAGTCATGTTCCATGTGCACAATCATATATTTTCATGCTTTTCACCATACATATTGTGATGATGTAAAAGATAGCATCAAGACAATCCGTGTTGCTATATTTCTTACACTAAAAAATTGACTTATATGTATATGAAAAATATAAAAATGTTAGCACATTTAATCTCATTTTCCTCTTCTTACCACCCCCTATCAACAAACTTTGCAAGCATTGTCATATGATTAGGTATGTAGTGAAATGAGAAAAACCATATAGGAACACACCATAACACATAATATGAGGCCACACTAAAGAAATCTCCATGCTGTGGAATCCATACAAACATTGCACAAACATATATTTATTATTTCGCAACATTGAGATCCATCTAATAATTCAAATCGCCTCAAACCCGTGTTTTGAACAATTTTAGTCAATTTTGCTCATATGAACACCTTTTAAAAACCCATTACTATTATAGAAAGCACATTGATTAAGCATTAAAAAAACAATTTTTAAATTTTTCTTCAACAAGATTGCTTTATATGCACATATACAATTCATTTTTTGCCATTTTCAAATAAAACGAGACTTAGCATAAGATATTCCATAAAACCACTTTATTTTTTATTATTTCGAGATTCCTTGGGCAACCCACTAATGCTCCACACAACTTCTAACAATCACCTTCATGCTCATTCGCTCCATTGCTCCCATCATATCATGTTTCGACACCCCTTTCCCCTCTCCCTCTCAGCCTATATGAGCACCCATTATGGCAAGAGAGAAAGAGGAGAGAGAAATACTAAAAATTGATATTTTCATAAAATGCATTGTTTCAAGCACTTCTTGCAACGATGAAAAGTAAAGAAATTTAGAAACTCATGGTCACGAGTGCTCCTTGTAGATATGACAGTTGCAAAATCCAAGAATCATGGGAAATGAGGGGGTGTTGAAAAAATGTGTCCCCCATCCGCCTCCTTCCCTTCCCTTCACCCTTTCCCAAATCTTGATGAATTTTGAGCTCTTAAACCTTACGTAAGCACTAATTAACAATTATCTAGTTCATTTTTGTGCATTCACACTGCCAACAAGTGGTTTTTTAAAAATCGAAGGGGCAAATGGGCTCAGATTCAAGATCTAAAGATACAATCGTGTTCTTGGTGTCATTTTCTACCAAGTTGGCCTCCTAGGTGCTATTTTCAACCTTTGGATCAAGTATATGCTTTGTAATGCTAAAGTTACACCTCTTTCAATGGGCCATCTAATGAACTCCCATTGATAAATGGACAGCGCTAATGATAGCTCTCACATCTTCAATGCATCTAGTGGCACGACAACCGCAACTCCCACTAAACCCATCAAATGTGAGGCCAAGCTCCAACCTAAAGAACAACCCAAACTACGACTTGCTGAACTCTCTAGTTATGTTAAGCCTCAATGCCCCACCGACCTTCGAGCCTCTTATGAGCGACGATCAATCTTAATCTTGGCCACGGACTTAGCTGAAAATATGGGGGACGACGTGATTGCTTGCCTCCAATGCTTGGACGCTACTTTCATGACCTTGGCTAAAAGCTACAAATGACTAGACTTAGGCCTCTTAGACAAACCTATAGCAACGGAAGTACAAACACTCCCTTGCTCTTGGGAAGAGTCAGAATTTGTATTTATCAATGCTTCTGAAGTAGCTCAGGAATTAATAGCAACTGAGATATCCCATGAACAAGCCATCAAGCTCATTACGTCATATAACAGGACTACAACCCTGGTCACAAATCAAGAAATCGTGAAGTTGGAAAAGCTTATTGACCATGACTCCTACTTCTTACGAAAACGGTATGCTCTACGATTGCAATGGGAGCTGGTGGGATACTAAACAATGACCAATGCTGAACAGCAACGCGCAATCGAGGCATCTGAATATGACACAACCTATGTCACTCCAACTTCCTATAGGGTGTTGACTTCTATTTGTAATCGACCCCTAGAAGAACACATTGAGGGACATTTGTATTTAAATCGCATCATCATCACTGAGGAGGAGTTGCATGTCGCTAGTCGAATGGACTCTGGTGACTGCTTGCTTGATGTTCTCACTTATATTACGCATGTAGGCATCTGCCCTTTTGACATGGATAGCTATGCTAACCTCAAGTATAATCCGAATTTCTATGCCTGGCTCATGCGAAGGTAAAGTACTCACATTGTGTGTTGAACGACCATCACCCTCTAACCCCTTAATCCTAGGAAGGATTCTTCTCAATTCCAAGAGGGGGAGGCATGGTGAAACAAACCAAAACACATAACAAGAACCATAAAGGAAAATAACACATGTGGGACATGAGGGACCTCAATGGTAGGATGAAGCAACTTGTGACTGAGGAATTGACAATAAAACTTGAAAGCAATGGACTTAGACTGTTGAAGGAAAAAGTCTAATCATGTACTAAAAATAGTTTTATCTGCCAAGCGTGAAGTATTTTCTTTTAGTAAAGCTAGGTGGAAAAGCACTAATGGCAAACCATGGTTTATGACAGGAGCTGAGGATGTTGCAGCAAGATCGAGCCCACCGCCCACCTTTCATGGAAGATGAAAGAGAAAAGTACGGTCTATCCCTTGAAAATCGGGCGTACAACCAACTCAGGTTTAGGAGCATCCACAACATTGAAGGGGTGGTGACTAGCGAAGAAGCTATTAGGAGGATTGCAGATCAGTGTAACCTCGCCACATATATCGAAAAGTTTGGGACCACACTAGGTGTGTGGAATTCCTGAGGATGTATGACCCGGACAAGGAGAGTGGCATAGTGTCCTTGGCGAGTAGAGAAGGAACCAAGTAGGTGCATGTCCCGAACAGCAAGACCTTAGTTGAAAAGGCACTAGGATTGAAACCAAAGGTGGAGAAGAGGCACAAAAGAGATGCCTATGCCATGCTGGGGATAAAGAAGGAAAGTGTCTTAACAAATGACGGTATAAGCATCCAGGACATCCTTGACACGGAGATAAGATTGCAAGCAAATGTGATCCACACCCTCTTCTCCAGCCTAAGGTACAATTCGCTCATGCATAGAATCAGTGTGCTCGTGTTGAAGATCGTAGCGGTGCATTCACTGCATGAAGTGGATTGGAACGGCTATGCTAGGAAGACCATAGATAAATCTTCCAAGACGCTAGCCCTTGGAAGTAGGCCGACAGGTGGAGAATCCCCAGCATAAAAGGGAACTGACATGAAGAAGCTCTCGGCCAAGGCCGCATTCATAGGGTATGGAGGAGTATTGACTGCCCTTATCCGAGAGGCTATAGACAGAGAAGAGGGATTAGGTGAAACACCTGAGAAGTCACCTCTTCATCATGACAAAGAACCATCAAGTGAGAGGACGATTAGTGAAGAAGAGGGAGAGCAAGAAGCTCAATCCAGCAAACGAAAGGCGAAGACGCCTAAAAAGAAGGCAACAAAGAAGAAGCAGGAGGAAGAGAGGAAGAAAAAAGAGGAAGAGGACCTACTTAAAGCCAAGACTGAGTCAAAAAGAGCTGCGGAACAAGAAGAGGAGTTGGGAAGGAAAGAAGAGGAGGACTTGGCACAAGCTGTGCACATGTCTATTGAATAGCAATGCAGGCAAGAGGAACTAGTAGCAATGAGCCCGCCTAGGCAAGACATGCCGGGAACTAGCACCCAAGCGGCATAAAACTTTCCTCCACCCGTCCTTGAAGGAAAGGGCAAAGCCATGCTCCACTCAACCCCGCCTATCCTCTTTTCCACTACCCCAACCATCACAACGACGCCAGACACCCCAGCCACATTGGACGCCAGCAACCTCATGGCATGGGTACAATTTCTAGTCAATAAGGCACATACCCCAATGCCCACCTCCAGTGCAGGAACCTCAACTATAGGAGTGAAAAGATCGACTGGTGTAGATGCCAAATCTCAACAGGGACCCAAGCGACCAAGGGCAGATGCTATCACCATGGACCTGCAAGCCCCAGACCAGGACGATCATGTCAAGGAGCTCTATGCTCAGTTGGAAAAAGCAAAGGAGGAGAAGAAAGTGGCAGCGGTGATGTTGGAAACGGAAAGGGAAATAGCAAATGCCTCCTAGCTAGAAAATACATGCCAAGTGGCCTTGCAACATAGAGAAATCCATGAGTTGAAAGTAGAGTTAAGGGCCAAGGAAAAAGATGAAGAACAGTGGCAAAAAAGACTGTAGGAAGAGAACCAAGAGCTGGTTGCAATGCAAAGGGAATACAAGCTCCTAGTTCTATAGCAGGCAGAGCTCGAAGCATAGGTGAGAAAACTTCAAGAGGGCAAGGAAGAGCTCACTGCGCTAGAAGCAGAGAGAGCACAAGAGTAGGAAGAATGGAAAAAAGAGAGAAAAGAAGTAGAACGTGGAATGCAACGAAAAAGGGAAGAATAAGCAACACTAGAGGAGAAGATCGGGCGCCTAATAGAAGAAAAAGAGGACCTTGTACAAAAATGGAAAAGGCAAGAACTGATGATAGTGGCGTTGTCACAAAAGGCAAAGCGAGGGCCTAGAAGAAATGAAAAAGAAGGCAAGGGAATGGGAAGCCAAGAGTGAGAAGCAAGTGAAAGATTTAGCGAGCCGCTTGGCCCTTGCAGAGACATGCCGAATATTAGTAGAAAAGGCAGGGCAGACGCTGCTCAAGCTAGCCTTGAAATCCAACAATGTGCCTTCCTCAGCACAATCTTGGACGTCACACTCTTCGAGGAGGAGGAGGAGGAGGCAATTGATGTGCTTAAAAGGAAACTAGAAATAGCCTAGAAGACAATCGAAAAGGGCTGTGCTCCAAGTCCAACATGCAAGCCTCGACCCAACCGGTCAAGATCAGCAAGAGAAATGGTTAGGAGCAGGCTTGACGCTAGAGGAGATTGACGCCCTCGAAGCTCAAGAATGACAACCCCAAGAGGCAAGGGTAGGGTCAAGCCGTGAAGGAAAGCAACAATATAAGGAGTGGATCCCACCACCCCTCTCACCACAAACAGAACCCCCTCAAGAACAAGATGCCATAGTGGAAAGGAAGGCAGAGGTAAAAAAGAAGAGGGCCAAAATGTTAGTGCAAAAGAGCTCAAGCACAACCACTTGCAATTCCACAACCACCCATCCCACTAGAAAGGGATTGTTTACCCATGAACTGGAATACAGAGTTGTCAGTGCGGGAGAAGTGGAAAAATCATCACCACCTTTCGACTTCACCTTCTGATACCAAGCAAGTTTGAGAAAAGTACTATCCACCGAAGCAGTAACGGAGGTAATCACCATGGAAAAAAGGCTGGGTGAAAGATGGCTCACTGAAAGAGAGAAAATTTGTAATATTTCTAGGAAATAAAAGTTAGTTGGTTAGTTCAAAATTTAGTTAGTCAATTAATAATTTAATAAGGTTACTAACTAAAGTAAAAAAATTAACTAACATTAATAACTAACTAACATTAAAAATAAATAAATAAATAAAACTAAGAGTTGTAACTTGATATTTTTTATGAATTAACAAGGATCGTAGCCACCCTTCATGGAAGTTACAACGTGAACAAGACAGATGAGCTATATTAATCACTAATATTAATGTGTATAGTAAGGATGGTCTAAAAATATTAGATTTTTGGACAAGACTAGAATAATTTAGATATTATCTTTTTTTTAAAAAAATAGAGAGATATGGAGATTTCTAGAATTGGATGTCATTTAGAAGAAAAGACAAGTGATGTGTTAGTTACTTTGAAGATTTTATATTAAAAAAAGAGGAAAAAAGGGAAGAGAGAGAGAGAGATTGGCAAAATCGCCCGTGCCGCGATTGTAGTCTACAGACAGAAAACAACACTTCGAATAGAGAAAAGAAGAATAAGTGAACTGAGAGCTTTCTAATCAAGTGTGTTGGGGTTTTACCACCCTTTCGGAGCCAATGGGACCATCAAATTTATGATATGAGCATCAGATCACTGATCTTTCCAAGATCCCCCTTCACAAAGAGCTCTTATTCTTAGCCAAAACCCTTCTTCTCCAATTCACTATAAATAAGAGGCATGGGGGATAGTTAGGGGACATAAGGAGACCCCGAGAGGCTGCGAGAGAGAGTAGAGAAAGAGAGGTAGAAGGATTCCCCTTCAAGAGATTGCAAGAAGAAGAAGAAGAAGAAGAAGAAGAAGAGAGAGAGAGAGAGAGAGAGAGAGAGAGAGAGAGAGAGAGAGAGAGAGAGAGAGAGAGAGAGAGAGAGAGAGAGAGAGAGAGAGAATTAGCTCAATTCCCTTATCTCGAACTTCAACTAAGCCAGATTCTCTTACGTTCTCTCATCTCGAATCTATTCCACCTTCCCTATCTCTCAAACCACTCGTGGACGATGGCTCCAAAGTGACGAAGTGGAAAAACCATGGGAACCAACACAACCGATCAAGCAATGTGTATTGCCAGTGATACATGAGTGCCCAAGGTTGCGGGAGTTGCCACTACCAATGGAACATCGGGGGTGGCTAATGCAAGCACGAGTAAAGAAGGAATTCCTAATGTCGTCATGCTGCCAAACCAGGTCATAAATTACTAGATTATTATTTTGGTATATAAGATAATTACATAAGATATTAGCTTCCATATTCTTCACTTACACAAATTGATAACTCATCTAGAAAACATATTAGTATAAGCATAAACAGTTAATCGCTATGATTTGCAGCTAGATTATTTGAGATTCTAAGTCATAGAATCATGTTAGAATTAATTGCCAAAGGTTATTGTACATACGTCTTTATGCGCATTTGATATAGCTATGGTCAAATGCAATAAGGTTAAGAGTTGACTAGAGATGGTTATAGAAACTGATTGTCTATTTCAGAGTCCTATAGGTCATCTCGTTGAGTTATTGGCACAATATATTTCTTTAAGGAATTTCACTTATGTTGGGTAAGATAGCCCAAATGGGAAATTCATGCGTTGCTCAATTTGCAAGTCCGCTTCAGATCGAGTAATCCTATAAAAGTGAGACTCGAAATTACTGATGCTACTGGCTGCTAAGAGACCCATCTGATTTTAGGAACCCAAAACTTCAGGTCGATCCTAGTGGGTTTGGCTGGAACTCTCCTATTGGGAAGTAGACTCAATAGGGCCTAAGTGACAAACCCCATGATGTTCCAAGGGAGCATCAGGCGGTATCATTTTTGGAAAACCTACTAATGGACTACTAAAAGGTGTGCCGTGGATTGAGACTAGCTGACACCTCACAAAAATCCAACAGCTTGGGGGACATAGCCCCCATATTACTGGGAAAATAAAGTTGAGGAGGTACCCCACACAGTGAAAGGTTATGAATCCCAACCTAAGTGGAGGAGAAGAGTCTGGAACGGCCACGTGGATGCGTGGATATCATTTTGTGGCTCCCTACCCTTCGCATGGAACAACCCGACCTATCTACCATATCCTCGAAGGGTGGGAGTAGATTTTGACCCTGACATCCATGGCCGATATGACTTCCTGAGGATCTACAATGTCAACACCACAAAACTAGAGGAGGCACTCTCCTTCTTAGAACAAGATCTATGGGACTCCATGGCCCATTTCCTAATGGAATTCTCCTCTTGCACAGACCCTGCCTTTGTAACAACATGTAACTATATTAGATTACTTAGGACTCTCCTCAAGCAACCCCAAGCATTGGCTAAGTACCATCTTCCGCCACTCTTTTTTGACATTAATGAGGAAATATATGGGTGCGCCATGACTCGGCTAATGCTGCACGCTGCTTTACTCCCATCCTTTTGCTTGGCCCTTCTTGAGGATATGAACGGCAGCCAATTTACCAAATGTAGCCATCCATTCTTGTCCACCACACCTCTCCACGTTAGAATAGTCCAAAAAGGGTATATGCTAAGATGGATAGAGATCAGAAGTAGAATGCTATTGATGTGAAGAGAAGGGTCATATATCCCCAAACTATCCACACTCTAGACAATCCATGGATTACAAGCCCATCTATAGTCGATGCAAAGAAGAAGACCACACTACTAAAGACTATCCCAGTTCAGCCCCTATCAAGGCTAATGCCACTAACAACTAGCATAAGAATCAAGAGCTTGCCTCCAACTTGATAGAATCAAATGCAGCTACAATTACGTGTGCCAAAAAGAGAGAACTAGCCATTTTAAATGAAAATATTCCACCTATAAAAGTTGTAAAGTTTAAGCTCCCAATGAACCACAAAGTAGTATAGTAAATAATAGTATAGTGCAAAGAACTCTAGTGCCACAAAATGATGTAAAGATAGTTTAGGACACAATACTAGAGGTACAAGAGATGGAAGAGGTGGATGTATCTCTAGTGATAAAAGAAGTGGTGATGCAACCACTACTTTAATAAAGAGGAAAGATCAAAGTGGGTGTCATCCCATTCCCTAGTTAGTTGGAAAGGCAGTGGACCCCATAAAAGAGTATGATTTGATGAAAGACTTGCATATCTTCCATTCAATGAATATGCCAAGAATATTGAAAGAATAATGGAGGTATGATCAAGTATATTAAATGCACATTAGTGGGAATGAGAAAATTCATCACGATCCCATAAAACTATGGCCAAGTGAAGGCTACAAACATGGAATGACATGCCATCTACTAGTATACTACTAAAGTAAATCTAACATAATTCGATAGAAAGCTCTGATTGGCACGTGCTAGGCATAAAAACAAAGCTCATTTTGAATTCTTTCTATCCATGTAAGTTTTTTTTAAATTCATAAAATTGAGTAAAATCTAGTTTGAAATAGAGAGTTATTTGTAGTCTAGCTATGTTAGAATAGAGCCATAAATTACTAGATAGTCTTTAGCCAAGATTGCTTTCTTGAGATAAGGGAACTCCTCCATAACCAATGTAGGTATCCAAGATGCTTCTCCCAAAGGTAATTCTCTCCATTTGATCAAATATTCTTTGATTATTCTTAATATAAGCTTCCTACCCCACTAGCCAATGACCTCCTTGAGCATATATTCCAATGATACCCTCCTCATCCATAGGTGGAAGCTCCTCAACATAATCTATAGTAGATCCAATGAAAGGATTTAACTGACTCACATGGAAGAAATTGTGTGAATCCTAGTAGATGAAGGAAGTGCCAAGTCACCCACTCTCTTCAAAATCCTCTAAGGGGACCATAATATGCATGAGCTAGTTTGGTACTAGAACCATATTGAAGAGTAGCACAATGAGACTTGGGCACTTTTAAAAGCACTAAATCCCCTTCTTGGAACTCTAAATTCTGCTTTTTTTCATCAACATAAAGCTTTATTTGATCCCAAGCCTTCTTTAAATTCACTTAACATTGGTGAAGAAGATCTTGCATATGATCCAATTCTTCCTTGCTTTGAGGGTTTATCTTGTCATTGAAAATGACAATGGGAAGGGGTACCTTGTAGCCATACAAAGCCTCAAAAGGGAAAACTCCTATGTTGGAAAGAGTGGAGCTACTATAGGCAGACTCTATCAAATGCAACCATAAGTCCCATATATTTTGTACATCATGGCAAAAGTGTCTCAAGTAAGCCTTCAACCACTTGTTAATCCTCTCTATCTATCCATCTATTTGAGGATGGTAAGTGTAGAAGGAACTAATTTGGTACCCATGGAGCTAAATAAAACTTGCCAAAAGTTTCTCATAAGCTTAGCACCCCTGTCACGTAGTACAACTTGGGGTAATCCATGTAACTTTAAGACATGCTCCATGAATTGCTTGGCTACTTGAGACGCTATATATTAAGCTTTTGTAAGGATAAAATGAGCTTCCTTGGTGAGTCTATCCACCGCCATATAAATGCTACTCCATCCTTTCTTAGTGATAGGATAGCTAGTGATAAAATCCATGGTAATACGTGTTCATTTACCTTTAGGGATAGGCAATGACTATAATAAACCACTTGTCTTTGATGTGTTATCCTTGTTTTGTTGGCATGATACACAGCTAGAAACAAAAATCTTAACATTCTTCCAAAGGCCCTTCCAATAGAAACTCTTAGCAATCCTAGTATAGGTCTTAAATACACCAAAATGACTAGATGTAGGTGATGCATGCAATCACTTGGATACCTTTATTGTAGGAATGGAGAAGTATGGGGAATAACAATCCTGGCATGATATCATATGATACCTTTTCTTAACTGAAATTGGGAGTTCTTATCCATAATGCCTTATAGTAATTTTTGAAACATAGGACTGAAGTTATGATCTAAAAGGTAAGTGTCTTGGATCTCCTCCATCCAATCACTATCAAGTTTGGAAATGGCTAAAACCTTGCATGCCCACATCTTGGATAAGAAATCAACAACTGTGCTATCTTTACCTATGGTATGTGTGATATCAAAGTCATAATTTTGTAATGTTGCTATCCATCTATGTTTCTTGGGAGTGAGACTTGACTGAGATAGGAAATATTTGAGGACCCCATGATCACTTTTCACTTTGAATCGATTGCCATGTAAATAATGATGCCACTTCTTTATTGCATGAAGAATGGCCAACATTTATTGGTCATAAATATTCATTGCCATTGCTTTTTCATTGAGCTTACGGCTCTCAAATGCTATTACTCCATGCTCTTGCAATAAAACTATGCCAATGCCTCAACCACTAGCATCACATGGAATAGTGAAGTCTTTAGAAAAGGCAAGACAAATAAGATAGGTGCTAAGGTAAGCAAATCTTTGAGTTGATTGAAACTCCAATAAGTTATAGCATCCCATAAGAAAGCTTCTTTCTTAAGACTATCTATGAGAGGACTTGTAATAGTAGCATAATGGCAAATAAATCTCTTGTAGAATAAAGGACGAGCAAGAAATCCACATAAACAAGTGGTAGTAGTGGTGGGGTATACACCAATCCCTAATAAACGACACCTTTTTGGGGTCGAATGTAACTCCTCAATAAATTTCAGCCTAAAAGAAGAAGTAGATGGAATAATAATCTTGCCATTAAGCCAAATTAAATCATTTTTAAGCTAATAATGTAAGTTTTCCTCCATAAGACCTTATTGTAATTTTTGAAGTACATGGCTAAGCTCATCATCCAAAATATAGGCTTCCTATAACTCCTCAATCCAGTCACCATGTAACTCAGTCATAGCTAAAACAACCTGACGTGCCTACATTCTAGAAAGAGAATCAGCTACCACATTGTCTTTACCCCTTGTATAAGTGATGTCAAAATCATAATTTTACAAGGTAGCTACCCACCTACACTGCTTAGAGGTGAGATTTGATTGAGTAAAGAAATACTTTAGAACCCTGTGATCACTTTAAACTCTAAATCAGCTGCCATACAAATAATGGTGCCATTTCTTTATCACATGTAGAATAGCCAACATCTCTTAGTCATAGACATTTATAGCCATCTCTTTATCTGTAAGCTTACAACTTTCAAAGGAAATAAATCTCCATAAAAATTTGGGCATACTAAAATAGGAGCAGAAGTAAGCAGTTCTTTAATTGGTTGAAGCTACTATTTGATAACCAGGAAATCAATGCAAATAAAGGCACCAAAATGTGCTCAACATGGGAACATCTTTTGCAAAAATACATTTTACTTTTGTACTCTCTTGTCAAAAGAAATCATTTATGAAGTAATGTAAAATGTGGGTCCTTAGGCTCACATCTTAAAATATGGAAAGGAAAAGGATGGTCAACACCTTTTGTCCCATTTCAAAAATTAAAGGGTCTTTTAGACCTTAGCCAAAATGTATGCAACCCAATTTTTATAATATCAAGAAAAGAAAAGGAAGAGGCTTGTTGGGTGATTTGAGGAGGTGGGAGGTTGAGGTGGTTATACCCTCTCTCTTCCTTTATCTTCTCCTCTCGCACTTCATTTCTTTCTCTCCCATTTTTGGCACAACAGTTGCCTTGTTCTTGCTTTGCTCTCTTGTGCTTCATGCTCATTTTTATGAGACTGAGAAGAGGAAGAGGGTGAGGATGGAAGAATTTCTCTCAATTTCTTGTGTGCAATTCACTTATGTGTTTTGGAGGCATGGTTCTCGGTGAGGAAGAAAGGTTTTTTGCAGGTTTTTGTGCCTAGCAAGCCATTTGCAGCCTCTACCTAGCCAATTCGTGGTTCTCATGGTGCCGTAGCAGGGTGCTCTTCACTATTTATAAGTGCATCCCAAAAGAAAGCTTCCTTCTTCAACATGTTAGGAGCTGCTATATTCGCATAATGCTTAATGAATCTGCGACGATAGAATGATAATAAACCAAGAAACCCTTTAAGTGAAGTAGTGGTGGTAGGTATTGGCCAATCTCTAACATAATGTACCTTCTTAGAATCATCCTGCATCCGTTTTTCATTGATAATATGGCCTAAGTATTGCACCTTAGTCTACATGAAAGAGTACTTCTCCTCCTCAGTAAAGAGTCTATGATGCCTCAATACATAAAAAACCTTCCTCATATATGGTAAATAGTGATGTGTATAGTCTTATTGTAAATTAATATGTTATCAAATAAGACAATGAAATTTTGAAAAAGAAAAGGCTACAAAATATTATTCATCAGACTCTAGAAGATAGCTTGAGTATTAATAAGCCCAAATGGCATCACTAAGAAATGGTATAATCCACGATTAGTCCTAAAAGCAGTTCTTCACTCTAGGAATTGGATACATGTTTTTCACTTTGATCTTATTTAGATCTTGGAAGCCAATATATGTCCTAAAGGATCCCTCTTTCTTGTTAGTGGTGCGTAAGGTGAAGAACTAGACTCAATGTATCCCATTTGTAAAATCTCTTTGATTTTCTTGGCTTGTTGTTCACATTCACATTTGGACAATCTATAGGGTAGCTTATTGACTGCTTTGAATGAGGATCCAAATCTATAGAGTGATCCACAACTCTGTAGGAGATAATGAAGTAGGTACTTCAAACCATTATGGGAGTTTGGAGGTCTCCAAAATGCCTTCCAGGAGATAGCGAGAGAGTGTTGTAGACGAAAGAATTCATAACAAAACTATTTTAAGAAGGCAAAAAATAATTTTACAAAAAAAAATATAAAATAACATTACGAATTTGTATTATCAATATCTATTTTTAGCCTCTTGTATTCATGATGATTATGATATTTTTTGCATTAATGGCATAGAATCTTGATCACTTTTATTTAATAACATATTTTAAATTATGATAATAATTAATTTAATCTAAATTTAAATTAGTAAAAATATCGGCACTCATTTTTTTCCCTCTCTTTTATCCCTCGTATTTTCCCTCCTTTGTTGTAGCCTAGTCCTCTCTCTCTCTCTCTCTCTGTCTCTCTCTCTCTCTCTCATATAGAAATTTTACCTTCAACAAGGCATCCAATCTCCAAAATTACATCCATATTAGTGTTTAACTTATTTCAAATAGATGGAAGATGGATTCCTACTATCATTAGCAAAGGTAGTTGGATCACTATGTAGTAGGTAAAACATGGGAAAAGACAAAGATATGAGAGCTTGTACATCTTTGCTTGGAAGGGTAGAATTCAAGATTTTACGCTTTGATTAAATAAAAATAGCATAAAAGAGGTACTAGTGCAATATGTATTTATGCATAGAGAGCTATATTTGGAGCCTGGAACTTCAAATCTACCAATGCATAGACCAAATTGTAAGAAGTTATTCTTTTCTTGAACTCAGTTTAAGGTTTTTGATTATAATATTTATTTATCTTGTATATTTCTATCCCTCTAAGCTTGAGGAATGACAATCGATCGAGTCTATTTTTGATGTTATTGATGTTATGCATAGTTCAATTAAAGAATAAATTTACAAAGGTAGAAAGAAGACAAAGCTTGTAGAGAATGTAATATTTTTTAATGAGTATTCTTATATTGTCCCCATACAATGAAGCCAATGGGAATCAATATCCCTCCTTCCTTTTTGCCAAAATTTTTAAGGTTTGAGTGACCTTTACCAAGTCCATCTACTAGTGAGGGCTATAGATGTAAAATATTTTCTAAGACAAAGAGAGCATTAAAACCTAATATCTCAAGTGGGCTAAGATCATTTGTGTTTCAACTTAGTAGCAAACGAGTAAGTTTTTATATCATATTATATTTACTTAGGTATATATCTCATTTCAATTCTTGATTAATAAACATTTGTAATATATTTTTTACAGATATCAACGAGGAGAGAGAAGAATATAGAATGCAAATATATTGAAGAAAATATATATTTACTATCAACATAAAATATATTTGTAAATTTATGATAATTTTTTGTCAGCCATCTGCATGACTTATATACACAAGGGCTTACAAGAAATGATGCAAAGCTACTTCTTTTTTTTAAGACGTTTCTTAGGAGAAGGGACATCCTTTCTAGGAGTCTTTTTGCCTTTCTTTGATGCTTTGGTTTCCTTAGGTGTTAAAGGCATAGCTTTACATGTTATAGTTACATGCACCTCCTCTTCTTCATTATTAAAGCCCCCACTATTGCCCTTTCTTGGTTTCATACAATTGACCATTATATACTTCATGACCTTTGCTCTTATATACCAACAAATATGCTCACTTGTATAGTAATCCCTTGAAAACTGTTATACATTATTAAGAAAAGATTTTTAGTTTATTTTTATTTTTTACAATGGACTATTTTGCAATGAATCTCTATATTAAAGTTTAGTATCTGTCACATCATTGAGATAAATAAACTTAACCACTCTTCCGGCATTTGCAATTACTCTCCTACTACAAGAGTGACTATGATCGTGATGAGGACACTACAACCAACAATATCAAGTAAAACTATGAAACTTATTTATGGTAGTTTATGGAATATATATTATTATTATGTTTCAACCATATTAATCAAGACCTTACCACAAACTTGTCTATATTGCATTGTTGTAAGTAAATCAGAAGGTGTGGGAGGCTTTTTCTCTAGCACTTCAATCAATCTTTTTATAACTCTGTACCAAAAGGATAATAAAATTTTCGATAATTACGAGAAAAAAAATCAAAATATCAAGGAAACCTTGGATTATATAACTTACAACAACTTCGGCACATGTTGATGTTTCCATCTCAACACTTCCCCTCAAGCTCAACTATATCTTTGTAACTCGAAATAAGCTTTGAAATTTTTGAAGCTTCTCTACATCCAATATCTTTGTAAAATGTCAGCTATCTAATCTTGTATATTGATATATACCAAGTCAATCTCTCTTGCAAATACCTCCTCTCTCACAAAGCGACAATGCACCTCAATGTGTTTAACCTAGCATGGAACATTGGGTTCCTAGTTAACTGTATGCTACTTATTCTGTCACAATGAAAGATAACTGGACCATCTCCCCACACATCTAAATCAGCCAATAACTTTTACAACCATACCACCTCACATATTGCCATAGTAGCACCTCTATACTCTACCTCTATACTTGATACGACAATTGTTGGTTGCATTTTGTTACTCCACGTAATTGCTACACTACCAAGGGAAAATATGAATCCATTAGTAGATCTTCTATCAAACATGCTATCAGCCCAATCTGCATCTGTGTATCGAAATGCCTATATATCCTTACCTGCCTCATAAAAAAGTCCATAATGCAAAGTAGACTTCACATACCTAAATATACATCTGACTGCATCCAAATGAGGCTATCTAGGAATCTGCATAAAAACTGACTAACAAGGCCAACAACATTGCTCAAGTATAGCCTTATGATAGTCATGTAAATCAAGCTTCCTACTATCCTCCTAAACATAGTAGGATCTTCTATCTCATCCCCAATATCAGTACCCAACTTCACATTTTGCTCCAATGGCACTGAAAGAGGCTTACATGCTGTCATACCATACCTAGACAACATATCCAATCCATAATGCCTTTGGAACAACGATATACCATCATCACATTTGATCACCTCAATACTAGGAAAGTGCCTTAGCTCACCCAAATCGTTCATCTCAAACTTCTTCTTCAAGAGGTCCTTGACTTTAGCAATTCCACTGCCATTGTCACTTGTAATAACCAAGCCATCCACATAGATGACTATGATGACCAAGCTTGCATCTCCACTTCTCACATAAAGTGAGTAGTCACTGAACTCATTAGAGAGGTACTCTCCCCCTCTATCTAACCTTAATCACTTAACTTTCAATATTATTTCTTTTTCAACAACAACCTTGAAAGTTTTGAAGTACTCAAATACATCACTCTTTTCCTTTATAATCATCAATAAACATAACAAAATATTTGCTGCCACAAAGAGATATGTTCTTGTAGGCTCCAAACATCTATATGGACAATATCAAGTATATTTTTTCTCACATCTCTATTATGTGAAAAAGTTGTCTTGCCTGCTTCTCAAACTAGCATGCTTCACATAGTTTATGAAATTTTGCAACTCTAAAAGGAGGCAACCTTGTAATCAACCCTTTGGATTGCATTAGTTTTAGCCTTTGCACATTTGTATGTCCAACACATTTGTGCCATATTTCAATATTTGTAAACCACTCCTTTTCCTTTAGCATACATGGTAGCATTCATAATAGGAATTCCAACATCTAAAGTGAACATGTGACCAACTCTACTTTCTTTCACGATCAACTTGTACTTATCATTAAAGTCTCTACAAAACAACCTCTTGTATTAAATTGTGACCGGATCTCACCAACACTCCAATAAGCACAAAACCAAGGTACCGAGCAGCAAAGTATATGGTTGGAGTTTTGCTCCTCACCATGAAATGTGCAAATACACCTCTCTTGCCATGAATACACACACACAAAAGACCCAAAACACACCCTCACTGATCAAGAAACAAGATCAAGAGGCTCCTCCTCTTCCTCTACACACTCAAGATCCATAGTTGCAGCACACAGGCATAGCAAGAAGAAGGATGGACAAAGAGGATTTGGAAAGGAAAAAAGAGAGAAGTTAAAGAGGCATCACAATTTGCCATGCTCCAACTTCCTCAACCACTTTTTCCCAAGAACCCCAATTGCACCCCTTACACCTTTATTAAATCAAATATTTTTTGACCATACATAAAGACTAAGGTAGGAGCCTTATGTGTTGCATGTATTCTAGGCAAGATTCCTAATGTTGTAAAATAAAAGAACATATGCAATGGCTTTTATAGCTCCAAGCCAAGTATTTACAACAGTAAAAATATATATCAATGAAGTACAAAGATGCAATAGCACAAACATTTTTGATAAAGTGAATAATTTATTGATGTAGAGCCTTATGCTCTTAGCCTTTTTGATGACAAAATCGGAGGTTAGCATTCTTCCCACACTTTAATTGGTGTGCTCCTACGAACCAAAGAACCATAGCACGCTTCCATTTTAATCTTCAAGAAACACTTAGACACTTCTTCTCATTTCTTCACACTTCCATGGATCATTTGTCCACTTCTTCAACAACCACTATCTCTTCACATCAATATATTTTTTTGATTTTAAACACCTATCAGTAACTAGTACACTGATAAGGATGAATATCACAACACTTTGGTTTTGGGAGACAAACTATCTCCATGAAGAAGAAATATTGAAAAACCACCAATTTGACACCAAAAATGTGAAAACCCCACAAAATAACTTCAAAGTAGCACTCCCACTTCATTAGATTTATATTTAATGTACTCCCACCCATAAGATTCTAATGCTTTGGATTTGATATGAAGGCTTCATTGTAACATTGCATATGAACTAGCTTTATAAGGACCTTAGGATTTTAAGGTTTAAATAAAAGTAAGGATTATCTTATCCTTATTTCTGGTTGCCATTTCTTGCTGATGCCGTGTGGATGAAGGCCTGAAAATGATGAACGGTCTGTTGTAAATTAGCGAGGAAAGCAAGAGTAGAATAGATTGCCATGGATAAGAGAGCAGGAGAAGAACATGTTGCCTTCATTTGCGAGAGAGAGATGACAGTAGAACAGATTGCCATGTTGCTCCCATGCATTGAAGCTATTTCTTACTTCCTCTTCTCCTTCTTCCACTTCTTCTTGGCGTCGTGTGAGACATAGAGGGAGTAGGCAATAGGCTAACAAGGATGAAGACATTAAGTTAAAAAACAGGCCATTGTTTGTTTTTTCCTCTTCTTCTTCACTATTCCATGGATCATTTATAGAGAAAGAGGTACATGTCCATATTCCCTATCACTAGACTATTCACCACCAGATCTAGATGATTTTCTGTGTGATTTATGTTGCCTTTCCTTTCTATCTCTTTTAGCTTTTTCCCTCTCCTTTCTTCCTGTTTTTTTTTTTCCGTCATTAGATGTCTTGGAATCTGATTCACTCTCACTGTTGTTGGAATGCCTCTATCTCTTCTTCCTTTTTTTGTTTTTGTCTTTGCTCTTTTTGTTTCTCGAAGACAGCCTCTTCTTGTTGTGATTGATGCCATGGGTCGATTTACAAGCCCGCTCTTCATCAAGCTGAGCTCTATATTCTCTCATGAAATGGACTTCATCGTTCTCTTGCTCCTCTTTCCTTTTGGCTTCCCCCTTTTGCCACCTTCTGCACTCCTCCTAGGTAATTGTGTGAGAAGTTTGTAAACTTGCCAACCGAGCAGCATGCCACTCATTGCATCTTCGACATCCTCCATGCCTCTCGGGGTGGATTGGGAGGCTATCTTCGCCCGCTAGATGGCTTTGTATGCTTGGTTCTTCCCCATGGCAGCATGGCAAGTCGTGACGATCCTTTGCTACAATAGCTTCTTCCATCCCTTCTTCTTCTTCTTCTTTAATTAATCTTTTTTTTATTTCTTCTAATGCTTCGAGTGGTGCATTAGTAAAAACAACTCGCCTATGAAATGGGGATTGCCCAAGACATATGATCTCCTTCTCCACATTCATCTCTTCTAGCCTTTGCTCCAAGATGGCTCTTCTTTCTTCCTCCTTCCCTCATCCACAAGAAGTTTGATTCTCAATTTGCAGAGTTGCTAGTAAAATAGAGCTTGTGAGAAACAAATCTGCATGTAGCTTCTTGCTGCTTCAAAGATCTTCAACACTTGCTCTTCACTTTGCAGAATCCATGACTAGCTCGGTCCTAGAAACGGAACCAAAAATGACCGGCTCTCACCCGACACTCGAACAAGCACAAAATCAGGGTACTGATTAGCAAAATATATGCTTGGAGCTTTGTTCCTCACGATGAAACCTGCAAATACACCTCTCTTGCTATGAATACACACACACAAAATCCCCAAGACACACCCTCACTAATTAAGAAACAAGATCAGGAGGCTCCTCCTCTTCCTCTACACACTCAAGATCCATAGTTACAGCACACACAAAGAGCAAGAAGAAGGACGGACAAAGAGGATTTGGAAAGAAAGAAAGAGAGAAGTTAAAGAGGAACCATAATCTACCGTGCTCCAACCTCCTCAACCACTTTTTCCCAAGAACCCCAATTGCACCCCTTACACCTTTATTAAATTAAATATTTTTTGACCATACATAAAGACTAAGGTAGGAGCCTTATGAGTTGCATGTATTCTAGACAAGATTTCTAAGGTTGTAAAATAAAAGAGCATATGCAATGGCTTTTATAGCTCCAAGCCAAGCATAGACAACGGTAAAAATATATATCAATGAAGTACAACTTAGATGCAATAGCATAAACATTTTTGATAAAGTGAATAATTCATCGATATAGAGACACATTCTTTTAGCCTTTTTGATGACAAAGTCGGAGGCTAACAAATTGAACATGCAACCCTTGCTCTACCATTTGGCTAATAGACACTAAATTCTTTGTGATTGACTGACTCTTTGTTCGATTTCAGGACCAAAAATGGGCATGACACTAGCTCTAATGCTCTAGCCGGGCCTCTATGCTCAACCAAAACACTCCATGGCCTTGCAGACTAGAGCGTCTGGAGGCTATACACATTGATCTAACCTAGACATGCATTTGTATGTTTATAGTCCAACAGATCCCTTTCCAACTCCTCACAAGGAGTACTCAAACATAAAAGGTGCCTAGCACCTCATAGCATATATAGAGGGAGAAGTCCCAATTGCTAGGGCCCATTATGTCTCTCCTACACCTCGGGGATTGGCCCCAAGATACCCTGTTCAAACATATAACACATACGATACATAGTCCTCTCTTATTATCAATTGTTCCAAGAGATAAAGTATAATCCTCACTGAATAAATCCCCCAAAGGAAATGGATCACTAACCCTATATCTCATGACTCCTCACCCTCAACGTGAATCAACATTTATAAAAGTAGGTGCTATGCATCCAGAATATATATTTCCAATACCATCTAATGAATGCAATACAAGAGTGGATTATCTGTTGTACTCAACCATTTTATTTATTCAAAATAGCATTGTGATAGTGCACAAATACTTCTCTTGATGCTTTCCAGACTAACACATTTGCTTCATTGTTGTATAGGGAACAACACCAAGCATACTCGTGCTACTAAACCCTTTAACTTTCAAAATAAACATGTCTTATATGTAAAGTGAATCATAAAAATAATATTTCAGCCTATATCCAGCACTTATGATCCCTCCTCCCTACCCGTAAATGTTATGCTTGTTGCAGTGGTAGGTGTAGAGAATGTTTCCATATCATTTCCTTATTCGAAAAAAGCAATAGATCATGCACTATAACATGAAAATGGGGCTAAGCTGAGGCTAAATCTCATGCCACCTTAGACCCACCATACATCCACAAATACATTTATAATTTTCTATAAATTTTTTGCACATGAAATCTATTTTTTCTATTTATTATTATTATTATTATTTATTTATTAATAAATTGTTTCATTTTTCTATTTTCTTATTCAACTTGATTAGGATTACTAAGATTCGGTATTATCTTTCATTCCATTCCATAAGAACACAAAATTTTCACCGAAAAAAACCCATATTTTTTCACTTAAATATTACATTTTGAGCTTGTAATGATTAATAACGACCACATTTAATTACAAATTCTGCATATTATTGCTCATAACCCTGAAAAACATGTCAAACAAGGTTCATACAAATTTTCATTCCTTATGCACTTCATTTGGATCATAAACTATAAAAAAACAAGCAATTTTTCTTCATAAAATAGACATACCGTTAAATTGCATGTCTTGAGTCACGAAAATTGAATGTGTGGATAGCCATTAGACCTGTCATCAATCTCCTTACAACACAGAAGATCAGTCATTAGCATCTTACAACAATATGATACATGTCGAACAAGCATCCTTCATCATGTTCTTCTCTTTCTTTCACCCGTATAAATTGCCTCTTGGAGGAGAGGGGGGAGAGAGAAAGATTGAATTCTAATCTCCACAACTGGGAAATATTTATTCAAGTGGAGAGTGATAATGGAGAGCAAAAAAATGGAGAACAAGACTGGTATGATTGGTTTCTATAGGCTTTCTTTGCAGCCCCAACCTTCCTCTCATCAAATTCGCCAAGAATGGTGCTATGATCGGCTTGCACATGTTCAAAACGCCCCCCGATGTGAAAATTTGGGCCTTATTGGCCCCAAGGGTCATGCAATTCTACATCTTGACCAAATTTTAACCTTCCCGGCCTCTTGCTTCTCCCATGTCTGGCACTCGATTCATGATCCAAAAATTTCTACGTGTTCGTCTTGAAGTCTTGAACGGTTGAGAACTTTTCCACCAACTTCAATCCGGCACTCGAAAAAATTATGAAAAATTCACAACCACTGTGAAGGTTGGTATTTTGAAGAGATTTTAATTTCTTGTCTTGCACGACCACTTAAAATTGAAGAGTTGAGCGTAGTGACCCAAGGAGAACAGGGCATCGGCCTCATGTTATGACTCACCACCCAAGAATGCACCAAATGCTCACAAGGTGACACTTAATCTTTTCTTGCACTCACTTTTATTTTCGCTGTAACCTTCCTTATCTATTTTTTTGTCTAGACATCACCCCTAGGAAGACAAGGCATCTGACTTGTCCCCAGAAACCTACCGGCCTTTGCAAGGCGATGATTATCTACTCTTTGATTTTTCTTTTCATTTCATTTCTTTTGTCCAGGGGATTAGAACCCCTTTTTACAACCTCCATATACTATAGTCTTCAGATATAAACATTATTTCTTCTCTTACTTTTATTTAGCAGGCTTCTCAACTCCCTCACAACTAACAAAAACTTCTAGAAGTAGGTGCCTAGTAGGCTAGTAGAATAGGGTCACTAGGACTTCCTTCTAAAATAGTTCTTAGAGTGCTCAACAATGTCTTCACTGGAGGTAAACAACTGCTTGAACTCCCCCCGGACACACATAGCCTAAACATTGGGACTTCATGCCTTGATCGTCGGTCCCCATCAAAAGAAAGAAAAATCCCCAGAGATACACATAACCATTCAATATAAAGGAAAACAACTTATATTTGGCCACAAGAAGCTTCAGCATAGCAAAAGTCTCACTCTAGGTACTTCATTAGACTTATTTGGTATAATCACTAAAATAGAAAACCATTAAACATACCCGCACCAAACAAATACAAGGCCCTCTTGGCCTAATGATATTTATTGTTAAACTCAATGGAAATGGCCCTTTTGGCCTAAAGAAATATAACATTGTGCATCCAAAACAATTGGCCCTCTTGGCCTAAAGAAAAAACCAATACAACTTATATATCTCCCTCATTGAAGTAGTATTGACATACAACAAGATGCTCAATTCTAAGGAGAAAAGAGGGCTCCTAGCCCTAAACTAAATGCATTAGATTATGATCTATACCTCTTGCATATATAACAAGAGGCGTATGCGTAAAATGTCATCTGACCACCCTATGGGTCCAAAATAACAACGATAAATGGGTCTCGACTACTCTTTGCATTACCCATACAACCATTGCCTACCATATAAAGCATATTCTGATAAAAGTACCTATAATCAACCAGGTTCTATCTCATTATCAATGGAGAGATCTAAACTAGGACCACAATTGAAGAAGAGGTCTTCTTCATAACCATAATTTGCTAATGAGTCAACAAACTGATTCCAATATCATGGAATTAGCTGAAGAGATACTTTCTCAAACTCATCAATTAGGTTCAAGAGCACGATAATACATATGAAGAATGGGGTTCCTACTGTGTACATCCCATTCAATTGATTCAAAACCAACTAGGAATCCCCTTTTACTAGTAACTGGTGAATTCCACCTTTCTTAGTAGTATTTAGTTCCATGATCAGGGCTTTATATTCTGCCATATTATTAGTAAATTCGACCCCAAAGTAGGTAGCTTCTTTAAAAAATTAACATCTACGGCTATTTGTCTATATTGCTCTGTTATCACGATGGTATAATGCTTCATCATGTCGTCGAATTTGCTAAGAACATTTGATGCACTAGACTAGCCGTTGTCAAGCGTTCTTTTGAAATCTCAAAACCCCTAGTCAAACTATAGTTAGGTTTGATTTTTGCTAGCTTAGTTTATGAGTGACAGTTCGTTTTGACGTTTCATAATTGGATTTCTTGTGTTTGTTTAGCTTTAGATTTGTTTCTATCATTTTGTTTGGTTTGTTGAGTGTGGAAACTTGATAGCCTTAGTCGAGCTTGGTATTTTTTGGACACATTGAAACTAGAGTGCTAGTAGTTGCTGAACATTATGAAATAAGTTTGTTTTCTTGCTGAGACTATTGCACATCACAGGGATTATGGGTTCACGAGCACTTCATGTTGCACTTGTTGATACACTGCACTTGGGGTTCGTCTCCTGTTCTTATCAAATACTTCCATACCATGGTTTGGATTTATGCACATTTTGTACCATTTTTGAGCACTTGCATGGCATGAGGCCCACTGGAGCTATATGCAGTAAATCCTAGTTGTACGCGCACTTGCGAGAGCACCTGTCATTGAGCACGCACATTTCTTGCACACACAATATTTGGGATATTCATCACAAAGTTAGGAATCTCTGGTTGAGTGTGTAAAGTGGTTGGGTGAGTTAGAGGGTCGTGAAGGACGCTGCCAATTGTGAGATAGGTTGTTCCTATCTGGTCAACATCTTAAGGACCATCATTTTCTTGAGTGATTGTGAGATTTTGGATGGGCGGAGTGGAGCATGACATATTTTCTTGCTGAGAGTTGAGAGGTGAGGTTGAGAGTTGAGAGGTGAGGTTAAGGATTAAAATAATCAAGGAACTTTTGTTTGCATTTTGCATGATGCATGAGCACATGTAGATAGGCTAGGCACAATTTTTTCAATGTATACAATATTTTTGTATATAGCATAGATTGATTGGTTACATACCATGATCCAACATTGCATATTTTTTGAAATCATGAATGATTGGGAATGGAGTTCATTTCAAAAAACCATATTCTTGCTAGGGCACACGGCATAAAAAACATGTTCATATCTAGAGGATGTTTATTTTTAAGACTCAAGGATCAAAGGAAAAGGTCGTAAGTTTTACATCGTCAATGAGTATTTCTTGAAGAAAAAGAGGACATGTGTGCTGAAAGTGTATGCAATTACAATAACAATAGGCTAAGAAAGGGAATAAGTCGTCCAAGATAAAAGATGGGTGGAGACAAATGATGTGATTTACTAAAATCAATATTTTACTTATTTTTATGGATTTTTGCATTTCTGCCCACTCTAACTTGTCACAAATGCGTTCGGATCATTTTGAGTACTCGGATGACTATATTCGAAGTTCATATGACGAACTTATGATCCAAACAAGTTGCAAACATGCATAGGGCAAAAAAAAAAAAAAGTGAAAAGTAGTAAAAAAGCCAAAAGCAAAAAGCAAAAATCCTAATGTATGTGAGAGAACTTGTGAAAACTATATAAGGATGAGGAAGAGAAGAGAAGGGGGCCTTCCCTCTCATATACAATTGTATCATGTGAGAGGAGAGTGGAGGGTCGCATGCGGGAGTGTAAACTCTTGTTATGTGAGTTGTGAAGTCAGAGAATTTGGATATTGAAGCGCTGAGTGATGGCCCAAGGTTATCAATGTATTAAATTTCCATGATGTTGGATTTGTCTTCAAAGTTTGTTTTGAACCTTGTGCAAAGTGTTGGTGTTTTTTGAACTTCGTGGGTGTTTGAGTGATTCTCTACCCGAATTTGGGTTTTAGTTGTTTGAGCTACAAGAGGCATTGTTTGTTGTTTGGTTTCGTATGTGGTTCATGTGGTGTTTGTTGAAATAATTATATTGTTGTGTTGTGCATCCGACAAAGTCAATTCCCCCAACTGGCACTCCTTAACATCTCGTTATCGGGTTGTGAGTGAGAGTTGCTCTCGATCACCGCTCGTATAACATCTCTCTCTTTTGGTGCCCCCACTAAGGAGTGCCAAAAAAATTGACTTTGTCTTGGTTGTTTTACTTGTATGTGACCTAATTTTGATTTCTTGTAATTGTTGAAAATGGTTGATGATTTTCCTAAGTTCCATGGTAATCATATAGAAGATCCCGAAAGATTTTTAGAAAAAACAGAGCTATGTTCAATCCTGAGGCTAAACTCCAGATTCTTGGGTATCAATTGCAGGGAGAAGCATGAAACTCGTTAGTTGACTTTGAGAGAAGCTTGAAATTTAGGAGACAAAAATTGAACTATAAAACCATTAAAAATGCATTTCTATCTAGGTTAAAAAAAAAGAGAAAGTCAATGTGAGATTTGGGCAAAAATAGAAACTTGTGTTCAAAAAGATGATCAATGTGTTGAGGATTTTGCTAGGGATTTTGAAAGATTATGAAATCGATGGAGTTTGACATTGTCAGAAGAAGGTGAGACAGCCCCAGCTATGTTGAAGATAATGTATTTTATAAATGGGTTGAAATTAGAAGAGTGGAGAGTGAAAATAGAGATTAAGAACCCTAAGACTTTTGAGGAAGCAGTGAAGATGGCTCAATATCAAGAGAGGATGACCAAAAGAAAAAAAGAGTTAGGGCCTTATGAACCAAGTGAAAGGTTGAGTTCAAGGTGAGTTGAGAGAAAAGTTTTTGGGGAGAAGAGAGTTAGTTATGCCTGTCCTAAGAGAGGTATAATATATTCTCTATTTAGGAGAGATGAGAAATCAAATGAAGTCTATGGGGAGAAACTCCCTAGGGTGGTTGAGGAGAAAGATACTTGTTTGATTGATTGGAGTGATGAATCTAGGAGTGTGAATTCATACATGTTGACCACAGATACTTCTAGTCCATTAATTAGTGATTTAACTAAAGAGGAGGGATTGACTGTTGATACATTGGAGCTTGAGGACTATAGAGATGAGCCAGAGATGGATCTGAGCTGTAAAGAAAAAAATGAGAGACTAGATTGTTTTAAGGACCAATAATTTTCATGTTCTTTGAGAGAGGAAGAGAGAATAAAGGATTTTTTTAGTTTGTTAGAAGACCATGAGGGAGAGGGCTTAGAAATTGTAAGTTTTCAAGATAAAGTTGAGGGTTCGAATTTGTTGCCTGATGAGTTTGTTGAGATTTGTTGTGAGTTTGTTGATCAAGAAAGTATTGAGGTTTTGGGTTCTGACTCTTGTTGTGATTTTGGTGTTGGTGTTGTTGACTTTGATGAGTCTTGTGAGTTGGTTGTTGACAGTTTATGTAGTCCTAGAGAGGCTTCTGTTTGTGGTGATGCTGATGTTGTTTTAAGTAGACCTAACCTCTTGCTTCTTGATAGTTGTGTGGATGATTTAGGCAACAACATCGATGAGAAAGCTTCATTTGATAGTCTTATGGTTTCTTTGAGTTTTCCTGAAGTTTGTGATGATGTTTGTGAAGATTCTGATTGGGGTTTTGAGGACCATGAGAGTGACATTGATGAGGATGTGAGAGAGAATTTGAGGGAGGAGAGGTTTAAAACCAAGGAAATAGAGTTGGAAGGTATTTGTGAGGAGGAAGTTAAGGATTTGGTAGTTGAGGAGTCTTTGGTTGAGGTTATTGACCCGAAGTTGTTGCATTGTGAAGATGTTGTTTGTGATGATGTAGATGTGGAAGTTTTTTTAGTTTCTTGTAATATTTCTTGTAAGGATACGATGGAAGGTGTTTAACACTCTTTGTGTGTGAAAGACTCGATAGAGTCTTGTATTGCTGATGAGTTGAGTGATGTGGGTGGGTGTCTTGGAGTGACCCCATGTGTTGATGTTGTTGGTTCTTGTGGTGCTGTGAGTCCGGAGTTGACTCCTTTTGATGTTGTGTTTGATTTGGAGATTGAGTTGGGAGATCCTTGCATAGTATCTTTGGAAGAAGTTGTTCATTATTGCATAGATAAATCAGTGGATGAATTTGAGTTTGGCAACAAAGAAAGGGTCAAAACTTTATTTAGAGACTCTAGAAGTAACATGGTTTTTCCTAGGGAGGATGGGAGATATATGAACATTTTTTAGTGTGGTTGCAATTTGAGGGATTTGAAGATGTTGGATTATGGTTGAGATTTGAAGAATTTGGAGGATGATGTATTTTCCTTAGATGGTGAGGATTGTTTCAAGGATTTTGATGAGAATTTCATGGATGAGTTTTGTCTACCTATAAAGAAGTTGTTTGAGAGAAATGTGTCATTTGTGTTTGTTGAGAAGATTGTGGATAGATCATTGGATTCGATTTTTGATTGGCTCATAAATGTTGCACTTTATGAGAGAAATTGCTTCACATGAATGTTTCTAGACTAGGGGGAGGGCTAAATATGTCAAGCGTTTTTCTAAAAATTGAAAACCCCTAATCAAACTGTAGTTAGGTTTGATTTTTACCAGCTTAGTTGTTTGTGTGACAGTTTGTTTTGACATTTCATAAATGGATTTCTTGTGTTTGTTTAGCTTTAGATTTATTTCTATCATTTTGTTTGGTTTGTTGAGTGTGGAAACTCGTTAGCCTTGGTCGAGCTTGGTATTTTTTTGGACAGGTTGAAGCTGGAGTTTGCTAGTAGCTGTCGAACATTATGAAACCGGTTTGTTTTCTTACTGAGACTATTGCACATCACAAGGATTATGGGTTCACGAGCACTTCACGTTGCACTTGCTGATACACTGCACTTGGGGGTCGTCTCCTACTCTTATCAAATATTTCCATACCATGGGTTGGGTTTATGCACATTTTGCATCATCATTGAGCATTTGCACGGCATGAGGCCCGCTACAACTATAGGCAGTAAATCCTAGTTGCACGCCCACTTGAGAGAGCACCTGTTATTGAGCACACACATTTCTTGTACGCACGATATTTGGGATATTCATCACAAAGTTAGGAATATCTGGTTGTGTGTGTAAGGTGGTTGGGTGAGTTAGAGGGTCGTGAAGGACACTGCCAATTGTGAGGTGGGTTGTTTTTATCTGGTTAACATCTAAAGGACCATCATTTTCTTGAGTGATTGTGAGATTTTGGATGGGCGGAGTGGAGCATGACATATTTTCTTGCTGAGAGTTGAGAGGTGAGGTTAAGGATTAAAATAATCAAGGAACTTTTGTTTGCAGTTTGCATGATGCATGAGCACATATAGATAGGCTAGGCACAATTTCTTCAATGCATACATTATTTTTGTATGTAGCACATATTGATTGGTTGCATACCATGATCCAACATTGTATATTTTTTCAAATCATGAATGATTGGGCACGGAGTTCATTTCAAAAAACCATATTCTTGCTAGGACACACTACATAAAAAACAGGTTCATATCCAAAGAATGCTTATTTTTAAGACTTTAGGATCAAAGGAAAGGTCGTAAGTTTTACATTGCCAGTGAGCATTTCTTGAAGACAAAGAGGACATGTGTGCTAAAAGTGTGTGCAATTACAAAAACAAGAGGCCAAGAAAGGGAATAAGTCGTCTAAGATAAAAGATGGAGAAAAATGATGTGATTTACTAAATTTAATATTTTTTCTATTTTTGATGGATTTTTACAATTCTTCTCATGCTAGCTTGTCGATCAGATGTGTTCCGATCGTTTTGAGTACTCAGATGACTATATTCGGAGTTCATATGACGAAGTTATGATCCAAACAAATTGCAAATATGCATAGGGTAGAAAAAATGAAAATAGTGAAAATCAGTAAAAAAAGTCAAAAGCTAAAAGTAAAAAGTCTAATGTATGTGAGAGAACTTGTGAAAACTATATAAGGACGAGGAGGAGAAGAGAAAGGGGCCTTCCCCCTCAAATATAATTGTATCATGTGAGAGGAGAGTGAAGGGTCGAATGCGGGAGTGCGAACTCTTGTTGTGCTAGTTGTGAAGTCAAAGAATTTGGATGTTGAAGCGTCGAGTGATGGCCCAAGGTTATCAAGGTATGAAATTTCCATGCTGTTGGATTTGTCTTCAAATTTTGTTTTGAACCTTGTGCAAAGTGTTGGTGTTTTTTGAACTTCGTAGGTGTTTGAGTGATGCTCTACCCGAATTTGAGTTTTAGTTGTTTGAGCTACAAGAGGCATTTTTTGATGTTTGGTTTCGTATGTGGTTCATGTGGTAACCAAGTGTCTCTATCATTGTCAACACACAATATTGTACAACATACACCTCGACATTGTTGAAAAACATAGATTTGGTGCAAATTTTACGATTGTAAATTGGACCTATTCTCTCTCCATATTGTGAGCATTATTCCAAGAGTTATCATAGGGCATTTTTTGGTCATATAGGTGACTTACTTCAGCTAAGAGGGCTTGAGAAAATTCCACTCCAGCAACAACATAGAGATATTAGAAGATTACCCAGAGGTTGTATTGCAGGAAGCCATAGCCAAACTGCTGATGTTCAACTAATGGCACCATCATCATGCCTCACAATGTCAAGGGATACCATAGGGCTTTTGAAGTTTATCATATGGGCTACCTAGTGACAAAATTTCAACTCAAATGGTTCACAGGGTGAGCTGCTATAGCTAAAATATAATGTTGTTGTCCTAAATCCGTAATTGGCAGCCATAGCCACTTACCTTCAAGCTCATTTTTTCCTTCATTTTCTCTCTCTCTTGTCACTTAAACCAAGCCAAGGCCACTTTGATATGAAGTTCTCAGAAAGCATTTCCCATTGAATCAGCCCAACAAGGAGGGAGAAATCCAAGCATAAAAGTATCAAACTCAAGTCCCTGAAAGCATAGTATCTATTGATACTTATCAAGTGTTATTTGACACTACATTCCTTGTGTCTCTTGACACGATTAAATCTTCTACTGCCCAAATGTGAAAGTTTCAGTGTTGATTTGCTGATCTAGCATGGGCAAAGACTCTCCAACTATTTGGTTCAAGGGGGTCAGGTTTCACGCCTGGCAAACCCACATTAAGCTCATCTTGATGAAGAAGGGTCTTCGGGCCATTATCAATGGCAAGGAGAAGAAGCTTTGGGATTTGGACCTTGTAGTTACTTGGCAAAAGAATGATGACAAAGCACAGGCCATCATTAAATTGGAATTGGATGATAGCTACATCCACCATGTGGATATCTGTGAAACCTCAACTGATACATGGAAGAGATTAGATACTTTGTTTGGTGCACAATCAATGTCATCTAAGTATGGATTACTAATTGAAATTTTCAAGCTAGATATGAAATCAAGCACATCTCTTGCAACTCACTTAAACTACATGAAAATTGTCTTAACTTAGCTTGCAGGAATTGATCTCAAGATGGATGAATATATTTGTATTGGCGTGTTGTTAAAAAGCCTGCATCTTGACTATAATAATTTGTCAACTACATTGATCAACATGCCTAGTCCTAAACTGGATGACATTAAGGCCTCCCTGCTTGAAGAAAAAAAGAAGGTAAAATCCAAAGAAGAACCAAGCACCTCTTAAGATGAACTAATGTTATATGTAGGTACGAGGTGCAAGGGCAAGAAAGATCAACTGGTATGTGACTTTTGCAAAAGGATGGGGCACACGAAGATATTTTGTCATGCCAGGAAGAGGTCCCAAAAGGCCTATCTAGTTGCTATTAAAGAAGAAGAAGAAGACCATGGAACAAAAGAAGAAGAAGAAGAAGAAGAAGAAGAAGAAGAAGAAGAAGAAGAAGAAGACCACCAGGAGAAGGACAAGCCTCATTAGTCCTTCTATCATGATAAACTTTTTTAGCCTTGTATTGCCTAGCCCTAATGCTTCTAACATAAGCTTGTAAACTCCTCATGTAAACCTTGTACTATAGCCTCTGTACACTTTGTGAGGCCCCTCTTATAGCCTCTAGATGTCCACTATGCCTTTGGTATCCACACTTAGTCTTTTCTATGATAGCCTCTTGTGTTTACCATGTTTATGGTGTGCCCACACTTTGCAGATGGTTGCTCACTAAAGCCTCTACACACTTTGTACTTCTCTGGTTGTGATTGAGGAGGGGTGTTGAGATATTCGCAATCACACTTAGCTTAGCCTCTTTGTATGGAGCGGTAAGGGCTCAGGATATAGAATCCCATATGTACAATGGTCTAAAGTGCAACCTAGTCTATTCCTATAAAGCATTGTACTTGCTCTCATTTTGAATAAAAATGTCATAGTACTTTTGTACTTCTAGCAAAGTTTTTGTGTCATTGTCAAAACACAAGACTTTGTTTATGAGTCCAAACTTTCATCTTGGAACCTAATTCACTTGTGTGACATTTGGTCTTGATGTCTGTTACCTCATGAGCTCACTCTTTCTCTTTCAACTTCCGTAGCCATGTTCTAGATCCGACATTTTTATAGTAGTCAATATTAACCTTCTCTTTTAGGAGCAAACTCTCTTCGGAAGGTTGCAAAAAATAGATCAATTGTAGTTATGGTTCCTGCTTCTAGGCTGTGATACCATACTACAGCTCGTCCTTTTAGAGTCATATTGAAGAACATCATGATGTCCCTCATCTTGGATTCGATAGTTGAACATTAACTTTTGGAACTCATTGATGTGGAGCTTTGCGTCTTCCTCTGCTATCCCATTAAAAATGGGTAGAAGAAATCCCAAGGCTGGTAGATCCAACGTTCCCACTGGAATCGCAATGGGTTGTGCCATGGTGACGACCAAATTTTCTAAATGTCTCTAAACTATTGGAACTATTATCCCACTCAAAGTGGGCTGACTGACCTAGAGAGGGGAAGTACTAGAGCTTGCTCTGACTCCTAGATAATTGCTTGCAGAACTAGAATTTGCTTAGACCCCTCCCTTGTAGGAATATCAGACATCTCCGTTGAGGAGAATACATCCTAATAATCTTGGCCTACCATCTAGCCCTTTCAACTCTTTCTTGCTTTTGAAGCTTGGCTTGATAGTCTTTTGGATCTATTTCACTGCCTTTTTGCATACACTAATCAATTGGACCCTATCGACCAAGATTCAGACATCGCCACTTATTAGTAGCTCCTCGTGGTAGATGCACCACCTGTTGCAACCAAAAATGGGCCCGACATGGGCTCTAAGACTCTAGCCGGGCCTCTATGCTAAACCAAAATAGCCCATGGCCTCGAGGCTTAGGAGTAGTTTGGAGGCTACACACATTGATCTAACCTAGATACACATTTTACTATTTATTTTCCATCGAATCCCTTCCCAACTCCTCACAGGGAGTACTCAAATATAAAGGTGTCTAGCACCTCATAGCACATACACAAGAAGCACCCCCTAGCTAATTTGTTGGGGTTCATTATGTCTCTCTTACACCTTAGGGTTTGGCCCCAAGATATGCCATTCAAACATATAACACATATGATACATAGTTATCTCTTATCATCAATCGTTCCAAGAGATAAAGTATAATCCTTACTGAATAAGTCCTCCAAAGGAAATGGATCACTAACCCTACAACTCGGGACTCTCCACCCTCAACATGGATCAACATTTATAAAAGTAGGTGCTATGCATCCAGGATATATATTTCCAATACCATGTAATGAATGTAATGCAAGAGTGAATGATCTATCATGCTCAACCATTTTATTTATTCAAAACAGCATTGTGACAGTGTACAAATAGTTCTCTTCATGCTTTTCAGACTAATGCATTTGCTTTGTTGCATAGGGAACATCACCAAGTATACTTGTGCTACTGAACCCTTTAACTTTCAAAATAAACATGTTCTATATGTAAAGTGCATCATAAAAATCAGGTTTCAGTCTATATTCAACACTTATGACCCCTCCCTTCTACCCGTTAATGTTATGCTTGTGGTGATAGGTGTAGAGAATGTTTCCATATCATTTTCTTATTCGAAAAGCAATAAATCATGTACTTTGTAACATGGAAATGGGGCTAAGATAAGGCTAAACCTCATGCCTTAGACCCACCATATATCCACAAACACATTTATAAATTTTTGGCACATAAAAACTATTTTTCTTTATTTTTAATTAATTACTTAATTTATTAATAAATTAATTTTATTTTCTTATTTTTTGATTTAACCTGATTAGGATTATTGAGATTCATCATTATCTTTCATTCCATTCCATAAGAACATGATTTTTCACCCAAAACGGTAAAAACCCTTATTTTTTCACTTAAATATTACATTTTGAGCTTATAATTATTATTAACAATCACATTTAATTACATATTCTAGATATTATCACTTGCAACCCTCAAAGACATGTCAAACAAGGTTCATACAAATTTCATTCCATATGCACTTTATTTGGACCATAAATTGTAAAAAACAAGCAAATTTTCTTCATAAAATAGACATACCGTTACAATGCATGTTTCAGGCCACAGAAATTGAATGTGTAGATAGCCATTGGACCCACAATCTATCTCCACACAACACATGATATCAATCCTTAGCATCTTGCAACAATCCGGTAACAAGCATCCTTCATCCCATTCTTCTCTTTCTTCCACCCATATGAATTGCCTCTTGTGCAGGAGAAAGAGGGAGAAGAGAGAAAGGCTGAATTTTGATCTTCACAACCAAGCATCCACCATTGTTCAAGCGAAAAAGTTGCCTAGACCATCTACCTATACATCCAAATCACCCAATAATTTTTGTAGCCATACCACCTCACATACTGTTGTATCAGTACCTCTATACTCAGCTTATGTACTCAATAAATAAACCATCAGTTGCTTTTTACTGCTCCAAGTGACCATCACAATACAAGGGAAAACATGTATCCACTAGTAGATCTTCTATTAGACTTGATACTAGTATCCAATCTGTATATGTGTGCCCAAAACATATACATCCTTACCTACCTCATTAAAAAAGTCCATAATTCAAGGTAGACTTTACATTTACTACATCCAAATGAGGCTTTCTAAGTACTTACATAAACCCACTCACAAGTCCAACAATATAACCTAGGTATGGCCTTGTGATTGTCATATAGATCGAAGTCCCTACTATCTTCATGAATATAGTATGGTCTTCTATCTTATCCCCACCAATATTAACACTCAACTTTATATTTTTCTCCAATGGCACTGAAAGAGGCATACATGTTGTTATATCGCACTTAGATAACATATTCAAACCATACTACCTTTGGGATAACCAAATACCATCTATACGTTTAATCACCTTAATGCCAAGAAAGTATCTGAGCTCACCTAGATCCTTCATCTCAAACTTTTATTTCAAAAAGCCCTTAATATTAGCAATCCCACTATCATGATCACTTGTAATAATCAAGTCATCCATATAGATGACTATAAAAACCAAGCTTGCATCACCCTTCCTCACATAAAGTCAATGATGTGTATTTGAAACATAAAAGCCAATGTTTGCAAGATACTCTCCATTCTTGTCAAACCATGTTGTAGATGCTTATTTTAGCCCATAGAGAACCTTCTTTAACCTATATATATATATATATTGGGATGCTCTAAATCCTCATAACCTACTAGCTACTCCATATACACCTCTTCTTCAAATCACCATGCAAAAAGACATTCTTCACATCCATTTGGTATAACCTCCATCCTTTGGCTTCTACCAAAGCCATCACATATCTGATAGTAGTTGATCAACTAGATTGATGTCTCTTCATAATCAATGCTATATGTATGTGCATAGCCTTTTGCAACTAGCCCAACCTTATACTTGCTAATAAATCCATCTATATTATGCTTTATTTTATAGACCTAGTTACAACCAGTAGCTTTCTTGCTTGCCCTTGTGCAATGGTACTAGATCCCAAGTCATGTTCGCCTGTAATGCAACCACATCCTCATCCATTGCTATACCCCAATGAGAATGACCCAAAACCTCCTCAAAACAAGTGGACTCAACATCCTCAACTACCTTTATCATATAAGCATTGTAGTGAGCTACATAATCCTCAAAACCAAATATTTTAATAGGATATCTCACCCTACTAGACTTGTATACCATTGGATCACTTAATGGAGTCTTTACATTACCATGTGCTCTTTGTACATCTAGTATCCTAACTCAAGGAATACCCAGGTTATCATCCAAACTCTTTCAGCTACTAGAGTCACCATCAAGAACTGTATGACTAGTAGATGCATTATTACTATCTAACACTTGTTTCTTCCTTTTTCATTACCTACAACACTATTAGATGCAATTGAATATGTGGGGTTGCTCCTTAGTCTCCCAAACCAAGGACTAGTTATAGATCTACTAGTAGCGGATGATATATGTGGTCCCCTAAGAGTCCATTATTCCTACTTTTCTATCTATATATGACTATCATGATCATCGATATCATCCAACGCATCTCTATTAGATACATATCAATTGCTCATATAATGAAAAATAAAATCCCTAGTCACTTGAAACTCACCACTAACAAGGTTATAATAATGATATACCCTTTCTGCTTAGTAGAGTATCCAATGAAAATACATTTTCAGCCTGGGGTTCAATTTCTTCCTTACCTCATCAAGTACATGAACATATGCAATACAACCAAATACTTTCAAGTGTGATACATTAGGTTTTTTGCTTGTAGAATATTCGATAGAGATATAAAATCAAGTGCTTATGGAAGCTTGCAAGGCAATGCTTAATGAAAAGAATTTGCCAAATGCTTATTGGGCTAAAGCAGTGGTTATTGCAGTTTATGTGGTGATTTGAAGACCTACCACTGGGGTTCAGGATTTGACTCCATATGAGAAATTGTATGGGCACAAGCCCGACATTAGTCACCTAAAAATATTTGGTTGCATTGCCTATGTACATGTGCCTGATGAAAAGAGAAAGAAGTTAGACTCAAAAGCTATCAAAAGTATTTTTCTTGGCTACGCACATGAGAGAAAGGCTTACAAATGCTATGATCCATCCACTCGAGAAACCCTGATTAGTAGGGATGTAGTTTAATGAGCTATCCTCATGGTATGATAATCCAAATGCAGTGGTCTCTGATGGACCAGCCACCCCTACTTATGCTAAAAATTATCCTTCAGCTAATATGTCTATGAGTGGACTGACAGGTGATGGTTCATCTACTATTAGTCCTTGGACAGGACGACTCCGCAGTCATGCTATTGCATCCACTGATACGGATATGTTAGTGAGGGGGAGATTGGATAAAGGTAAAAAAAAATATGTTTGACAATGTGATTGGCCCACTTACAACTAGATATGAGTCACCTGGTAGTGACAATTTTGACAGTGAATTGGGCATACCATCAGTTATGACACTTGGTGTAAGGCAAAGTAGGTATGTGGTGCCTCATGAGAGACAAGCCCAGAGTGCACCACAGTTGAGGAGGTATGAAAGGATCAAAAAACCAGTTGATAGGCTAACATACAGTGGGTATTCAATCAAACATTATGCATATATGACTAAAGTGTCAGGCTACGGAGAGCCTATGAAGTTCAGTGAGGCAGTTGCAAATGAGAATTGGTGTGCTGCCATGGATGAGGAATATGCAACATTGGATGAAAATGAGACATGGGAATTGGTTTGTTTGCCTGAAGGCAAAGTACCCATTGGTTGCAAATGGGTTTATAAAGTGAAATCCAAGTCAAATGGTTCACTCTTTTTGGGCTAAAAAGAATTCAAATCTCTTTTATATTTTTGATTATAGCATTCAACATTTTCTACGATTGCATGTACATTTGTAGGCTTTGTTGCTCTAACCTCTAATGAAAGATTTGAATCAAGATAAAAAATATACTTGTTCAATTTTGCGGAATCAAATATACCCTAAACATATATGAAAAGATTTAAAAACTAATTGGAATGCTCTCTTATTGTAGAGCATCTTTGCCTAAGATCATACCATTTCCTTTCTAATATTTCCTTTTCCATTGAAGATAAAAAAAATTTGAGTCATGGTTGATTTAAAATCTTCCAAGTTCAAAAATTTTGCCCAATTTTCCTCATTCATATCCACTATGTTATACATAACCCTCTAGGTGTAGGGCTGCATAACATATCTTTGCTTCATCATTGCGTAGGTAGAGGGTAGAGTACATTTTTAGCTTGTTGATCCATTCATCTAATTCCATTGGTGAATGATTATCTCCTTTGAATTGAGATATGCTAGTCTTCTCCTTGTATTCTTTGTCATAGTGATAATGTTATCCATTGTTATTGGGTAGACCAATTGACTATTGTCTATGAGAGAAATCACCAAATGTTTACTATCCATGGTTATTGTTAAAGGAATGTTGTCCATTTTTATTTTTGCCAAAAGAATAATGACCAAGTGAATTAGTCCCATATGGCTGTTGATTTTGGTTGGGATGAACATGTGGCATCATGTCATCAAGCTCTTCATCATGTTGAAATATGTCATCTCTTCTTGGTTCCTCATGAATGTGTTAATCTTCATCATGTGGCATCATGTCTTCAAGTGAAATCTGTCATCTCTTCTTGGTTCCTCATGAATATGTTAATCTTGTCCATTCCTTGCATTAGATACTTGAGCATTTTGTGGATAAAACTATTTGTAGAAGGAATCACATCCATGTATGTCATCATCTCTATCACATGATGAAAATTCTCTTGCTATCCATGATTCTTTGAATTGGATCTTCATCTACTCCATGAATTGGAAGGGGCTGAAGTGTTTCTTAGAGTCTTGAAGGGCCACCATGCTTATAAGTTGAGTGTACAAACTAATTGGCTACTTTAGACTTCACATTATTATTTGGAAGTGATACACCATTGTCATTAGAAGGTTGATTACCTTGCCGTTTACTACCCAAGTTGCTAAGAATGCCAATCATTTGATCAAAATTTGTATCTAACATATGATCATGTTGTCCAAACATTTCAAAATGGGTGTCCATTTGACCAAAATTGTCATCTATCATATGATACATTCATTCATGCTATCAATCCTTTGTAAGAGTTGTTGGCACTCATTTGAATCATAAGGTACATTTGCTTTAGCCATAGGTTCCACATAATGATGATCTCTTGGCCAATATGACTCATCATTTGTATTGCTATTGCCCATAATATTTTTCCCTTAGTTTGTTTTCATCATGGCTATTCTCAAGCACTTGCTCTTTCTTCTTATTTTTTCTAGCCAATGGATAAGATGTAGTAGAAAATGATTTCTTATCAATAAATGTGTGATAACTTGAGTTGTATTCCTTCAATCCTTTTGATTATTGTAACTAAGAAATCTTATTATGTGGGGGTAATGCAGATTTACTAAAATACCAAGTTGGAATTAGGTAGGGGGGGTAGATCCAAGTCAAAACACTAAACCATGTCTAGTTGTCCAGGAGTTACTTATAGTGATCACATGCTAGTAAAATGGCCATATATTTTGATCCACAACTCCATTTGCTAAATTTTTTTGCTACGATCAAAGCTAATTTTGCCCTCTTTAAATGGAGTATGAGAAATCATTGCTAAAACCAATATATTTAATTCTACAATTAATTATTCATGACTATCCAAAATGAGACCCAACAATCTATATACACCTGTAGTTGCACTATTTTAGGCCTTGTTTTGCCAAATATGGCCATAGGTCTTCATCATATACATGTGGCTATTGAAAGTATTATCTATACCCCTACAGATACTATCCAAGCACATGTATATAACCTATAAACTTGTAAGTCCCCACAATTCTTTATGCTCACTATTATATTTTACCATTTTTTAGTACTAATGAATCGCAATGATCTTTGAGTTTTTTTTCACTATTTCCAAGTGGTCTTCCATGTTTCACCACACTTATGGTGAGGGATAAAATAGAAGATAGGACACCTAAATGGGTGTTGAAACTTTGAAAAGTGTACAAAGTTCCTTCTAGGGTAGGTTGTGTATCCCTGTGGAGTCCTAAATAGCAAGAAAGAGTCACCTCTCTTTTGTCTTGCTATCTCGTCCAACTTTAATATTTTTCCTCGATTGACATGTATACATGGAAATGTTAGTGTTCTGTAAAACAAGGATAATATGCATGGCTGAAGTAAAGCTTTGGGCATTCAATAATATGCAAGAATTTGAAAGCTTAATGAAATCAAAGAGGACTGAGAAAAGTACCTTTAGTAATCAGTGACTTATCGAATTACTAAACTCACCTTTTACAATTTCTGGGGTATTTCAATGTATATGATCAATAAGAGATCAAAATTAAGAGATTAGCGTATCATATAGACAAGAAATCAATGAAAATTTCAGATAACAATACATTTGCATTCATGAATCACTCATGGTAAGTGTTTGAAAGAAAGCAAGTTGATAGGCTAAATTATCAAGCTCTTAATGATGGAAATTCAATCTTCAATGGATGGGTATTAAATTTTAGTCAACTAATGCTGAGAAATTCAATCAAGAAATGAGGGTATACTCAAATCAACCTCTCCTTTAGCAATTGACTAAGAGTCAAAAAATGGAAATGGAGAGATTAAAAAAGAGTAGATGATGCACCTTATTCAATGCTTGATAAAGGAGAATGCTTAGATTAAAAACCTCCATTGATAGGTAATCCACTTAAAGTTTTCAAATAGCTACAAGAATGCCAATCTTGAACTGAAAAGAAGTCCATGCTCCATGAAAATACTTCAATCCTTGATTAGAATCAAGAATTCAGGAGATTTAAGACATTCATGACTGGCCAAGCATTCAAGAAGAAGAAAATGCCATGGATCTTGATAAATTGCTTCAATGTCGGTCAAATCATCATGGCATGGCCTTGCTCTTGCTTTCTTGGAGTAGAATACTTTATAATCCCCATGATTTGAGCCTAAATTGATCAAAGATTTGAAGAAATTCATGGTTGCCCTATTTTTTCCAAATTGGAGAGGCAAGAATACACTAAATCTTGCCAAAATGCTTCAATCTTGCATACTTAATGCATGCTAAAGACTAAGAATAGTATTCAGGAAGAGATTGAGTAAAATCCCCATAAGAATTTGCAGATTCAAGAAAGATATTGCTTACTGTCCATTAACTTCGTAGCTAGGGTTTGAAAGAAGCTTCAAGAATGAAGAATAAGTTCAATGTTTGATCATCAAAGTAAAATAAGGCTTCCCGAATCAGAGGAGTAAAAGCCCCAAGAAATCTTGAAACATTTTACAAAACCTTACAACTATCTTGAGATTTTAGCAAGAGAGAGAAAGAATCCACCATAGCTGACCTCAAGAAGCTTGCAGATGGTTCTAGCTTGAGGAAGAGTCATCAAGAAGTACCATGAACAATGTTTGAAGCATCATAGATGAGATTGAAGCTAGAGAAGAATGCTAGATTGCTGCCTAAAAATTTGCAACACAAAATGTACTAATTTGGCTTGCTTTGCCATGTGACTTATTTGCTCTTAATATTGCTTATTATACTACTCCAAATGCTCTTGGGAATGAGAGGAATGATCTTCTGCACTTGGAAGAGGGAGATCATGTCATAACAAGATGATTCAAGCTAAGAAATTAGCCATGGAAGCTTGAAGAAATTTGAAAGAAGAGAAGAAAACCCTAGATTAACAAAAAATAACCCTACTTAGGCTTTTTCTAAACTTTGTTAACTCCAGTTAGACCAAGAACCTCCAAAACGGGTCTCTTCTTGGCCACCACAAGTTGCTAAAATGTCCAATATCCTACCATTTCTTCTTCAGATCCTCTCTAAGAACCTCCAAAATTAGTAAAGACTTACTATAGAGCACCTGACTAGTCATGGTTTGAACTGTACCGAGTCCTATAACCAAATCTTGCACTCCAATTACCATGTATGGTGCTAGTAACTAGATCTAACCTTGGAGATGATCTTGCCAATGGATCAAAAACCATTCTTTGATACCATTGAAATGAACTTTTCCTATCTGGAATTGAAATTCCAAGAGAATCAAGAAATAACATAAGAATCAATTAGCCATAGCCATGTCATAGTTGAAACTTGTATCAAACTATAGCACCATGAAGCCATAGCTAGATTGAATTGAGAAATAATGAGAATCATGATGAAGGTTGTTGCAAGAAATCCACCTTTTGAAATCGTGGGCATTGAGTATCCATCTTCAATGTTTATGGGGAAGATAGAAAACCCTCAAGCTCCAAGAAATGGGGAAATTTACAAATGTCAAAAGAAGATTCTTACATTGGCACCCTCTTGCCTTTTATGCTTCAGCCACCATAAGTAAGCTAATCCTCTAAACTAAAGGTGTAAAATTTTTTCTATTACAGGAATATAGAACTATGAATGCTTCCAAGAGATTGAGTAGAGAGGGTAAGGAGCTTGTGATCTTATGAGGAAGATGGGTTCTTGTAGAAGAGGATTTCTTGGGAGTGTTTTGAATGAGGAAGCTTTGATATGGATGAGGGTATGCAAGATGGGGGGTTCCTCGATCCTTCAATACTCCTTGAGCTCTTGTACTGTCTTCTTTGCATTTCTTTCTCGATCTCTTCTTTTCTCAACGTCTCTCAATTTCTCTTATTCTATATGATTCTCAATCTCTCCCTCTCCATATTCCACTCAATCTCTCTTCCTCTCATTACCTCTAACAATCCTTCTCTCACTAGCTCTCCTAATCTCTCTCTCTCTCTCTCTCTCTCTCTCTCTCTCTCTCTCTCTCTCTCTCTCTCTCTCTCTCTCTCTCTCTCTCTCTCTCTCTCCAATATGCCTAATACAAAGGGCTTGCAACAAAAAAGAGACCTTAGCTAAAAGGTCTATGGCTATTTTATAGCCTTTTGCTTTATCACCTTAAGGCTATTTCCCCCTAAATCATAGATGTGAGCTCCTCATTGTTTTGTTTGAGTTTAATGGTGAGTTGTTCATGCTAGGTTACTATTGATCCATTGTTCTCTATCTCAACCAATCATTGGGGGTTTGAGCTTAGAGGATATCCTACATGCCTATAAGTTTTCTTATCTTGTTGGCAATATTGATGAGGACAATAAAGATCATAATAGAATATTCGTTTGCTTATCATGATGGCAATATTGGCGATAACAATCACAATGATGAAAATAACACAAATGACAATGAGACCGAGGCAAAAGATGATGATGCTGCATGGATTTTTCTTTCTAGCTGGCTCTCCCCATTAAAGGAATGTTGCATCGTCTCCCCATTATAGGAATTGAGATATCCTCATCTTGAGATAGACTAGGGGTATCCTTGTCAATCCAAGTGGCATTCTCTTTAGGATAGTCTTTTCACTAGATGTGTTATTCTCTAAGAGTTCTACTCCTAAGGACTCTCTCTTTTACATCAAGTACTCTATCAAGTTAAAGCTCAAGGATTCCTTATCTTGGCATTACAACTTGTTCATCAAGAATATGCTTAGGATTAGGTACATATGCTTTCAACAAGCTAACATGAAATTCGTTGTGGATTTTAAGTGCTCTTTATGAATTCGATCCATATACTTGAGGATTTAATAGGATCCACAATATCTTAGACTTAGCTTCTTTACTTATCCCAATGACAAATAACTTTTCATTGGATAGACACATAGAAAACCCATGTTCCCTTCTTTTAAGATTTGCTGGTCTTCCTAGATCAATGCTTCCTTATGGCATTGAGCATTAGCATAGCTAGGGTGTCTTGTGAATGGAAAATCATGTGCTTCCCAAAGTATCTTCTCCTTGAGTGTAATAATTCATGTGATAATATACTACCAAGGTGTTCCCTTTCATGCCTAGACTCTAAAATCCCATGCTCTAAATGTGACCAAAGCCTAAAGGACAAATGGTATGAACCTTAGAAGTTATAGTTTAATTAATTAACTCACTCTTTATAATCAAGGACTATATCACTACACTTGTCATCATAATCAAGACCCAAATTGATCACCCTTACTACTCATTGATTTGAAATGAGACATAAAGATAAAGAATGCTAGAATTGTGAAGTAGTATGCCATGAAAATTGAGGACTTCAATGGCATTGGGAGTAACAAGGAGAGGGAGGGAATACCCCCTTTTAAGGCTTATAAAAAGCCTTAAATCCTTAGGCTTTGGAGGATTGGAAATCAAGTTTTTCTTGAAGGTCAAGATGGTGCTACTAGAGAGGGAGAGAAATAAAATAGAGAGAAAGATAGAGAGTGAGAGAAAGAAGATAGAGAGAAAGAGAGAGAGGGTGTGTGTGTGTGTGTATTGAATAGCCATAATCTATTGTCAAGAGGTTATTCAAGGAAGTGAGCCCTAAAATAGGAGCATAGAGTGGAAGCAAGAGTTATGATGGAAGGAGTAAGACTAAGAGAGAGAGAAACATTAGATGTTGGAACTCCAATAGTCACGATGTGTGACGGGCCTTCTCTTTATTAAAATGTCACTGAAAAAAAAAGAATGAAGTGACAATGATGGGCACCCAGCACCTACAGTGTACAAGTGTATGGGTAACTAATATATGATGTGGGTACTGTTGGTGTAACTATTACATGAGTGGCTAGGCATAGGCACCTTTATCCCCAACAACCTCCCACTTAAAGATGAATGTGTCCTTAATGAGGAGAGAACAAGAAAAAAAGTGATAAAGTACAAATGTACATATGTACAACAAGATGAGGAAAAACATAATCTCATCCAACGTCCATCAACTTCCTAAGGAAGGAAAAACACTTCGTTAAGAAACTTTTTTGCATGATTTTAGTTAGTTGAGATCTTGACAAGTTCAATGGACTTGTCCTCAATGACCTCTCTAATGAAGTGGTAATGCATCTCAATGTACTTTTTCTTCCCATGGAAGATCAGATTATTTGACAACTAAATAGCATTCATAAAAGTTGAATGTAATGTAGGGACCTCATTAGTAATGCCAAGGTCCACCAGATGCCCTTATTAGAGAGCCTCCTTGTCAGCCTTAGTGGATGCTTCATACTTTGCTTGTGTAGTAGATAGAGCCATGCATTTTGCACCTTGGACATCTAAGAAATAGCATATCCAGCAAAGTGAAGGCATAGCTAGATGTGGACTTTCTATTGTCTGTATGTCTTGCATAATCAAAATCAGTTTACCCCATGACTCCTATATTCTACTCACCACCACAAATGCTTATAGCTGTTTGTACCCTTTAGGTACCTCATGATGCCCTTGATGGCATCGCAATGATCTCTACTAGGTGTAGCTATATAGTGTGCTACAACTCCCATTGCAAATGCTAAGTTAGGGTGAGTGGCTATCATGACATATATCAAACTACCCATGCCAAATGCATAAGGGATCTTGGCCATCTCAGCCTTGGCTCATTATATTGTGGACAATCAACCTAACTAACCTTCACATGAGAAGGTAAAGGATAGTGAATGGGCTTAACATCCTGTAGATGAAATTGCTCAATGAACTTCTGGATGTACTCCTTCTGTGACAAGTAAAGGAGCCCCTTAGAGCGATTATGTGTAATGCATATCCTAGGAATATGTGAGGCCTCTCCCATATCCTTCATCTCAAAGCTCTTCTTGAGCTAACCTTTCAAGGCATCTAGCTCATCATGAGCGCTCCCAAAAATCAACATATCATCCATGTAGAGTATCAAAATCATAGGGCTACCATCACAAGCCTTCTTCTATATAAACACGAATCGGAGAATATCCCTATGAATGCATAAAATCATCAAATTTGTGGTACCTAGGTGCCTACTTAAGGCCATAAAGAATCTTTCTCAATCCGCACACCCTACTAGGTTCTACAAAGCCTTTAGGTTTCTCCATGTAGATTTCATCATGCAAGTCCATGAAGAAAAGCTGTCTTAACATCCATCTGATAAAGATCCAAGTCAAGCTGAGCAACCAAAGCCAATACTAAGTGTAGGATATTAATCTTCACAATAAGAGAAAAGACTTCATCAAAGTCCATGCCATGTTCTTGGTTGAAACTCTTAGCAACCAATCAGGTCTTGTATGCTGACTTAGGGTGTCTAGAGGTACTTTTCAACTTGTACACCACTTGCATGGCAAAGCACACTTTCCACTAGGCAAAGGAACCAAATCTCACGTATGATTTTTTTATAGTGAGTTATACTTTGACTGTATGGCCCTCTCCCATGAGTGACTATCACCTCTATGTAAAGCCTCATCACAAGTAAGAGACTCACAAATATCTATCATGATAACATAATCCATAGAGGGATGAAACCATGTAGGTTGTCTTCTATCTCTAGTAGACTGTCTCAAAACAGTGTATGGGGCCTATACATCCTATGGAGTATCAGGGACCTAGGCCACTGGAGCGTGGGCCACTGCTGCAACTATACAATAGCAAGAGGCTTCTCCTGAAATATCACTATGTGTATCTCAAACGACATGCTCATGCTACTTATGCATTTTCTTCTCATGGAAAACAACATCATGGATGTGGATAACCTTTCGAGCTTGTGGAGTTGTGTTTGCAACTACATCACTGATAGCATTGATTTTCATTGGCGACTTAGACTTGTTGTCAGAAACCTTGCTTTGTCCTTTGTTTGGACATTGCTTCGCTATGTGGCCTATTTGTCCACATTTAAAGCACTTCCCTTCTTTCATGAAGTGCTGCTTTTCTTTTTCGGAAAGTTGCTTTGCTTGTGGATATAGATTGGAGCGAAATTGAGGAGCATTAGGAGGTGCATAGGGCTTTATCTTCTTTTGATTTGATGGCCGCTTTTGCTGCTGTTTTTGTCTTTCATTTGGGGCTGAATACTCCTCATCATCAACTACTCTTTTTTTATCATTCTTTTGGAATGATTTGTTGCCATTGTGCTCCATTTTCCATGTCTCAGCATGGTCAATGAGTTCCCTGAGACTAGAACAATGATAATGATTAAGAGTAGTATGAAGTTTAAAATGCAAACCTCCTTGAAACTTTCTAAGATTTTCCGAACTGCTGATTTTCTTGAAATGTTGGACCTTCAAAAGTAGCTCCCAAAATCTCTTGGTATAGTGTTACCAAGTGACTCATTTTTCCTTTGTTGCCAAAGCCGATCCCATTCCATTTTGACATCTCTTTTGAAATGAGCAGGAAGAAATTGGCTTTGTATCATGGGAATAAAGGACCGCCATGATTTTGGGGCAGCCTGATCATATTCCAACCCCGTCCACCAAGTATGGGCTAAGTCGGTCAAATGTAAAGTTGCGAACTTAATCTTTTCTTTTTCTTTATACTTGTCACGACCATACAAAATTTGAAATTGACGAATAAACTTCAGAAGAAGATCAGGATTTCAAGAACCATCATACATACTAAACTTGATCTTCTTTTCAAGTTGAGATAGTGACTTAGTCTTCTTCTTCTTCTTATGCCTTCGTCTATGCCTAGATCTTGAGGTTGAAGATGATGAAGTGCTTGATGGGGATGAAGATGGAGATGAGGGTGAAGAATGTCGATGCCTTTGACGATGATGAGGTCTTCCACAAGAAGGGTGTGACTCTTCGTCACTAGAAGAGGGTCCATCAGAGTAGGCGCCAGATGACTTTGAAGAAGAGGATGAGCTTCGACGCGATCTCTTTCTTTGTCTTGAAGTAGAATGGGACTGCCTCTTAGAAGTAGTTGGACTTCTTGATCGGCTCCTTTCATTGGTATGGCTTTGTCTCCTTGAAGCAAATGGGCTTCTTTCCTTGAATTCTTTGGGATTCTCAACTTTTTCTAGTTTAAGAAGTTTCTCACGAATTTACTGATTCTCCTCTCTAAGACTTTGAATGGCTTGAAGGATAGCACTCGACTGATCTATTGAGACTCTAAGAAAAATATGCTCAAGCACTCAATGCAAGGGCTGAAAACAAACTTACTTATAATTGTAAGCACTACTAGTGTTGGGGTGAGGATCGAGCCAAAGCTCTGATATCACTGTAAATGCCTCGAACAGTGTAGTGTGCTTAACAATTATGATATTTGCTTGTTTTCGAGATTTAATATAAAAGAGAATGAACACTTAAAGCTGAAAATAAAAATTACTCACAAAATTACAGCCATGAAAATGTAAAAGTAATGGAGACAAGATTGAGGGTTGAAGATGGACACCCCCCCTCCCCCCCAAAGGAATGTATTTCTACTCAACCCAAGTCCCTTAGGGAAGAGCTCAGTTACAATCAACCTGAGAGTGAGGAGAAGTAATTCTCACTCTCACAAGATCATGCAAAGATGTACAAACACACATGCATTATCTATTATACAATGATGAGAACTGATTTCTTTACAGTATAAGAGAAGAAAGAGGGAAAAATAGCCTTTCTTTATCATTGATCAACAGTACATGGATAGGGCTTGCTTCTTGTTGCTAAAATGGAAGAAAGAGCTCAAGAAGGAGGTGATGTAATGAATTTATTGGCTTGCTTCCTGTAAAATAACAATGATAGAAGAGGGAATATGAAGGAATTTGATAATGGAGTAGTGGGGAATGATGATGGGAATGGATGGGGCCAGTTTCTGGCTATCTGTGGGTGCTGTACATGAGTTTACAACAAAGAAAAATGATGTTGAATGAAAAAAAACGAGCTCTTATTTATAGGAGAGGGAAGAGCTAGTACAAAAAGGAAAAGTAAAGTAGCACAAGACAAGTGTCCAGCCACATATCATGAGATATGACAAGTGGTGGAACACTTGAAAACTTGTGTGACAAGTGTCTTGACACTTGTCTCTTCTCTATGGCATTCCTTTTTGAGCTGAATACTGTCAATAATAGAAACAAACAAATTTAATAAGCACAGTTAAAGTACAGAATTTACTATTTTGAAAATGGCATCCCTATTTTTTAGGACTAGCATTTTTAAACTAATTCGAGGCTCCTAAAATTTAGGGATCCCCCCAATATGGATGTCATATGAAAGCTTTTTCCGTGTACATGGCAAAAACGGTATTAGAATCTTCATATGACTTCCCTATGCAAAGAAATGTGTATTTCAAGCTTTCAACTCACACATGCACATTGTACAAGCATTTTATAATCATGCCATCTTGTGGATTGTAACTGTCTGTTCTGGCGGATCTAGCCTGCACTTCAAGACATCAATCCTTTCTGTGTGCGAGTCTAACCCTGATATGTGTGAGTTCTGATCACAAGCACCCAATCGGACCATATAGGTGGAAGTGTGAACTATATTTTTTCTAACCCACCACGTGAATCCACCATAACTTGTGACCACTTATCAGTGGCCAACTCCAATGCACTTTTCTTTATATCTAATTAGTGCAAAGGAAACAAATTTAATAAATCATTATATAGATAAATTAATAAAAAAGGATACAAATTCTGTTTCTATAGAGTTGTGACAAAAGGGGAGAGAGGGGGAGGGGAGGGAGGGAAACCATTGGGGGTTCTAACTGAGAGCACTATCTTAAAAGCAATTAGAATCGGTAAGTGATCAAAAGCTGTGTCCCGAGTTAGGATTCTTACCTTTGTACCGCTATTGAGCCACCAAACGTCAAAATTGGCGTAAACTCTATCAAGCCTAATGGCTCTCCAAGTGGGATCCACATGTCTATTGTGCCAAGTAAAGGGCATTAGATTCTCCTGCTGGAAGACCAAATTTAGATCTCTTAAATCATGGGTGAGCTGCAGGGCTTCCCACGTTGATCTCTCCACCGCCAGCATAGATCTAGATCCATAAGATCGATCAGTTGGCGAAAGTGTGATATTCCAATCCCTTGCAAGTAAAGTTGGGGTGGGTTCAAGTTTTTCCTTTAGCCATTCCCATTAGCGCTACCTTCTATAAATGAGATATTGGGGGCATATATGGATGCTAGGATTATCTCTTCACCGCTGATGGTAACCCTAGTAGCCATAGCAATGCCATCCCCTTTCTTCCATGCTATATGAGGTCGAAGCTCATCTTTGACATCTAAAATGGTCCCGCCTTTGCCTTGGGCCAAAGTGTTAGCGTAGATGGTGAATCTTGGGATAGAAATCTTGTCCATATCCTCCTCACTTAATTTAACCTCTTGAAGAGCTACAACCAAAGGCTTGTGCAGTTTAATAAGCATCATGTATAGTTTCCATCTTGACTCGCTAGCCAGACCCCTTACATTCCAAGAGAGCAGGGACGTCTTAGTTGATTGCTTATTCATATTGAATCTATTCATGGAAGTTGATGTCGATGTCACCAAAGCCCTCAATAGCCGCATAGACATTACGATCGACCAGAGGTTTGCGAGCAAGCCTCTTGAGAGATATTCTGGTTTGCTTCTTCTTGACCTTCGCTACAGTCCATCTGTTCTTTGGCAAGACTACGTTTTCCTTCTGTGCCTGTGTGGAGTTGGTAGGTTGCTGGACCAATGCCCTCTCCATGGCATTCCCGGTGTTCTGTGTACTCTGGGGGGATTTGTCAAGGGGCTTAACCACTGCCCCTTCCTGCTACTTATCCTTCTCAGACTCCTTGCCCTTAGGTGGTTCGGATTGGGTTTTGTCTTCTTGATCCTGCATTGTTGGGGTACCATCAGTAGATGATGGAAGTGCTATTTTGTTGCTGCATTTTTTGGGAGCAATTTCGAGCAAAGTGTCCATTCTCACGACAGTTATAGCATGCATCTAGGAAATGAGAAATTTTGAGTTTCACCACCACCTTAAAGCCCGCCGGATCCATGATCTCGAGGTAGCAGGGAGGCTCGTTTCTACGGTCCCACAACACACAAGCCTGCGTTCAGCTTTAAGTTTTCCAGAGAGGGTGGTGGGAGAGGGTACATAGAGGACTTTGCCCGGGCCTTGGGCGAGCTTCTCAACCTCACCGTCGATCCAGACTGGGAGGTCCACACGGGTGACCCATATTGGGCATTCGTGTAGGAGAACCCCTTTGGGAGAGAATGAGGCACTCCACAAAATCTTGTGCACCAGATTGCCTCTGTGCCCCACGTCAGCAGAGCCAAGGACCCAGTTGCGTTCAGCTTTGGATCCCAAAAGGACCAAGTAGACGCTTTTCCCAATAAATCTGTATTGCTACAGGGTGGCCTTACCACAGTATGTGCTATCGAACCAGTGAGAAAATTCATCCTCTCTAGGAGGGCAGCCCATGAAGTAAAGAAACATACCAGTAGAGAGTATATCAGCATATCTTTGCTTAACCTTATCAAAGGTGAAGGAAACCGAAGCTTTATGGACTTTCTTGTTCGTCTGAGTAATGGCAGCTTTGCGTGTTTCATTGTACTTGATATGTTCATGTCGCAGCTATCTCTCGATTGCCGCCATGTTTAAGAGCCTCCATGTAGTCCATGTGCTGGACTTGCTCTACACTCAAAGCTTCGACTACATTCTCCGTTCTCCGCCTTTTGCCTGAGATGGCCCTCCTGCATGCATGCAGGTAGAACAGTTCGCACGTGCCGATGTGTCCCACAAACATGGGATGGGCTTGTTGTTCTAGAGAGTTCTCCTGACATGTCTCTTCCAGCTCAAATCCTCCAGGAATCCAGTTTAAAGCCACTTGACTTTCATACAGCATATATTCATGCGTGTGTAATAACTCTTTGGCCTATTAACGTTTTACAATGATATTTCACAAGATCCATGTATCGTGGGTTGATTACGATGTTGTAAGGTGATTTGTAGCACATTATAAGATATCAAAAACCATATTTACCATTGCATTGCAAAAATATGAGAACACTTAGAAATTGAATATGTAGCAATTAAGGAGATGTAAAAAGTGTTAAAAACTATATCAAGCTAATATTAAACTTGAATACTAGATTTGAAATTGAAAAAAAATTCAATGATGTAGGCTAATCGTTTTACACTTCATTTGAACTTAGAAAAGAAATTCAAGTTAATGTTCGTATGGAGGGTTTTTGCACATGGTACAATTAATCAATTAAGTGCAATTTCAAAAATTGTGTCATAATGCTAATTGTACCCAAAAGATGAATAGTTAAAGAAATGGGGCCTAGAATGTGGAGATAAAAATTGATTGGCATTGAATTTAAAGGGACATGGCATAGTTTATGTGCAAAAGCCATTAGAAAAAAAAAAACTCACAAATGGGCCCTTAAAAATAATATAGTTTAAGATGTGGGCCTTTTGGATCGTCCAATAGGAATGCTAGATGTTGACATCTATGGAGGGTGACTCTTCTCTCTCAAAATCTTGAGCTTTCTATTAAAAAGAGAGAGAATAAATACACAAAATTTGAGTTTCTCTCACCTCGTATTTTTCCCATTTTTTTGGAGAATTTTCAATTTCGGTTTTTTTCCCTCTTACGAAATCAATTTAACCCAAAAGTTGAGCAATAGACCACTTTCCCTCTCTTCTCTATACTTGTGAATTTTCGTCTCCATTGAAGCTCCATGCTGAGAGTAATTAGGGTTTTGAGCATTCTGCTTACCTCCGCACTTTCTTCTCCACGCAGCTCCAGATTTTGGGCAAAACATAGGTGCCCATCTCTCTTTGCATTTTCTCTTGTTTGCTATTTTTTCAATAGGGTTTGATGTTGTTTCTTACTGTTATTGTTGTTTTATTGCAGAGGTTGTTTGGGGCAGGAGACAGAGGTGCTCATCTCTCTCTCCTTTCTTTCCCCTCTCTCTCTATGTGTTGTTTCTCTTTTATGTTGTGTTTTCAATAGGATTTGATGTTGGTTCTAATTGTTGTTTTCTTGCAGAGTTTATTTAGAGCAAGAGGCAAAGTGTTAATCTCTCTCTCTGTTTGGTTTTTCTTTGTTGATATCTTTTTAATACAACATAATGTTAGTTCTAACCCTTGTTGTTTTATTGCAAATATCATTTTGGGTGACATTGCATAAGTGCTTATCTCTCTCTCCCTCTCTCTTTCTCTCTCTATGTTTACTCTTTTCTATTGTTTTTTCAATATACCTTCATTTAAATACTAACTCTTGCAAAATTGTCTTTTGTAGAGATCAATTTGGGCAAGATTGGATAGGTGCTCATTTCTTTCTCTCTCCCACGTACTCACACACTCTCTCTTTTTTCCTCTTTGCATTATCCCTTTTCTATTATCTTTACAATAGGATTTGATGCTAGTTCTAACTTAAGGATCAATTGTTGTTGCAGCACTAACACAAGGTAGAGCAGAGATTCTGTAGCTCAATTTACAGGTAAATCTGCCATATTTTGTGGTGCCAAAATTTATTCATTTAATTAGTGACTTTTATATTTGATGGGATTGATGTTTTCTTATGTCCATCATTGCAATGGGTTTTGATTAGCAATGATTCAATCTTATATTCAGCAAATCATCTTATAGGTAAATTGGCCTTGTTTTGTATTGCTTCTATTCATGCAGTTATCTAAATATTTTTTGCTAAAAGGGATTCATGTAAGTATTTTTGTTAAAAGGGATTCATGCAAGTGTTTTTTTGTACATGTAGGTATTGTACAAGGTTTAGGTGAAACATATAATTCTCGATCGACTATTTTGATGTGGTGAGTGATTCCTTTGTGTTGGATTATATGGATCTGCTGAAAGTTGATGGTTCAAAAATCCTCTGCTTTATTAGTCCTATGTGTCCATTTGAATCTCCGTGCCAATTGGCAATGATCCATGAAACTCTTGTATCATATCATCCACATAGCACACAATGTGTTGAGTCTTAGAATATCTTAGGTGTCAATCCAATGTGCCTATTAAGATTTACATGCCATGTGGCTGCTATCCTTGTAACAACTACTCTATAATACCCACATTTCATACAATATATTGAGTCAAATCAGACTTCTCTTCATCATAATAAAATTTATTTTGGCGAAATTCTTTGAGTATTCTTGTGCTATTTTTTTCATTATATTTAATGTAAATGGTATGATTAAAGTGATGCCTTGAAATTAAATCTATACTTTGTGTTGATGTATATATCCACATGCATTTCGATATCAATTTTTATGTTTGTTTACAAAAGTGTAAACATCTCTTAATGCCATGTTGATTTGTATGGCATATTGGTGATTACTGGACAGACTTAAAATGCTTATTATTTAGGGGTTAATACATACTTCTTTACATCTAATGCGTAGGTTATAATGCGTGAGAGAAGAACAAGCATTCTCTCGATAGAAGTACGTAACAGAAAAGATGAAGAAGGAAATTGGATCACTGATGCGTATCATTGCTCGTCTTGGGTACATATGCGTCCAAGTATGAAGGGAGCTTTCAGGGTGAAAGCATCTGCAATTACAAATGTATCAAAGCACTGGAAGGGTAAAATTTTAGCTCTCAGACAAAGGAATATTGATTCTCACATTGTAATAGAGGCATTTGTACAATATGTATTCATGCAAAAACAAATACATATTGCGCCCATGTGCCCTTTCAATGAAACATTGCAAACAATAAGTATTTGCAACTCATTGAGAATGAGAAATTTCATGATACCTATGTAACGACTTGTATCGTATTTACAGAAGTATACCCTTCAGATTGCTGTGAGTGGCAAAATGTTGAGAGTTTCACTAGTTATTTTAAGTATTACCACCTCGAAATTGGTAGATTGCTCTTTGAGAGGCGTACAGCTAAGCAACTCGCAGAGGACCTTGTTTTTTTCTATGACTCCAAGTACATATTGCCCAAGGGGAGTCCAGAATATGGAACCCTTGAGTCTATGCACATATTGAATCTCAATAGCATAGAATGGCCATTGTGTAGTAGCGATATTTTGCACATGTGTAACAAAAAAATTTCAGCAGACATATTAAATTCTATGAAGCTAAGCACCGACTTAAAGATACATCTAAGCTGGTTCATACCGACTGTAATTTTTGCACACATGTTCAAGGAATGTAAGAGTTTGAGACGTACCAAAATCACGTACGTCATAAAAAATACATCAGAGGATTATATAACAAGGATTCTAGGCAAAACTTGGACATAAAAAATAACTCACAGTCCTGACACAGTGGAGTGTCGAGTCACAATAAGGGACATGGCTTTCAGGTAAAATTTTTCTCTCTTAGTTGACTATTATCTTACTATGGGATGAATCAGCTAACTTTCCTTTCCAATTACAGGTACTTTGTCGCATGACAGACTTTATGCCTAGTGTTCAAGTATTGTAGATGGAGGATGCTCAAGGGTAAATGGTTGTGCCTTAATCAAGACATGCATGAAAGTGCAGCTGTGGATGTTACTGTCATTTGTGAGGGCCACGAGTCCCAAGTGTTGCAAATGGAGGATGATTGGCCCTTAAGTATAATGCGCCAGGAAATTACAAAGTTAATGCAGAATCCACATGTTAGCTTCTATTTTAAACTAGATGGTAAGAAAATTCGAAGCCGAGCTTGGGATACTGTTACCAACGAAAAGTGTGTAGCTCCACATATTTTAGAAATTGTAGAGTTTCCCTAAATATCCCAACACCACAAGTTGTAATATCCAACACCTTTAAATTTTTGGACTTTTTTGGCCAATAGAATAGTCGCTTACAAACTTCCAATATTTAAAATTTATGGTATTTATACAAAATCATATACTTGTTATACACTTTTCACATCAACACATTTACATATGCATGTAAACTTTACAAAGACGTAAGTAAAGCCATAACTAAATATCATATGCAAACAACCCTTAATGGTTTAAAACTTAAGGTTTTTAAGGTAGAACTAGTTTAGTCCTTGTTTCATTGTTTCATTTCACACTTTCTCTCTTCATCTCTTTATATCCACCACATCCCTCCTACCTGCTACGATGGATGCTCACGCACACTTTGATGAGTGGATCCACGAGACTATCTTTGCCAACCAGGATGACGAGATATTCCACGTTTTCTCTAAGAACTTCAACCTTCAAAGTGTACTCTCATCTCGTTGGATCCCCCCCTTCAGGTTTTGGAAGACTTTATGAGCACCATTGCTATATGCACATACTCCATCGAGGGATCTGACATGACTTGGGTGCCTCTGGAACAGCTCATGGTATTTCAAGCAGGGAAGAATCACCAAAAAGTGGTGAATAGGTGTCTGGCCCATGTGGATCCTTCGCACAGAGTATGCACTGTTCCCATGGAAAGTGCACCAAGTACATCACCTTTAGATCTCATGGAGTGTGATTATGCATTGGCAATTTAGCTTCTTGCATTGGATACACCCCTAGAGGAGGAGAGCGATGAAGATACAACTCCACAAGTTGTTTCTATCACATACACGGGAGAAGAACTGATTGAAGCACTCATAAATGTTGAAGAGGAACATCGAGTGGTGGTAGAGCAAGGATTGACTCTCATGGTGCCATCTTCTTCAGAACAGCCACAAATTGAAAAACCTAACCTTGCCTCCTTGACACCCATTGAAGTAGATGGTGTACAATACTTGATTCTATCAGATGTACTACAATATGTGAAAATGGGAAGAAGAGTTATTTTCTATCCTAGTCATGGATTCAATGGAAGACCTGATCAATTATGATTACATGGATGTGCATCTGACAATGGCAGAGATTGGAACATATGATGGCACAAGCTTAGATATTATGAGTGCCATCATAGCAGCACAGGAGAATATTACCTCGGTTGAAGAATATTACCTTGTGCCAAATGCTGAATTTAAAGCACTACAGCATGATTTGTTCAAACCACGGCCCCAGCTTCCTATCAAGGAGTTTGTAGATCCCTTTGCCCAAAGAGGTTCCTCCCTGACACACGAGAAAATGAAGATACAAGATGATTTGGAGAAGGTGAGATTTCTAACTACCATATATTTTAATGCAATGAAACTTGACATAGGGTGCATCGGGTCCCCCGGAGTCCACCAGTGAAATCTTGTCTAAAAATGATATTTGTAGCCGCCCTGTCCGAAGACGCCAAACTTCAGACAGGGCGGCTGCAGGCATAATTTTTTGCCAGACTTTAGATAGGACAACTGTTAAAAATGATGTCTGCAGAGCTGCCCTGTCCGAAGTCTGGCATCTTGGGCCACGAGGCCCACGACAAGGCCCAGGATGCCAGACTTCGGACAAGGCATGGCCCAGGATGCCAGACTTTGGATAGGGCAGCTCTGCAGACATCATTTTTAATAGTTGTCCTATCTACAGTCTGGCAAAAAATGATGCCTGCAGCCGCCCTGTCCGAAGTTTGGCGTCTTCAGACAGGGCGGCTAAAAATATCATTTTTAGACAAGATTTCACTGGTGGACTCCGGGGGACCCGATGCACCCTATGTCAAGTTTTGGACAGGGCATCATTTTGTGCCAGAAAGTGGCCCAAGACACCAGACTTTGGATAGGGCGATTGCAGGCATCATTTTTTGCCAAGATTTCACCGGTGGACTTTGGGGACCCGACGTACCCTATCGTCAAGTTTCATCGCTTTTTGATAACTCTAGGATAGTCGCTAAATATATTGTTTGATTTGACTTTGTCATTTAGGACAGACTGTATATAGATGAGTTTGCATCAAGGCAAGGAGGAGCTCGACATATGGATCGATGGAAGGATTCAACTCTAAAGGAGTATATTGGTAACCTTGTTGCAGATTTGGTGGTCTTCCATAAGAAGTGCTCACTAGGAGGGCAAGAAATAATCATGAAAATTCGAGCTTTGACCAATTTTGGACCTTTTCAAGTGATACCTGTGATATCTAGCTTGGAGAAGGTGGTGCTAATCAAGCGGCTAAAGCTTCTTTACTTATTTGACCAAACACATAGTGGAGCAATATGTGTGCTTGCTACATTAGGTGACCTCTCTAAAGTGTCAAATCTGCTTCTCCTGGAGAAAGAGCTAAAGGGGGAGCACATCATTTTTGAAGCAAAGAAAGAACTTATATTTTCATCAGAAGCTGCAGAGGGGATTTCTCATCGACTTGTTCGATCCCGCACTGGTGGGCCATCCCACATTCGTGCCCAAAATCTTCCCATGCCTTTCAGCTCCAAGTCTTGCATGACTTCTCGAACAACCTTATGAAAAGAACTTTTCGGGATGAGAAGCTCGTATCTGCGTTGAATTCTCCTTATCTCTTGAAGGGCGACAACGCTCGGTTTCCATCTCCTCTTCTTCTGTGGTGGTTCTTGTGCTCTATGGAGAGCACCTGTTGCTGAACTAGAGAAGGCTCCACCTTGTGCTCCAGGTGGCGGGTCTTAGCGTGATGTCTTTTCGAGGCCAAAACGACGACATGTTTGCTTGGTGCATGCCATGCAAGCTCAAGGAGGGCAAGATGAAAAAGAGACAGAGGTTGGGGATGTGAAAATGGAGGAAGCAAAGAAAGCAAGATGTAAAAATGAGAAAAAGAATGAACTTTTAACCCATTTAAACCCAAAAACCAGGTTAATGCAGCTTCATATGCATTGTCCATCGTGTGATCGTAAATCCATAACCTTTTATCGGAATGCGATGAAACTTCACATGCGCACTCGCTAGGTGGCCAAGAGCCCAAATTCGGACCAGGGGTCTGCAGTCACTTTTTTTTTCTTTTAAAAAAAAATGGCCTCTTGGCCACCTAACGAGTGCGCATGTGAAGTTTGGTCGCATTATGATATAGTTTAGTATTTTAAAAATTATCCCATACCAAAATTATGGATGGATTGATAATTGAGAAATCAACATCGCGACTATTGGCCCTTAGAAACTTCGCACCACACAGACTATACAGAGGCATCAGGAGTAAAGTATGCAACAAGAAATTGTAAATTTTTGCATGTTATTCCTATTGAAATTGACAGTGCTAACAAAAATTGTAAGTAAGAATTGAAAATACAGCAAAGATGTACAGTCAAAGTTGAGAGCCAAGGACAAGTGTAAAATTTTAATTCATATTTTAAGGGCACATACAATAGTTTTGCACTGGGACATAGTCATATGTCCAATGCACGAGGATAATACTATGCCAAAAAAGATAACATTACAAACCGTGTTCATTCCATTGGAACGAATGCATCCTTCACTGCTTGAAGATTTCTTACAAATTGGAAGTCCTTGGGACACTTCGCATGTATTGCATAACATTGAGCATCAGTCATCAAGTCAACTAAAGAGGCCTCTACAGTACACTGTAGAGCATGAAGACATTCTTTTGTGAAGCGATCAGGTCTATCCTGACCTTGTGTCAAAAACCACCTCTTGCTTTTTGTGCGGTACAGGTATTGCACAATCTCGCGAATAAGTCTCGAGAACCTTGCCTTCAGAATGATGAGATCAAAAGAGCATTGATACCTCCTAATTTCTCTCAAGGCCACTATACCTGGCTTCCACTTGTGTTTTTTGTGGGGATGTTGAGGAGGACCCTTGTGAGGGTGGCTTGAGGAAGGTGGATTAGGTTGAGAAGGTGGTGCATCTGAGCTAGTAGATGCTCCAAGGGGCTGAACATGATATGGGGCTCTGAGCAGAAGCTTATTTGCAACTATCGTAGACCTAGCCATCTTTTCTGCATAAGAGATGTGAGAACTCAATGAATAAGATAGAAAGTAAAACCCTAAACTATGAGACTCATTCACTTAGATGCACACTCTCTCTTTCTCTCTTAAACTATGAATTGCATTCACACTGACTCACATTGTTCATCTTACTATCTTACTCTCTTCGAACCCATTTGTTGCCTTGTCAAAGCCTTGTTTCTAGCCACTTGGCATGGTTTTCTTTGGCACTTGAGGCTTCATAACGCACTCTTTTAGTGACAGGACGTGATTCCATCATGTCTACAGCCGATTCATCATCAACACTTTCATTTGCTCTCTTTTGTGAGAGTTTAGCTTCATCCGCTACTATAATCCTATACCACCAAGATAGCAATTGGATCATTGGATTGCTACCATTCACCCCTTCACCATGATTAGTTTTTCTTTGGTATGCACCATGTGTTATCCAATATGAATTTTCCATTCCTTGTGTGGACCAAATTCCGATGCTTCCCTTTTCTGCAAAGTATGGCCCATGTGCCTCAAGGATATGCTACAAAGACACATATCACATGAGTAAAACTATGCTCAATAGTTTATACAATTCATACAATTTTAAAATATTAACTTAGTACGCACCATGTAATGTGTAATAGAGCTTTTGTCCCATGCTTCCACCATGTTTTCATAGAAGCTATGCATAGCATTGATAAATTCTTGCTTATCTTCATTGTTAAACACCATCTTGCGAAGTAAGGGAGACAATTTGTTAAGACGTATCCAAACCTTAGCTTTGGCCAATCTTATTTTCCCTCCATTACTTCGATCAGGAACTGCAAAATGTAACTTTTTCCACCCATCGTAGTCCTGCGGCCTATGAACCATGACATTCCCTTCCTCATTGATGGGTGCTGAGAGAAACTTCTTAGCCTTTGCTTCTCCAAAGCAAGGATTTTTTGGCAAGTTACCAGATTTTCCTGATCTCTTCTCATCTTTTTCAATCGTCACTTGATGCTTGTGTAGCCCAATTTCTTATAGCACTCGCTCCACATTCCTACACGTTGCAATGGCTTCTTTTTTTGGTTGCATCCTATAAGCAAAGTAAATATATTCATATACAAGTTTCTCCATGATTCTGACAAAATCATGCAATGAACAAATGTGAATACGATCCAAGGGAATGTTGAAGATGGGCTTTCAAATGGGATCTTCTCTATTGCGCGTCGGTGCAGCACTTGTCACCCTTTGCCAATTCTTCTTTCCGTCCTTTTCTTCCACCCTCTCTGTCAAGCAATATAGGCAGAATTCTTTGTATTTGCATCATTGGAGATTCCACACATGAATTTTAAAGTTTTCAAGTCTCCTGCAAGATGCCATTCAACCAAGTATTGACTACACCCTTGAACCGAGAGCATCTCACCATGTTCCTGACGATCGATGATGCTTGGAATGCTTGTGTGCATAAAAAACAGCTGCAGTACCTCAAATGTTTCCTTAGGAACTTCAAATGTAGCGAGCCACCACACATGGCGCTCAGATTGAACACTAAAGTTCCCTGAGTTGTTCTTGTCGAGTTGTAAAGCTCTATTCATCAGAGTTACACTAACTCTTTTAAGCTTTACTCTTTTGACGACCTCACTTTCATGTAATTTTATAACAAACTACAATTTACAATTATATTCCTCAACAGACATATTGTAGAACATTACCATTGCCGACTGCACCTTGTTCAAATCTAAATAGTAATTGTTGAGTTCAGTGAACTTCACCTCATATGCATTTTTGGTCCCAACCTTTAGTGTTTCCACACATTGAACATACATGAGATCTCCTATCAACTCCAAAACCTTTGTATTCAGTTGCCGTTGGGTCTCTATTAACTTGGAAGATTGAGGAAGAGACACGATTCTATTTCTCTTTAGCACACGACCAAACCCAGCCTTCGCACCTTTGAATATCTTTGAGTAAGTCATTGTGCGGTGTGCACTCAATCGTCTTTTCCTTCACAGCCTTAAACTTAGGATTACTCAAAGTGTTTTCCAATGTACTTGCCTTCAACAAACTACTAATACACGATCCAACCTCACCCTCACCTAGGTTCTCTTTCTAAGCTACCTTACATGCTTTGATACGTCGCTTCTATTGGCCGCTATTCACAATTAACTCATTGATTGGCTTCTTCTTTCATTTGCGCTCCTGTGTTAGCTTGATGTTGATATTTCTCAAGTCGTCCAATTATGCCTTTGTCTCCTCATATGAGATACCAATGTCATGGATAGTGTCCTGCATTGAAATAATTTGATTGTTTTGTTGAATTATAGTGTCATTCATTTATACCACTTGTCCTATGAGCTGTTGTAAATGAAGTTGATGTGCAGCGATCACGTCATGGCAAATTTTTATGGTTGCTTGGCAAGTTGTAAATACTTTGAATGCCTAATCATTGAGCCGCCTAGTTTAACCAAGTAACCTATTTTCACCCTCGTACACATACTTCAACAAATTTGTGATTCCTGAAAAAGTTGGAGGTCTATTGTTTAAGGGGTCAATTGGGTAGATTCCCCCATCAACCCACAAATCCACATGTTTCAATCCCATTTGCCTCTAACTCTACAAAACCTGAGGATTGACATTGATACGCTGGGTGTGGGAGCTTTCACTCAACCGCCGAGACCCTCGGACCGCTTATTGTTTCAACTGTTCCAAGCCGAGCACTTATAGCTACCTCTCACATAGCCGACGCGCAATGCCTACCTTACGGGTGTAGTGAGCTTACATTGATGCCGTTCGAGTTACCTCCTCTCTCGCGCACTCCGGTAGCTCCACGATTCAAGTGCAAGCTTCAAGCAAGCTCCATCCTCAAGCTCCACACTCCAAGCTCCATGTCCGCGAGCAAGACAAGAGAAGATAAGAAGAGAGGAGAAGATGGAGAGCTTCTCCTCCTCGGTCCCTCACCCTTACATACTCACTCCCTCACACTCCCTCTCTCAAGCACAAGCTCAAGCAAGCAAGAAGAAGAAGAAGAAGAAGAAGAGGAGGAGAGCTACTTTTGGCCACACACAAGAATGAGCTTCTCATTCTCTTTTCAACTTTATATACAAAACCCTAAATCCCTTTTGGGCGGTCATCCCTTTTTCCCTTTTTACATGGCCAGCCGTAGCCTAGGCCTTTTTTCCCATTGTCATTCTATCTTCCTAGCTTTCTTTCCACCGCCCGTCTACATTTACAAATTGCACGGGTGAGAGCCTGGTGCTCATTGAATTAAACCATGATGCACTTGCGCTCTTTTACAAAAGTTGACTTGCGCTTTTCCTTGTGCGCCTTTCTCCCTTATTTAGGACTCTTCTCCTTGTGCGTCTTTGTCTTCCGTTTCTCTTTGCCTTGGCCTTTGTCTTTGTCTTCTGCTTTAGCTTTTCCGAATTTTCCACCTTCGTTCGTTTGAGGGTTAACATTACCCCCCTCCTAGACGAGTGCCAGTCCCATGGCACTCGCCGTCATAGGTAGCAGGCTGTAGCATGCACCGAAGACGTGGGTGACAAGGACGCCTGTGGTTTCCGTGGAGGAGTGTTGATGGTGGTGTGGCAGAAGGTTCTGGGGGCGTGTTGGTGGCCAAGGTGGCTGGTGGAAGGTTATTGGAGTTTGTGCTAGGGCTATTCTTGGTTAGGGATTGCATTGATGGACATCACAAGTGTTGGTTTGTTAGGGATTCTACACATGACGATTCTTTGCGGGCTTGTCGGATGGTAAGGAATAAGCATTCAGAGTTGGGTATTGATGAAGAGCGAACGACACTTTCGTTCAAGTCCGATTCTGAACTGGTCCGATTCTGGGACTCGGACGGCCTGGTCCGATTCTGGACTGACTGGTTCGCTTCTGAGACTTGGATGGCCTGGTCTGATTCTAAGTGGTCCGATTATGGACTAGTTCGATTCTGAACTGGTCCGATTCTGGGACTCGGACGGCCTGATTCGACGGCGCGGACGGCGGCCCGCGAGTTGTACGCGATGTCTCTAGGTCAACGTCTACTCCACCGAATTGGCCAGTGCCTTCCAGATATGTACAAAACACTACCAGGAAGTGCCAGACATGCCTGGAATCACTATGGTGCTCGGATTGAGCGGCACTCCAAGGATCTGTGCCCCTATTTTCCTGTTCAGCCTGTTATACAGCAATAGAAAACCCTACTGTTTGCTTCTTTTTCTTTGTTTTTTTTTTCCTACCTCAAATGCATACAAATCACAAAGTAAATACCTACACTACTTCATTCCACAACATAAATCTCAAGAAAGCAAAAAACCTGCTTGCCAAGGAGATCGAATACCATCTTCAACCCCCTCGCTTTCTACCTATCTCAAGCACCGATTCGGGGAAAACCCTACTCCAATGCTCGATTCGAAGCATGCAAGTGCTTAAGGCTTGAATCCGTTGGTCCCGGTAACGGAACCAAAATGTGGGAGCTTTTACTCAACCGCCGAGACCCTCGAACCGCTTATTGTTTCAACCATTCCAAGTCGAGCACTAATGGCTATCTCTCACATAGCCGACGTACAATGCCTACCTTACAGGTGTAGTGAGCTTACCTTGATGCCGTTCAAGTTACCTCCTCTCCCGCGCACTCCGGTAGCTCCACGATTCAAGTGCAAGCTTCAAGCAAGCTCCATCCTCAAGCTCCACACTCCAAGCTCCATGTCCGCGAGCAAGACAAGAGAAGAGAAGAGAAGAGAAAAAGAGAGGAGAAGATGGAGAGCTTCTCCTCCTCGGTCCCTCACCCTCACACACTCACTCCCTCACACTCTCACACTCCCTCTCTCAAGCACAAGCTCAAGCAAGCAAGAACAAGAAGAAGAAGAAGAAGAGGAGAGCTACTTTTGGCCACACACAAGAATGAGCTTCTCATTCACTTTTCAACTTTATATACAAAACCCTAAATCCCTTTTGGGCGGTCATCCCCTTTTCCCTTTTTACATAGCCGGCCGTAGCCTAGGCCCTTTTTCCCATTGTCCTTCTATCTTCCTAGCTTCCTTTCCACCACCCTTCTACATTTACAAATTGCACGGGTGAGAGCCCGGTGCTCATTGAATTAAACCATGATGCGCTTGCGCTCTTTTACAAAAGTTGACTTGCGCTTTTCCTTGTGCGCCTTTCTCCCTTATTTAGGACTCTTCTCCTTGTGTGTCTTTGTCTTCCGTTTCTCTTTGCCTTGGCCTTTGTCTTTGTCTTCTGCTTTAGCTTTTCCGGATTTTCCACCTTCGTTCGTTTGAGGGTTAACACTGGGTTCTTTTGAATAATGGGGCATATTCAATCTCTACCTCAATATACAGCTCCTTCTTTCCTGTATTCATTTTACTATTAATAGAAACAGGGAGCTTGCTTGGTTGTCACAAGAGGTAGAGTGGAGATGCACAGAGAGGCACACAAAGGTGCCAAGGGAAAGGAGAGTGTAAGTAATTCACTCTGTTAATGAAGGTTGCATAAACACAAAGAAGAGGTCACAATAGAGTCATGAGAGCTCAAAGGAGGGTAGGGACATCCAAGACTTTTCGTATTTTAGATTTTTCTATTTTGACTCCAAAAACATCTCCAAAAAATACGAAATTTGACCAGTTGGTTTGTTTTTTGACCAAAAGCTAAAATATAAAAAATCTCCAAAATATCTTAAAAGGAACTTTGAAAATTTCATTTTCCTTGTTCTTGATTTAAAAATCAATTACCTCGTATCTACTAATCATTTTGCATTGAAAACGAAGCACCACACTCCCGTAACTAACTCCTTTTTGAATATAAAATTTGGTTGAAAAAGACTTCTTGAATGAGGAGAGAGAAGAAATCTGAGTATATCTTTGTAGATAATATAAAAAAGGCAAAGCGAGATTGCAATAGTGGAGAGAGAGGAGGACTATTTTTCTATTCTTCTCTCCTCTTTTCCTTGTTTTAAGGAGGAGAGAGGGGGAGCTAAAAGGCCCACTTGTGAGTTCATTTTTTCCTAATGCCTTGTAGTTCAAAGAGAGAAATGCTTACAACTATTCATGAGGAACAAAGTATATACTCTACTCTTACTAAACACTAATACTTACTTTGTTCTAAGTATAGCACTAGTTCATCAACCAATGCTTATCACCTACCATATACCAACTAATAAACCTGAACTCCATAGAATTCTTGAGTACCATGTGGACAAACCACATGCAATCTCCCCTGTTTTGAAATCCAACGTGCCCAAGGTTCTAAATGATGAGACATTTTCGATTAAAAATCCTATGCACCTGACAAGAATGAAACCCCCACGAATCGACTTATATTGAAGTATTTAAATCACTAGTCCAAGCTTTTGTCCTTTATGAATTGAGTGCCGTTTAGTACGGAAACATATTATCGAATTGTTTCGAGGGCGGGCAGGGGTCATTGCCCAATGTGTAATCAAGAAGTTTTGTTAGTGGAAAATTGGATTTTAGTATATTTTTTCAAATGAAAATTTTAAAAATCCCAAACAAAGTTTAGGGAAATCTTGATAGCATAATCCCTGCGCCATTGCAGACGAGCTCATTGCCATTGCAGGTAGCAACGCCAACTCAGCGCCATTGCAGGGGCAGGTTTGAATCTGCAGACTTGCAATGAAGGAGGTCTCATCTCTCTTCTAGCAATGGTGGCTACCACATTGAGATGGCGCCTTAATGCGATACTTGGTGGGAATCCCTGTATACAGACCCAAACAGGGAAACGCCAACGCATAGAGCAGATGAATGTAGAGAGCCCACAAGCATGTCTAGACTACAAGCAAGCGCTACAAACACCTGATGTTGACATGGGTGAGGTAGAGATGACCCTGCTGCAAGACCAAAAGAGATACAATGGAGCCTGCAAAGCCAAGCTCAATGACCCACCCCGTCTTCGTAAGGCTACTGTCTCCCTTTCACTTGACTGGGTCAAACAAAGATATGCTACCCTCTTATCAACATGTGTGTTCTTATATTTTATGGGTTGCTCTCCTATGGAGGATGAGTTTTGCCGTTGGTTTGAGACTACATACCAGGGGAAGGCGAATATGATTCAGATCAAGTTTGTTGGAAAAGGACTCTACCTTGCTCTACTGTCATCGAAAGCATAGCGGGATTGGCTATTGGCTTCAGGGGTTGGATACCGAGGCAAATTTGTGTATGCCCTACCATGGTGGTCCTCATTCTCTCTGAAAGGCATGTTGCAATGTGAATGTCCAGTCTAGATATCCTTCATCGATCTCCCACCATGGCTTGATGAGGAAGCAACTACGATTGCAAGCACCTTGGGTTGTGTGCTTTATGCCCCCTCTGTGGAAACTGCATGGGGTCTTCTCAAGAATGAGAGAAAGGTATGTATCCTATGGGATAGGCATATTGAACTGCTTGAATGCATCCAAATCCAAGACCCTAGTGGCTTTGAAGTGCTGCTCCAGGTCAGATTCTCTCGCTTCCCAGATTGCTGCTATCATTGTAAGGGTAGTGGACATTTTGCAAAAGTGTGTCCAAATAGGTAGGGTGCATCTAGTACATAGCAGAATGAGGGAATTGGCAAAGGGGGTGAGAGCACTTCGCATGCTGGTCCATCACACAATGCAACTGAAACATCACTCCAAAACATCCTACTGATGCACGGAAAGCCCCTATGGAGAATGCAGCGAAAGAAAATAAGCAAGATAAATCTCAACAGATTGATAAGCATGAACCCAGTATGCAAAGACCCAACAACTCGAAGAGTAATAAAGAGAATCAACATCCTAAGCCAAGCACCTCGACGGAGAAAGATCACAAGTTCAAGGCTAAAACTTCCCTCAAGAAATTGGCCTGAACCCTGCTGGTGGACAGGAACTTCCCTGCTCCTATTGATAATCATGAACAACTGGATGAGCCATATTACATCTGAGGACAGGGTGAAGACCACACCCAAGTTGAAGATATGCTCATGGAATGTTAGGGGCATGGGTTATGAGTTGCGCAAACAAATATGTTTTGCCCTAATTAGAATGCAGCACAAGGCTCAAGTGGTGGTACTCCAAGAAGTTAAGCTTGATGAAGAGGCTTGCAAGTAGCTGAAGATTCCAGGCTATTCTATCTTCATAGACCCCTGCTGCAGGGGTAAAGGAGGCTCAATGCTTGGTATCAAGGATGATCTTGTCCCTACACTTGTTTGGAAAGCGGGTGATGATAGTTGCATTGTTGCTGCTATCAAGATTGGGTCTGAGAGGCTAATTGTTGCCTCAGTATATGCATCCAACACTTCAATTGTGGGGGCACAGCAGTGGGCTGCAATCAAGAACTTTGTTGCTGATCAAGTTTGCTTGCATGTAGTGGACTGGAATATGGCAACTGATCTTGGGGATAGATACCATGGGGGAGGCAACATGATCATTGAAGAACGAGGAGCATGGGACAACCTTCTTCTCTCTTGTGACCTCAAGGATCTAGCAAAGATGCATGAGGGGAGCAACTTCTTCACATGGAACAACATGCACATTGGTCCTACTTGGAGGGCAGCGCGCCTAGATCGTGCCTATGCTACACAAGGTTGTTGGTGGATTGGGGATAGGATGACATTCAGATGGATTGGGGATAGGATGACATTCAGAGGAATGCACGATATTATTGCTTCTAATCATGTGCCAATTCTGATAACCCTAATGATGATTACCTCAGCAAACAAGCAGGGAGGCCTCCTTTGTTCAAGATGAATATTTTGTTTCTCAAAGACCATACTATTGCAATGAAGTCAAGAAAGTTTGGATGAGAGCTTGGGAGTCCAATATCACTCCACAGACTTCAACCTAAAGGCTGTCACGAATTTCACCAAAAGGCATGGAAGAAGATTGGCTACAACTAGAAGGAAAAAATTGGCTAATGTTGAAAATGCAAGATATGCCTTGAATATGTCCCTAGCGCGATACCCGAATGATGTCTACATACAAAGGCTCCTAATTGACGTTGAGATCTATCTTAAAGAACAAGAGGAAACCTCGATGCAAGCAGCCAAGGTACAATTGCGGGGAAGCTGGGAGTTGTATGGGGATGCACTGAGTACCTTCTTCTTCAACTCACTTAAGATAAAATAGAAAAAGGAGACCATTGTTTGCATAGAGAATGCAGGTGGGGACTTAGTTTATGAGGATGAAGCAATAGCTACAATTTTTCATGAACATCTTGCTACCATTGTTGGCTCAGATCCATCGGAGCCAGAAGATTATCAGAGGAAGCTAGATGATTTCCTAAGTGAAGTAATCAAGCCTATCCCTCCAAAAGAAGCCCTCAAAGTGGAGAGGCCTTTTTCATAGGATGAGTTGATGTGGTGATGCAAATGAAGGTTGGGAAGTCCCTGGGAATTGATGAACTTCCACTTCCCACTGAGTTTTTTCAAAAGGCATGGGACACATGTGCTTAGGACCTAGTTGATATGGTCAATCATGTTAGGCAAACTGGGGCCTTGCTGGACTATCATAACCAAGGCCTCATCAAGCTGGTCTTGAAGTCAATCAACAACCTAAAATTGGCTAATTAGCGGCCACTGATGATGTTGAGCTTCTCATACAAAGTGTTGGTCAAAGCACTTGCTACAAGAATCAAGCATCTGTTAGCCAAAATTGTACTCCCTAAACTGTTTGGATTTGTCTTTGGCAAGAGCATCTAGGACGTAGTCTTAAATCTGGTTTTCTCTATAGATCATCCTCTAAGCCTAAGTACGGACTTTGTCCTGGTCAATATGGACCTAGACAATGCCTATAATAGGATTAGTTGGTCTTTCATAATAGGTGTCCTAAAATCACTCAAATTTGGGCCAATACTCATTAGTTTGGTACGAGCTTTGTTTAAAAATGCATCAGCTTTTATCAATGTAAATGGACTAATCTCTGCTCTTTTTCCACTGAAGAGATCAATTAGGCAAGGGTGCCCACTAGCACCCCTCCTCTTTGCTCTCATTACAAATCCTCTACTTAGGAAAATTGACAAGAGGGTCCAAGATGGAGTGATCAGGGAACTACCAATTCTTGATGGTTCACAGGTGGCAGCACAATCCTTTGCGGATGACAATGCGGGTATTGTGGTTGTGGATAAGCTGTCTATCGATGGTTTGCTTAAAGTTTTCAATGAATTCGCAACTCTCTTGGCATCCAAGATCAGTCAGGCCAAAACTAAACTGATGCTCCTCTCCTGAAAGGATCCTGAACCCTAGCTATAAGACTATGGTTTTAGGATGGTTCAACTAGGGAAAATCATACGGTATCTTGGGTGTCCAATTGGGATTGGACTCACCATGAGACAGCGCTTCAGGTGGCTGTACACTAAGCTAGAGGCTAAGGTGGACATCTAGAAGCATGTTCCCTTGACCTTTGTGGGTAAGCTCATGGTCATCATGACCGTCTTGGCTACAGCCACTATCTACTTGGGATCCTTGATTAGCTTCAGCAAATCTTCATGAATGAGACGAGAAAATTCTTGTGGACATGCAAAGATGAAAAGTTCCACCCACATGTTGGCTGGGACACCCTTACCACTAATAGGAGGGATGGTGGTGTAGGCTTGGAATCTCTTCATGATAAATCCAATAGGCTCTATCTACAGCTCCTGAAATGAATAAATAGTGGACAGCCATGGCCAGTCCTTATTTAGCATTGGATTTCTCGTGTGCCTATCAAAGGCGTGGTTTGGGAGGCAATGGACTAGCAAGATATCCTTTGGTGTATACATGCACCAATCAGAATCCCGCAATTTGAAGTGGCACAGGCCTTGGCTCATTCGTGGCAAGAGACAATTGCAGAGGCAGCATGGCCTGCTGAATGCAACAGAAATGGTGATGCATCACTCGGCAGGAATATATGTCTTAACTCTTTTGCCTATGAGTCACAAAGTGCCCCAGCACTGCGTGATAGCAGAATGGCTCATACCCTCTATCTCCAGGGGATTAGAACATGGCTCGACATAAGGGATGAGTAGAGTCACTGCTTTCATGATATTGATTGGATAGTGGAGTAGTTTCAACTGACCAACAGAAAGCAGGATTGGCTTACTTCTACACTCCTAGAAGTCAGGGATGACTGGCCAGCCTCAATCATGCCAAGGTCTATTCCTATGATTCAGTCCCTAGAGACATAGCATGGTAATAGACTTGGTCACTGTAGGAAGAAAAGAGACTTTGCAAGCTCAAACCCAACCATAAGTACGAATGTCTCCTCCATATGGAAGAAGATATTTCCTTGTACAAGGCTGCTCACTTGGGTAACATGACTGAAGAGGGTGTGGTCAGCCACTCCTTCCTACAGACTAAATGTATTTAGATGGTGTCTCCTTCTCAAGAGACTACCAATGAGGAAGAGTCTGGCTTGTCATGTGCAAATATCGCCACTCTGCCCCTTCTGCAATAAAGTGGAAGAAGACAAAAAACATCTCTTTTGGGAGTGTGTCCACACCAAGACAACCTCGAGTAGAATCAAGCAGCTATTGCATGAAGCCAACCTCAAGAATCAATTCAACATGTCTGTAGCTTTTTTTGCTGATGTTACAAATCTAGATGAAGCCAACTGGAAACTAATCTCCACAATCAGAGCTGTTTTTCTCAAATTTATATGGGGGAGAAGAAACGATTACATTTTGGGGAGAGGACCGAAGAAACCGTTGGATGAGTGCAACCTCCTTAGTGTGATGGTTTGATGCCACGTTGTAAAAACTTTTACTTTACCCATCGCTGAAATATATAATGAAGCCGCATTTTTTTTAAAAAAACTTGAAGAGAAGTGATTTTTTTAAAACGTATTTTAGTTTAAGGCTATCTAGAATCACAGAAAAGCGGGCCGTACTAGAGCTTTGTCCGTTTCCCTTCACTAGTTGTTTGCGGGGGGCGCGACTCGCGAGCAGGGTTTTTTTTTTAGTGTTGCTGAGCCCTTCTATAAGCATTTTGACCTTCAAGAGAAGGCAAAAAAAATTTCGGCCATGTCATAGAAGGCCAAGATAAAAAAATTGCCCTTCTTCACGAAAGGCAAGTTTTTTTTAACCTTGCTTTAGAAGGGCAGTCTTTTTTTTAAAAAAATAATTAATAAATATTATTAAAAGCTACCAAGGCCAAATTTTTAAGCCTCGTTACTGGCCGCTCGGTGCCTTGTGCCCAGTGCCCACTGCCCAAGCCTCAAGGATTGAATTTTAAAACCCTAACTCTTAACCTAAAAGCCACTCAAGACTCGAGTGACGAGTCTCGTGAGTCATGAGTACGAGGAGACTCTCAGGAGAGTTGGAGACTTGACACTGTGACAGTGACAGGCTACAAGTTACCTACAGGTGACTCGCGAGTGCGACTCTCCTCTAGGCTCTCACTGCTCAGTGCTCAGCATCTGCCATCCACTCCCGACTCCCGACTCCCGAAGTACAGTACGCTCGGGCCTGCCGCCTCAGCTACACAATGGTGACAGCCCATTGGCTCTTGCGGTGACTCCAGCCGCCAGCGGGCACTCGGGACTCCAGCATGGGCACCAGGGCACTCGGGAGTTGGGACTCTAGCAGACACTTGGGCGACGGGTCACGGGACTCCAGTGGGCACTAGGCACTCGGGCGACGGGTCACGGGAGGTGACGGGACTCCAGTGAGGAGTCGGGAGGTCGGGACTCGGAACCCTCCAGCGGGGACTCTAGCCGCCAGGCTCCAGCGGCCCAGCGGGGCCTCGTGAGTCATGACTCAGTCGTGAGCACTGAGTCGTGACTCGTTGCTCGAGTCTCGACCCTCCAACCGCCAGCGAGTTGCAGGTACTCCAATGGGGCCGCAGGCGTCAAGTTTCAACCCTCCAGCCTCCAGGCTCCGGGCCTCCAGCAGGCAGTCGGACTCGTGAGTCCAGACTCCAGCGGCCGCCGGCCACCACTAGCAGCCAACGGCCAGCCTCCAAGCAGCACTAGCCTCCAGGAGTCCACTGTCCAGGTGCATGAATCATGATATATATTATTGTCATATTTAGTTATTCTGTTGCGAGTAAAACTTTAGCTAATAGCCAATGAGGTTTTGACACGAGTGGTGTAACTGTGTGGGCGTGCAGAAGCATGAGTTGAAAATTGAAATTGTGTGTAAAACTTTAGCCAATGAGGTTCCGAACTTCCGAGTCCCGATGCCAAAAACAATAAGGCCAAAAATAATAAGGCCAAAGTTTTACACAATTCATAGTGAGATTGCTTAGCAATAAGAGATATTAGGGAAACTTCTTAGAGTGACTATCATTAAATCTTTACATGTATCCCCAAAACATAAGTACTCGAAATCTTTTAATTGATGCCCTTAGTCAAATGCTAGTATACACTTTATAGTTGTATGCTCCATCATTATGTCTTTAAAAAAGTTGATTTAATCATTTTTTCTCTACATTTACTATCAAGGATATCCTCATTTTTCTTTGATTTGTTTTTTTTCATAGAAAAAATATGGCATTATAATTCCAATTTGACTAAGAAATGAAACCACTTTTCTTTGAGATGGATGGGTGAAACCTTAACCTTACTAAGATATGTATGATATAAAATAGTTTATATGACCTTTGAAAATTTATTTCTTTATTTGAAACTTATGAGCTTATTGTTATTGATAAACCAGTTGCATTTAAAGTTATGGCTTTCTCGACAAGAATTGGGCGCCCTAAAAAGGATTCTCAGCAATTAAGCCTCTCAATGGCTTTTTTGCGAAAGAGAAAATCAATAGAGGATATGCCCAATAGTGTTGGAGACAATGATGTTCCAAATGCAAGCTCTAGTGCATACACACAACCTACAAGGAATGTGAGTGTGGACCTCAATGTGAGGTTAGAAGAGGAGGAAGATGGCATTCACATGGAACAAAATGTGAATGTACTACAAAGCATACATGAAGTAAGAGAACAATATGAGGCACATGTGGATGCAGTTTTAGACTATGAAGATTCAGTGTCAAAAAAAGCAAAGGGTCAGCGTGTGTATCAGGAACATTGGAAGGTGTACTTTCCATGGAGCTATGCTACACATGATGCAGATGGCAAACAAAGAATCCGTTGCAAGATGTGTACACACTTTAAGATGAGCAATGTTTTTGCTAATATTGGTAGCACAGTTCTCCAACGACCATCATTGGAGATACACGAAAGGTCCAAAGAACACAACAAAGCAAAGTTCTTATGGGCAGAGAAAGAGCACAGATCAACTTTACCTCTTAATACATATTTGCACAATATGGATCAAGCAGAGGTAGACAAAAGGGTTGCACGGATCAGAGTGTTGCTTCAAGTGATGTATTTCATTGCGATCAGGGATAAGCCTCTTTCAGACTTTCAAAAGAATGTTGAGGAATTAGTATTTTTTGGGGCACCATATGTACCTAGTCAAGCAAGTTATGCATCCTATCTTTCTTCATCTTCTGCACATATGTTTTTGGAGGCATGCTATAAACACTTGTATGAGAAAGCAGAGGCAGAGATTTGTGAAAGTCCCTTGTACTCATTGATGGTGGATGAGAGCACAGATGTTTCTAACGATCACCACATGATCGTATGTATCACATATTTATGTGATAAGGGCAATGGATATGTACGTAATAGATTTGTTTCATTATTGAAAACACATAATGGAACAGCAAAGGGATTGTATGATGGGCTCTCAGAGTTTTTACTCAGCTTTGGTTTATCAAAATCTAAGCTTGTAGGATTTTCCACAGATGGATGTAGTGTGATGCTTGGGCAAAATGGATTAGTCAACCGATTTGCACGAGAGGTACCACACCTAGTTGGAGTTCATTGTATAGCACATAGAGATGCATTGGCAGCTAAGGATGCTTTGTCTACATTGGCTATCTTTGAGATAGTAGAAATGGCTGCTCGAAAGTCTTACAAATGGTTCAGTAGTTCTTACAAAAGGCATGGCGAATTGAAAGATTTAGCCATTGAATTTGAGCTACCAGTTCATGAGCTCTTGAAGGTGCATGAGATTCGTTGGCTCTCAAGAGGACAAGTAGTGAAAAGGCTTGTTACATTGATGCCAGCTCTATTGCGTATATGGATGAGGAAAAATGCAGAGTTGTATATGTTGTTCACCTCATTCAAGGTTGAATTCTTCCTACATTTGTTAGCTGATGTGCTACACTACTTAAACCTTCTGAATAAAAAGTTCCAAGTTGAACAAGTAGACATAACTTCAATAGGAACAGAGCTTATGGTCACTATAGATATTCTAGAGGCACGCTTCTTATTGGGAGACTTTGGTCATGGGACACAATATCTCACAAAGTTTTATCAGCAAGTTAAAGATGGATACATGCATTTTTCAATCAACAATGCTGGAGCTATGGAAAGGCATACTCTTCATAATAATCAGTTGGGACCTAAGGATAAATGTATCCAATTGGCAACTTGGGAGAGCTGCATTGAAATTGGCAAGCAATTTGTACAGAAAGTTATATCTGCACTATATGTGAGGTTTGCCGATTTAAGGCTATTTGAGGCTGCAAAGATATTTAGCCCTAAGGATTACCCACATGATGTTCGTGGATGCTTCACAATGGGTGAAATTTGGATAAATGCCTTATTAGAAAAGTTTGGGACCCTTGTTGATATTGATGCATGCAAGCTTGAGTATGGAGACTTTATGGTGAAGTTAAAGAGGACATGCCCAGGTCAAAATATGCATGGTGCATGGCAATTATGTGGGCATGATATTGAGTTTGATCAAGCCTTTGGAGAGATGAAAAAGTTATGGCGTTCATGCTTACTTATTGTTGCAAGCACAGTTGATTGTGAGATAGGATTCTCTAAAATGAATCATATCAAGTCCAATGATCGCAATAGGATGTCATTGGAGACCTTGAATCAGCTCATGTTTCTTTCATATAATGGTGCTAAAGACCCTTTGGATGTTGATTGGGATGCCATCTATGCCACGTGGGACGGATTGAAAGCTCACCGTAGTGTCAATGTGGTAGGAACAGAGTTGGTGTAAGAAAGCATGAGTAATGGTATGCTTTGATTGTGTTGCTATTTTGATTTGTGACCATGGATTATTATAGAACTATCTTGTTTCCCTTTTGAACTATCTTGCTTAATTGAACTCTAGCCTTCCTCCTAGCATTACACTTTATTCTCATGATATTATTTACAATTTTATTTTGTTATGCTTAAAATCATTAGCTGATTAGTATACTAAGTGTAGAAAATTTTATTGTATCATTGTTGGTATTATAGTTTTGTAAAGAATAATGAACATGACAAGGCAAGAAAACAGTTCAAAGAGATTATACATTGATTAAAATGGAGTTTGTAAAATAGTATTCTTTTAGCTAGAAAGGCAAAATTTAGAATCGGTGACTCTCGAAGGGCAAAGTTTTGAAAAGGCCCTTCCATAAGAAAGGCACTTGCCAACGAGCCTTTCACATGAAAAAACCTAGGGTACTTGCAAAAATGAACACTGCTCGCGAGCGCTGCTGGCAACTTGGCAAGACATGCTTTTATAAAATATCCGATACGTTTCGTTTTCTTTGTAAAGACGCATGTGCGCTGGGCCTTTTTGTCCTCCTTCGTCAGACACACGCCCCATTTCAACGTGTCCCCGACGTAGAATTTTCCGCAGCCCGCCTGAAAACCAGCTACTGGCTCTCATATTTATATGGCCACATTGCAGTAGGTAGTATTTCTTTCTCATCAGTTACTTGACACTACGTAACGATCTCGTAAGATTCGGTTAACTTCGTGTCAAAGCCACGTTACAAAGAGCTCGTGTAGGTAAGGAGCGCCCTCCCATCATCTAAGAACACCTTAATCACTATGTGCTTTGGTCCTTCAAAGCAACTAGAGCAACGCTCATTCTAAGACACGCTTCATGCACCAAGGGGCTTCACACATACACATCATATGTTTTGGTTTTATGGTTTACACATTAAATCACTCCATATGCAATCTTCGTCATTGCAAATTGTTAACCCTCTCCCACTTGGCAGATACACACTCTTCAATCTTTATTCTTCCCTTTGCAAGTGCACACTTCGACTCTCCATGTTTGTTACTACCATCGTCACTAGCCTAATCCAATGCCCTCAGTGATGCTTTGGACTTTGTGCAAAAACTGATTAGTGCATCATCATTGTTTCAACATTTTTATTTAGTCAATGCAACATTCTTTCTTCGTCTTCAAATCTCTCTCTCTCTCTCTCTCTCTCTCTCTCTCTCTCTCTCTCTCTCTCTCTATGTTTGTGTTTCTTTTCTATTGTGCACTCACATGGTATCATTGCTTGAGTGAGGACACTGTTTGGAGATTTCTTGCATAAGAGCATGTTTTCATCATGGAGTAGCAGCCTAGATCTTCAAAACAAAAAAATTTAGCATGTGTTTATAGCTTGTACAAGTGTCTCTGACCTTTTTGATAGCAAGGCGACATCCTCCAAGACTCGGGTAGCATCGTTCAGGCATCAAACAGTATCTATTCTACGTTTTGCAAAAAACGCAAATTTGCATTTTACGTGTGACCTCTTCCTAGTGCAGAGACAATAATATCTTGCTGCATGTGACAGCTTCCTAGGCATAGATGACAACTCTCTTTGTTGTAGGCGATAGCTTTCTATGCAAGATCGAAGATACCTTATCAATTCACGAGCTTTGATAACTCAGAGGAGAAGCTTCTTTCCAAATACTCTTTTGAGGGGAGATGTGATTATCATGATTATAGTCAGCGAGAGAAGTCCCTTGTACGCGCACACACACACGCATACACACAAATTCTCTGCCTCTTCCCTCTTTGTGTGCGTGTGTGTGTGTGCGCGTGCGCGTGCGTGCGTGTGTGGACATGCATTTGTATACAATGTTTTTTATAAGAAAGAATGGATCCAAATGTGTTATAGATGCTTGCATTCCATTATCTGCACTTACATATTTGCATGCGGTTTCATCCACAGGTGCATAGTTTGGGTGTTTCGTGTGTGTGTGTGTGTGTGTGTGTGTGTGTGTGTGTGTGTGTGTGTGTGTGTGTGTGTGTGTGTGTGTGTGTGTGTGTGTGTGTGTGTGTGTGTGTGTGTGTGTGTGTGTGTGTGTGTGTGTGTGTGTGTGTGTGTGTGTGTGTGTCCCCATATCTATCAATGCTACTAGAGAGTGTGTGCTCACGTACCTACATGGTTATGGTATATACGCAAGTGAATCTCTCTCTGTCTGTCTCTCTCTCTCTCTCTCTCTCTCTCTCTCTCTGGCCTTAGGGAAAGCTAATAAAACTTTCTTCTCTCTTATGCAATGAGATGGACATCATAGTGTCTTGCATGTAAGTTGCACAATATGAATGCTTGTAGATATGCCTTCAAATGTGAAAGAAAATATATATTTGAAAGCCCAATTCCAAACAAAGAGACTAACATGATGTTTTTGTAAGTGCAAGTCCTTAGGCAATAATTATACTTATATGCTCGTGCTTAAATTATCACACTTAAATATTAAATAGGAGAGTTTTGTTTGAAACTACATTATACATATTTGATTAAACATTAGGCATAAAAAAGAATATAGGAGAGAGAGTGTGTGTGTGTGCGTGTGCGTGTGTGCGTGTGTGTGCACGTGCATGCATGCGCACATGTATCCATTTTACATGGAACTATTAATAAATATTAAGTTCAGATCAAAGACATACAACCTCATTGTTGGCATGCATTGTAGTCATTTGAAATCCATGCGTGCATGCACATTTGCCCATTTCACATGGAACTACTAATAAATAGTAGGTTGAGATCAAATATATAAAACCTCATTGTTGGCATGCATTAAAGTCATGTGAAATCTCAAATGCCATTTAACTTAAAATGTAAAAATTGATGTCTCTTTAAAAAAACAATGCATGCTAATTCAAAGAGAAGAATGTTAAATGTGAGGACTTCCATGCACACAGTTGCTTGCTAGGATAACTCCAACTTCATGTCATGTGTTCTCACTTTGATAAATAGTCACTTGGTAGGATGTATGAACCATCATAGTGGTAGTTACCTAAGTGGATATACAAGTTGTTCTAATCATAGAAATATTCAAACAACCGAATTATTTTTGAAATTTTTTTCTAATCACCCTTTTGTGCTAGGGGAACCGTGTATATGACCAAAAAGCTTATCAAGACAACATGATATACAAGCAGTGGTCGTAGTAGTAGTAGTGGTGGTGGTGGTGGTGGTGGTGGTGGTGGTGGTGGTGGTGTTGAGAAATCCGGATCTAGAGCTAGTTAGCTACGGTGGACGCAAATCAAACACACGATACATGATAGAGGGAAGAGATTGATAGATTAGCTTGGACTCATAAAGACTATCTTGAGTGACTCAATTGATAGATTAGCTTGGACTCATAAAGACTATCTTGAGTAGTAGTAGTAGTAGTAGTAGTAGTAGTAGTGTTGAGAAATCCGGATCTAGAGCTAGTTAGCTACGGTGGACGCAAATCAAACACACGATACATGATAGAGGGAAGAGATTGATAGATTAGATTGGACTCATAAAGACTATCTTGAGTGACTCAATTGATAGCACCATTACATTGAAATGAGTGTCAAGTACATGCCTTTATAGTTTTGTGGATAGTACCACTTTTCCTCTCTATGCTTATGGGATTTTGGACATCTACTCCTAGAGCATACATCATTGTCTCTCTCTCTCTCTCATACAAAGCCACTTATGGGCAAGCCTCTTTTGGGCACACATCCAACCTCTATGGGCATTCATGTTAAGCATCATTTGCTATTCTCAACACCCCCCCTCAAATGATGAGTCTCTACCCTTGTTGGTTTTTGCCCCCCCTACATGTAGACATGGACCAGGAGACTAGCTCTTTGGCAGCCTAGTCAAGTTAAGGCTCGAAACTTTACATCTTTGGTAGGGTTTTTACATCCACTATGGGAAGTAGATCCACTCAGGGAATTCGAGATTCTCTATGGGAAATTTTTGCAAAACATTTTGTCGGTTTGTAGCAGCGGAAAATATTTTCTTCATCCTTTTTGTTTTGTTGCTTCTTTGGCAACCTTTGATATTCTTCGTCTTTTTTTGGAATTCTTTATCTTCATGATCCTTGGCTTTTGTTATGCTCCTTATCCCTTTTGTCGATGTGTGGTACTTCTCTTTTTGCTTCAATCTTCTTGACATGGTCGTTTTGCTTCATGCTTTTATACGTGAGCACACTGATGGATACATGAGCTTTGTTTGACAAACTCTCACACATGAGATGAATTTCGGAATACATGGTTTTTGGGTTTTAATTTGGCATTGACTTTCCTTTTGAGCACTTGTGCAAGCAAATCATTTCATGCGGGAAGGTCTTACCGTGAGTATACTCGGGCAGTGTCTAGTCCCTTACAAGAATAGGATTTCAATAGAGACTCTAATCACAGGCAACCTCTTAGGATTTTTAATAACTAATTATCAAGAGTATTAACAATCCGTTCTTTTAGTTCAAGCCAGGTTGAGACACATATAGTGTGAAAGCTAGTTAAATGTGAAGGCAATTTGATGATGCACTGTGAGATGAGTAGGTTAGTTTGAAGAGATATATTGTGAAAATAGACTTGTGAATGGAGTGGTTTTGGAGAAGGAGGTGTGAATGGGCTTTATAACCTAAGGCCTAGATTACTAAGGCCTTTTTTTTAAAAGAAAATAAAGAAAATAAAACGAAAGCAATAGCTTATCTGTTGGCACCGATTTCCTTCCATGAGGACATCGATGATGCGTTGACTTGCCGAGAGACCCGCTAGATCTAGACTTCTTCCCCTAAGCTTCACGCTGCGCACATACAAGGTTGAATTGATGATGAGCTTAGTGATGAGCAGATCAACGTTTTTAGTAATGCATCCAGCTCCTTTGATTCAGCAAATCTTTCTTTGTTAGCTCTCGTCCTTGAGCATGTGAAGCAGGGTTGTCTTGTCAGCGTTGTCGAGACAGAGGAACAAAATCTTGGCCTCTTTCTGCCATAGCCCGAGGGAGGCAAGGATGCCATAAAACCAATTGAACAAGAACATGATGATGGGACCATGGACAGAGGGATCAGTCAGATCTGGTGATTGCGAGGCCTGCCTTAGAGATTCTTCGCAACGAGATGAAAGCAAGCTAAACGCAGACGTAGTCTTCCCTTCTTTCTTCTCTAACAACAGTCGTCTTCTCCTTCTTCTTCTTCTATTGCAAGACAACAACTACATACCTTAGGTAGTAAGTAGCCTTAGTAGTAGATACCCATCATCATTCTTTCTCCGACCTCTTAGATGACCTATGGGGAAAAATATCACTGCGAGCTCTCCCACTCTCCAGCAATCTATTCAGAAAGTACGCCTCCTTCACCAAAAAATTAGAAACCTTGCAGAGTTAAATGCTGAATTGAAAGAAGTGGAATTTCTGGTCTGTAGAATGGACTTGACTAGGAGCAGTCAGCTACAAGCTCTTCTCTTCTATGTCGTCTCTTCTCTTGAGCTCCACAATCTTAAACCTCTTGAGATCCTTCTCCTCTTATGCTGTAGTGGATAGCTTTGATGGATAAAGAAGATGATAAAGGAGTTTGAGAAAAGTGCACACACTAACCAACTAGCTCAGTTGGCTTTGATACCATGTCGAAAAATCCGGATCTAGAGCTAGTTAGCTATGGTGGACACAAATTAAACACACGATACATGATAGAGGGAAGAGATTGTAACTCAAGTGAATTAGGTTCCAAGATAGATTAGCTTGGACTCATAAAGACAATCTTGAGTGACTCAATTGATAGTACCATTACATTGAAATGAGTGTCAAGTACATGCCTTTATAGTTTTGTGGATAGTACCACTTTTCCTCTCTATGCTTATGGGATTTTGGACATCTACTCCTAGAGCATACATCATTGTCTCTCTCTCTCTCTCAGACAAAGCCACTTATGGGCAAGCCTCTTTTGGGCACACATCCAACCTCTATGGGCATTCATGTTAAGCATCATTTGCTATTCTTAACAAGTAGTAGTAGTAGCAGTAGCAGTAGCAGTAGCAGTAGCAGTAGCAGTAGCAGTAGCAGTAGCAGTAGCAGTAGCAGTATTCAAACAACCGAATTATACAAGTAGTAGTAGTAGTAGTAGTAGTAGTAGTAGTAGTAGTAGTAGTAGTAGTAGTAGTAGTAGTAGTAGTAGTAGTAGTAGTAGTAGTAGTAGTAGTAGTAGTAGTAGTAGTAGTAGTAGTAGTAGTAGTAGTAGTAGTAGTAGTAGTAGTAGTAGTAGTAGTAGTAGTAGTAGTAGTAGTAGTAGTAGTAGTAGTAGTAGTAGTAGTAGTAGTAGTAGTAGTAGTAGTAGTAGTAGTAGTAGTAGTAGTAGTAGTAGTAGTAGTAGTAGTATTCAAACAACCGAATTATACAAGTAGTAGTAGTAGTAGTAGTAGTAGTAGTAGTAGTATTCAAACAACCAAATTATACAAGTAGTAGTAGTAGTGGTAGTGGTAGTGGTAGTGGTAGTGGTAGTGGTAGTGGTAGTGGTAGTAGTAGTAGTAGTAGTTTTAGTAGTAGTAGTAGTAGTTTCATTTCTAAATATCCATGGACTTGCCTACCTATCAAGCACCATGGCCAACATAGCAACTATTGAGATCACTGATAGCAACTATTGAGATCACTGTCAATTGGCAAACACATCCCTAGATTTCTAGCTATCGCTAGATGTCACAAATGTTGGGTGCCCCCCCCAATTCATGACCACCTTGCAAAAGGAAATGCCTTGCACAAATGAGGCCAACTTGTGGGTATTCATTCCAATAGACCTGCAAAAGGTGCTAATGATGTATAACATGGAGAGAAACTTGGGTCGAGACCATCCAATTAGCAAGTGAAGTTGATTATTCTTGAGAATCAACAACTCTTTTTGCAAGTGAAGTCCAAGCTAATATTGATTCTCATGCATGAGGATACATTTTACAAATTGAAGAAGTAAAAATCCTACAAACAAGTCAATACGAGAGAGAGAGAGAGAGACAGAGAGAGACAGAGAGAGAGAGAATGTGTGTGTATGTGTTGGGGGGGAGCATGTAAATTCATGCAAGAGAATGGAAGACAATGTTATACATTGACTAATCTCTTTTATAGTGCATAGCTACCTCCTCTCATAGTAAGGCAAAGCCACCTCCTACAAAATACCTTGCCCTTGACCATCCAACCATTGTGTGAGCCGTTGCTCTGTGTGTGTGTGCGTGTGTGTGTGTGTGTGTGTGCGTGCATGCACGCACGTAGAAATTTCCCTCCTATTTCCAATGGATGGTTTAAGTAAGGTGGCCTCACAGGGCTACCGTGTGTCATAGCTGTGAGGAGTGAGACATGGCCTATATAATAGATGATATACATGAGTTTCTCACATTTAAGGTAACCATCTCGCCCATCTACCCACTTTTAAAGCAATAGGTAAAATTAGGACCTTCAAAGAGTCCCTATTAGGATGTCAACTTTAGTTCCTCCTTCAAAATGTTCAAAAATAGAGCTATGATGATATGTTTGCAAAATAATTCAAACCCTAGCCGCTACCTTTGATAGGTCAAAATGTAGTCTTCAAGCTCTTTCTATTGATACATGGCATACTATGGGATTCTTCATATTTGAGGAGATTTCATTTTATTGTACTCACCAAGCTCTTTTTATTTATGTATAGCATGCCACGGGATTTTTTATATTTGAGAAATTCATTTTGTGATATGCATTTCTCAAAGGTTTGTCAAATTTTGCATGTTTTTGGAAAAAATTCACAAAGAGAGAAAAAGTCAACTTCCTTATAGAGACCCTTTGAGAGTCCAAAAATAAGATATGTGAAGTGTTCATAAATGAAAGATGATATGAAAAGCCCTCTATAGTGAATAAATGTGACTAGTAAGGAGCCAACTATGTGGTATATAAAGTGGGCTATACCAAAATTTGTCCATAACCAATTGCATGTCTTGTGATGTGGAAAAGGGAGGGGTTCTAAACATTGTGTAGGCCTATGAGAGAGGGGTTCTAAACATTGTGTAGGCCCATGAGAGAGGGGTCCAAAACATGACCCTAGGTGTGGAGCACTAAGGGTGTCCCATGAAATAATAAGCAAAGGAGGAAGAATGTGAGGAGTGTAGGCATAGGAAATTGACCAAAGAAAGGGTGGATTTCCAGGTGAATGGTGTGAATGGTAATGGTGATGTAGTAGAAGAAGTGGGTGGAATGGTTGGGTTTTGAAAGTGTGGTGTGAACGATGATGAAGATGTGATGAATTGATTTTGATTAAAAGATGGAAATTGAAATGATGATGATAATGCAAAATGCATAGAAGAAGAAACATCATACTCATTTTGACTTTGAGAAGCAAAAGTCAAAGAAGGAAAGGAAGAAGAATAGTTCCTAATCTTTTTCTTACAATCACCCCTTCGTGTGTTCATGTACAAAAATGGATCTTCAATGGGATTTTTTTCATCATCATCATATGGTAGCCTAGCTTCATCTTGATCTTTACCATAACGTTGTAAAGGCAATGCAGTAAAAGAAGAGGAAGGAACAAAAGTAGAAAGGTATATACCTTGCACTAGAGTAGTAGGGAAAGTCTAAAAGTAAGGGACATACTCGAGATCTCTTTCCCCAAGAGGGGACATCCCTCAATGAGGTATCGATGGCCTTACAACATCATCAAATTTTATGTGCAACATTTAACGAGAAAGAATGAAGTATACCTTCTTTGAATAGCATTTTTCAAAAGGCTATTCTTCTCAGCTCTTAACTCATCTTGGCTTTGTGAGCCATGATTAGCTACAACTACTGACCTATGATTGGATAATGACCTATGTCACCAATGTAGTTAGAAGGTTCTCTAACCATGTCAAAATCTTATGGAGTTGGTAGTGGATGCCACTCCTGCTCAATTCTTGGCATAGGCTTGGGGACTGAGTAGGTGTGGAATTTTTTGATATCATCTTCCCTCTATAGTTCATGTTTCTAAAGGCAAAGCATTTTATCAAGGGCCCATGGCTCTCCAATGGGTATTAACCTCTAATACCATGTAAAGGCATGCTCTAGCACAAAAAACATAACATAGCTATATGGCAAATGCCCCAACTAATAAAGAAACATAATAAGGGTTAGGGTAACTCATAGACAATGAATAGAATGAGTGATAATGAATGAATAGAGAATATAATACAATGCTCAATGTAGCAAACACGCTATGTAACAAAGAGTACTAAACCTCGAACTCCCATGGAATCGAGAAAGAGATAACGAGATAGAGAGTGTGTTGCATTCTAATGGGTCCCGAAACGTAGCAAACAACCTTTGGATGTGTCAACAAATGCAACTGTGTGAAGCTAAATGAGTGCAAGCAACAAACTATGCAAAAAATGCAAATGTAATAGTGGGATGATGATGTGCCAGTTGGCAATGACTCCAAGCAGTGAAACATAGCACTACTAAGTAGAATTTAGGGAAGATGGTAGCATGGTAAAATGCAAACATTTGGATGATGTCCAATAGTAAAGGTAGCCTCTAGAGCTGATAGACAACAAGCAACAAGAGTTCCAGATGTGAACAGCAATTGTCTTGTTGGACAATAGTGGAAAAGGGCAGGAAACAATCAAAAATCTATAGTAGACCGCTAGGAAGTAGGCACCTAATTGTTGATAACAATGATGGACAACTCCAACTAAGATAGATAACAAGTATCAAGTAGTTTCGGATGTGCACGATAGTTGCCTTGCTAGACAACAGTGGAAGAGGGTAGGAACAATCAAAATCCACAATAGAAGGCTAGAAACCAAGTGCTTGATGGTAGACAACAACAATGGACAACTTGGATTGAGATATCCTCCATGAAAGGAGTGTGAATAGCAAACCTCTAGCATCTACAAGCTACAAAAACAAGATTACGACTGGTTGGAGGGCAACATGCACATTTATAGAAAGTTTAAGTCATACTAATAGGGTCTGTGCTTATGGAATTTAGACACTCTTTAGGAATACATTTATTTTTAATAAAAAATGTTGTATTCATTAATTAATCATATTTGGGGTTGTTTTAAAGCATTTAATGTATTTTTAGCTCAATACACAAGACCTAGCTTTCATTGATATGAAAGAAATAATCATTCATTGTTTCTTCAAACTCTCTTTGGCCTCTCCAAAACTCTACAACTTAGGATATCCTAGATAATTAAAATTAATGATATTTTATTTCATACACCTTGGTGTAACATGATTGCATCATACACCAACATGTTAAAAGTAATCAAATCAATAAAAATATAAAAATAATAACTAATACAAAAAGATGTTAGGTATTAGTAGCACCTTGGTGTGGCATGCTTATGTCCTATAACAACGTGCTTAAGAGTGGAAAAATATGAGCATTAGAAAGTAGTTGAACCTTGATGCAACATATTTGCATCTTGCACCAAAGCGACTAGGATTAGTAAAAGAAAATGTTAGAAAATAGTAACACCTTAGTATAGTATGCTTACATCCTATATCAAAGTGCTTAGGCTAGAATGATCTTAGGGCTTAGCAATATAGGTTGTTTTACATACATACATACATATATACATGCATACACACATACATACATACATAGGGTGTAACACTCAATGCCCAAAATTGTATCATTCGTGATGTGGTTGCATATATATTTGGTTATCAATAGTTCATAATACACATTTAAGTGATTGTTGTGGTGTGACTCATGCCTAGTAGAATAGTTGCAACTCATTTGCTTCTTTAAAGATAACGAAGCTAGCTATTGAGAACTTGGCCCAGAAATATTGATAGTTTATTATCTAATAAAAATACACAACAAATGATTGGATACTATCTTTATGATTAAAATATTATCAATATTTTTGTTTTAAAATAATTTCTATATATTCATATTTTAGATATATATGGCCATGTCACTTAGGAGGGACTTATAGGAAAATTAGTTGCCCATGAGTATCAAGAAATGATCATAGATTGCATTATAAGAATCACTCGTGACTCTAGCTTAAAAACCTTTTTAAATGAGGTTCAACAATGCTAAAAACCATCATAAGGGTCAAACTTCTATTCATGCTTTGAAGGAGAAGATGCAATTTTTAGTGGACCTTTAAAAGTCCTACAAAGAAGGTGAGCCAATTCTATTAGCCAAATAGTAGTTTTCATAATCATCACTTCTTGTTGATCCCATTATAGATTACTATGATGCCTATAGTGCCACAAGAAAGCACTAACATGGAGAATAGAGGAAAACAAGTACACACAATGGTAAAGAGATAGTGCAAGATGTAAATTTGCACAAGAAAATGAATTTGTTTGCTTTGAGCTTAAAGATTTTGAAGCAAGACCAGATTGCTTGCATGCATGATTCTCCATTGGATGATGGATGTTGATGATGGTTGGAATAGTAACATTTACGATGAAGGATTTTCTAAGGAGTTGTATACTTGAAAGTACTTCTCACACTAGGATTTAAGGATCCCAAAAGAGGTACAAGTTGTGTAAGAGAGTCTTTGTATAAGCCTACACCATCTTGACATTATGCGTTGTTTAGGATTTGCTATGTACGTACATGAAGTATGGCATGTGCTTGTATTTCACCTTTGGAATGGAACTAATCTTCATAGAGAGTAGATGTTTTTAAGTAAAATGTATATCCAAGTGTTATGCCTCCCAAATACTTAGTTAGATAAGGCATGATTAGTTTGAACGTGTCCAAGTGAAGACCCCATTCTTGTATGCTTTGCCACCATGGCAAGCTTCTATATAAGAAACACAATTTCTATATTGATTTACAAACTAAGTAATTTTTTTTCTATTTTGGCAAAATAAAGGTTTCATTAGTCATCGATTGGAGGATGGCAACAATGTTCGATACACAAAGGATGTATCCTCAATCAATGAACCAATGTATGGATGAAATGATACATTTGTGGAATGTTTACAAACATATGACCCCAGCATGTCTCTCAATCAATCCCTCATCCTTCAATGTGAAGTAAGAAAATTTATCTATTCAATACATTGTACATGTGCTTTTCGAATTAGGCAAGCCATATATCACTCCTCATAAGCAAATATTTGCCAAAAATTTGTAGCCTTGCATTGATTAAAGAAGAGCCTCAAAGGCATCCTGATGTTGATAGATTCATAGACCAAATATTACAATATGTAAAAAAAAATCAGCTTCATGATTGTCATGATCTATGGCCAAGACATTGATGTAGAATATATTTTCATTAATAGAGATGGCTTGGGTATATTCCATGTACATTGGCTAATTATTATCGTTTTATATATTTAATCCCTAGTCTCATAAGTGCTTGCAATAATTTCAAAAAGAAAATTCAATGTTATGTGCTTTTCCTATTGACGCATATCATTTGTTTAATCGTGATTTTGAATTCAAGGTAAATTGTGTAAGTTTGTCACTTAAACATTGATATCAATCAAATATTCTAACCAAAATATCTTGTGATTTGTCAAAGTAATGGTTGACCTTCCAAATGATCATATCGATCCAATGGGGTCACAAATGATGGACAACTTTGTGACATTGGGACATATTAGAGAATGTGATATTATCACCATCCCTAATGGTGGTGTGTGTGAGAATTTGCCACCATGCTATATGAAGCATGCCAAAGAGTTACATCCAAAGATTATAGTTGTGAGAGAGAGTGATTTCAAAAGTTTGAGATTGCAAATATATAGCTCCTTAAAGTTTTTGGACTATCTATGGTTAGCATGGTGCAAGTATTAGAAAATACTTTGTTAGCATTAGGGCATATTCTTATACACAATGGTGTGGTGACAAGGTGGTGCATGTTGTAAAAAAATTACCCACTGTTGACTTTAGTTAAGTGGTTCACTTAGCCTTGTAATGTGTGGATATCTTGCTTTTCAAGAAAAAAAACTTTGTTTTAGAAAATTACAAGAAGGGATGATCTCTCTCTCTCTCTCTCTCTCTCTCTCTCTCTCTCTCTCTCTCTCTCTCTCAGTAATGAGATGTTCTGAGAGCTTGCATTGGATAAGGTGACATTACTTAAATCAACCTAAGATAGAGAGTTGATAGAATATAGAACACACCTACTAGCACTAGGGAGTGCACCAAATCTAGCTATCCTCAATGGACTATCACAGTGGCTAGGATGAGATGGTTTCACATGCCAAAATAACAGGAGAGCAAGTGTTGTGGATTAGTTGATTGGTTCACCAAGCTTGATCCTAGATATCATGAGTTTTTAGATCTTAGGCAAATCAGTTAGCTTAGCAGTAGACCATGCTATCTTAGACCTTCATAGTGGCAATGTCATCATGTACAAGGGGCACAATCATATGTACCTAGCTTTCCATATTATGAACGTCTGGAGGCCATCTCATGTGTATATAACACTACATTTCAAAATTCATTAATGGAGCTAGACTTACAAATTTCATTGGATTAGTTCACAAAACATTCCTAGCTAGCTAGCTAGACCATATGATTATAGTGCCCTTAAAGAGTGGAGCCCCTATTGTACCTACTAATTATAGGACCACTATGATTGGTCATGGACTAGTTTCAAAAAGGCATACACCACACTTTGACCATATTTTCACATTAAGGGCTATTATTGAGGAGGGATGAGCATGAAAGAAAAATATATATTATTGTTTTGTGGACTTTCATAAGGCATTTGATATGGAGTCATGTGCTAGACTCATAAGGAGGCTACAGATATTGGTGTCCTCCAGAAGATATACTAAGGTATTTATGCTTTATATAAGAAAGTGACACATAGAGTATGTGCCCCAAGGGGTACCCTAAATTCCATAAGTAACACAATTGGAGTGAAACGAGGACACCCACTATCATTGACTTTATTTGGACTCATATAGATAAGCAAGATCTCTCTATATAGATAAGGTCTTAAATTATATTTGGACTCTATATAGATAAGGTCTTAAATTATATTTGGACTCTATATAGATAAGGTCTTAAATTATATTAATAGATCGGAGCATTACTTTACTATTGATGGAGAGCCAATGGAGTTTGTCAAACAATATGGATACTTGAGATCACTTTCAAAGGGCCCCAATTTTCAAGGAGAGAGATCTCAAAGGGTCGACTAGCACAAGCATATGCAGCATTGGGTCCATTGGAGAGATGGTGTGCACATACAATTCCATAAACCACACACCAAACTAGACTCTTGCATACAATCATGCTTCTCTATGGAACAACTATTTGGGGCCAATACCTCTTATCATACAAGTAGACAACCATTGACAAAGCATGTTACACCACACAGAGCTTTATAATGGATGGAAAAGTGAAGAGCTCAACCCCACATGAGATCAAGCAAAGATGGGGATTAGCACAACTCAAGGATAGATACAATCAGCATTGGCCTCAACTAGACAATTGATAATGAAGGATAACAAACACTAGTATATGCTCAAATGGATACATAAATGAGCTTGCATGGTTTGTAGATTAACAAACCACCCCATTATGACTGTAGCTCCAATTGCACTACACTCAAGCTTAACAGATTAGAGTTGAACCATGCAATCAAGGCAAATATGCTCAAACTACATACAAAGAGATCTTCGATTAGACCCCATTTCCCATATGACACGAGAATGGCATACTACCAAATTCATTTCCGTCAACTCTCTAAGAATGGTTTCGTCACTTCATCAAGCTATATGGACACTCAAGTTACAACTATTGAGCAAATCCATACCTAAATGCATCATTTAAGGATTAAGATTAGCACATGGAAGGATATGGAGACATGACCATAAATGCATCATCTAAGGATTGAGACTAGCACATGGAAGGATATGGAGACATGACCGTATGTATCAACTTTGAAACAAAGAGCTAGAGATTAAGAAGAATTACATCTATCAACATACAGTATGTTATAATATTCAATGCAGATCTCACTTTGGCCCTCAATGAGATGTCACCCACATCCCCTTGAGAGGAGAACCAAACACCCTTATCTTAGATAGATTAGAGCCATCATTGAGCCCCACACGAGACAATTGGTAAGGCACCTCAACTACACAAAGCTACATTTCCATCTAAGGGAGATACTTAAGAGCATTTCACCTCTCTCTCTTCGTTAGCAGTATCATTAACACATCCCACAAACATATTCTTACCTAAAATAACATGTGAAACCCAATCTCATAGGCACGTCTTTTATCTTTTTTAGATGAGAGAGGCACTCCTTTGTATGTATTGAGGTGGTCTCATACATTGACCTTTGTTTGGAACTTACCCCCGTGTCCAAAAACATCCCTTCAAGATCCCCCTTCCTATACCCCTTTCACTCCCATGCCCAAAGATCTCCCAAGGTCCCTTCATATATGTTGTGAAACCACACTCACACACACCCTTTTCACCGTGATTATACCCTATAGACCCTTTTCTTTAGGCCTTACACACACACACACACTCTCTCTCTCTCTCTCTCTCATGCTGGGGGGATCTGGTCATGGATCCTAGCACAGGCACATATTAATCTCTAGGCACCTATCCAATCCCTTAAGGCACTTGCGTTGTGGATCTAGCAACTCTCTTCAGCCTCCGCATTCCTTGTCTAGAGTGTTTGAGCCCTTAAATGGGGAATAAAATATGGACTCTATCCCCTATTTAAATCCAAAAACAATCCTACAATTTGCGCTCTTGATATTCTCTATCAGTTCATACTCCCTGCACTCCAATCATTTACAACTTAATACCTTTAAAAACATGAAGTGCGCTTCTCCCAAAGTGTAACATTATCTTCAAACCTGAACGTGTGATTTACTATGAAAAGCATATTCATGTACAAGGCCTTGTCTTTAGTGGTTTGTTATCAACTATGTAAGTCCAAAGCGTTCTGTAAAGATTTGTTCGTGCCCTTTCAGCTTACGGATGCTGCAGTTACATTGAACAGAATAATGGGCATAATCTAATAATCCAGTCAAGCGTGTCCCTTAGTGCACTGACAATGAGAGAACCAGCTGTTGTACAACACATCTGATTTCTGATGCTCCCAGAGTTTTCTATCATATACAAAAAACCAGTAATATATGGGATCTCAAAGCAGTGCAGCCCCGTTCTTAAACAGGTACCAGGAGGTTGGAAGAACCAATCAAGGGCCGTCAGCTGATCAGTACTATCTCAAAAATGATTAGATCTTATCAACAGTACCTCAAGAAGACTCCAGCATCTCAGAATTTCCTGGTACAAAAACTTTCTGCTCTTTGTAGATAGTAACAGGACTGTTCACTCCTCGCTTCTGAGGGGAAGAGATGAGTGGCTCAGATTGTGAACTTGCCCATTAAGGCTGCTAGCCCCATGGTTTTGAGACTGTGTTTCATCTGCACTCAGTGCTGGGGGATCTGCAGGTGAACAAATGGAAGCATCCTTACTCTGCAACTGGTTATAAGCTCTGTAAACTGTATCCGAAATTTCTTTGCCAATTCCATCTTTCGAGAGTATCAGCTCCCATGCAGCTTTGGATGCTCTTTCTAGAACTGGACCTCTACAAACAAAACAATGTGATCAATTCAAAAAGTTAACTTCTACACTCAAAAGATCCGAAAACATGAGGTAGTAAAGAGATATTACTCCAGTTCCTTTCTTAGAGCTTCAAAAAGTTCCCTCTTAGACTTTTGCTCTGCTCCAGGTGCATTCAGAACTTGACTCTGTTCTACCTTTGATGTTGTGTACTTTTTCAAGTCTTCCTACAGCAGACAATGACAAACACCGAATTTCTATTTTTAAAAGCATGTGATAGAAATACCTTAAAGGCTCATCGATGAGCTGATTGTACTTAGATTCATGTTAAGGAAGATTGAGGATGCAACAGAACAAAATGCACAATTTCTCACAAATTTGAGCTAACCTAATTGCAATATCTACTTTCATCTTTTTAAAAGTTCACCAGGTAAGAGGACATCCTTTGCCTTCTTTGTAAAGAAAGGGGGAAAAAAAAGCTTATGACATCCTGCAGTTGATCAAATGACCTAATTCTTGCAAGCCCTGTACTAAGACCTGTGACCAACAAAAACAATCACATGCATAAAGCTATAATGGCAAGTTCCAATCGTAACATTGGGAATCCCATTGGAGCTACTCAAGATTACAATGATGCAATCACTGATGTTTTTACATTGACAAGTGGCAAAGGCAGCAAAGATGATTTTGCTACAGCTGATTCTCTCTGTATGTGTCTAATTCGTTTTGAGGTTGGCAGGATATCTAGGACATGAATTTGATGGCAACACTCAAGTCCTTGTTGAAGTTGGCAGCATCTAAAAAAGAATCGTTTTAGATAGATGATTAATGATTGACGTATGATGTGATCAGACCCCTTGGCTTTGAAAGAACCAATTGGCCGTGTATGGTTGTCAATGTACCATACACCTGACACTGTTGTGTTTTTGCTCAGCCTCGGATTGCTTTGCAGCTGATCAGTTTCTCCAGCCGTATCTCAGCCTTCAGTCACCAGCCTTCTGTGTACTTCAGCCTGCATCTGCTTTCTGCACTGGTCACTGAGCCAGTCCTTCCTGTCTGCTGCAAGTATTAGCTGTGTTTTGACTGCATGTTGGTCACCCAGCTCTACTGTCTATATTGTGCGCTTGCTGCCTGCCTCCCAAGGTATTTCATCACCACACTGCACAGTCTGCTCCATGCAGTTCAGGGTGTGTTAAAATTGCAGCGACATTGCCATCATTGCCACACTGTGTGCTTGATTGCATGATCAGCCCGTCCCTTGAGTGCAGTTCTAAGTCGAGTTCCAAAGGTGTGCAATACTTCGAGATAAAGTGTTCAGCCTCCTGGGTGCCATTCTAAGTGAGTCCCGTGTTTCGAGTTATGTTCTTAGCTCACACCTCAGATGGATTAGGACACCATAATGATTGGATGAAAAGCATAATCCCTATAGTTCAATAAAACGATGAAGGGCACAAGGCCTCAACACCATGCTAATTCAGATGATTTAAGAGCATAGGGTTTCACAATTTACAGCCAATCTCTTCCAAACCTTCGCAGTGGTGTAGATACAATTTTCATGCATGAGCAATGAATCTACACAACTCACATTCAACCAATCCCATAAAGTTGATGAGTTTGAAGTTACACCATCACAGGGATCCACGGTAGGTCGGGGTATAGCGATAGTAACAAAATCCCAAAGGTCATAGGTGTCCAGGTTGAAGTTACACCATCACAGGGATCCACGGTAGGTCGGGGTATAGCGATAGTAACAAAATCCCAAAGGTCATAGGTGTCCAGGAGGCACTCCATGTGGCATGACCATAGTGGGTAGTTCATCCTATCTAGTTTTTCAGATGTGGGTAGGGAGGGCAGGACTGGCACCTGCTTAAGAGGTGCACTTCGAGATCAAGTACTCAGACTGATCACTATCTAATTGGCTGCTACAGCTATTGTAACCAGTTCTCCAACTAAGTAAAGTAAACCAAATACTCCTTTAGGAGGTCCCTTCAGTGGGCATTGGGACCCCATGCAATGTCTTGAGAGCTCTCTGTGAAGCCTAGGCCCTACACTCTTTCATTATCAGTTTTAGTTGTTCCAAAGACTAACCTGCACTTGGATGAAGGCTCACACAGGACACAGGGATGGCATCAAGTTTTGGCAGGTAACATTTGGCATCAAAGCTCCAAGGACCTCACAGGGGCCAATCTTAGGAAACTGGTGAATTGATAGAGCAAAACTTCAAGAACACAGAATGCTTGTGGATGGCATATTTTCACTAGGCATAGATACTATACAAGGGCATGTCCTTCATCTACAAAGGCAGAATCCCTCAAAACATTGGAGATCCAGCTCCTTCAGGCGAAAATGGAGCAATTGATGTCCATACTCCAAAAGAGGCATGAAGAAAATGCATAGAGAGAGAGAGAGAGAGAGAGAGAGAGAGAGAGAGAGAGAGATCTGCCATAACAGGCATATCTCTTCCATGGTAGCAATATATACATGGCTCCTTGGTCTCTAGCTCCAAGACCCATAATCGGCAAATCTGGTCCTCAAGGGCAATAGGGGCAGCTTCTACCTGATCAGTCTCTCAACTGGTGTGAAGATAATAAAATTTGGCCAATAGCACACCTGACACCATGGGAAAGACAGGTGTCCATGTATCTTTTGGTTAAACAACAAGACCATCTGAATTTAATTAGAGAAGACACTCTCAAAAGAAAGTCATCTGTCCCTAGTGGCTTGATTGGTGTGACACGTGTGTGAGCCATGTGTAGCTGATGATGTCCAATCTGATGATCTTATTGAGCTCACTCCAGCTCAACTCTATGGGTTTACAAAACAATTGTGTATCTATCGAAGTCAATTGGTGACGCTGGTCCCCTCTCCCCTCAGGGAGGATAGACCACATTCAGGATGACTGGTCTGTTGTTAGGTTCAGCTAATCCTTTCATTGATATGAACAAAAACCCTTTATTGTTGCTCCACCAGTCGTGCAAGATCCAGATCTAAGTCACCTAGGAGTCCATGACCGATATGAGTATGTTAGTGTCCATAGAGGGGGCTCTAAAAGCAGGCGCATATCTATAGGTACCTGTTGAGCAGATGAGGAGGAGGAGAGATGCTTCTACATGGACATGGAACTTAAGTATCTTCTTCCACTTAGCACCACATATGGTCTAGCAGTGTAGGCCAAAAGATTGGTGTTCACTCAAACCATTGCATTTATGATGTGCCTAGTAGTCCCTTAAAAGGCGTTTTTTACACTTTGTATTTTATCTCAACAATTTCTTCCAAAGTGTTATTAATAGATTTCCTTTCCTTGCAAAAAGAAAGACTCGTATCCAAAAAAACTATGATTCTGTCTCTCTGAATCCTTGAAATTCTAACTGTTTTTGAGTCCTGGAAATTCTAATCAGGGAAAGTGATGTTCAAGGAAGAAATAAGCTATACAGCAAGCACTTGACCTTACAGAGCAAAATGAAACTGACTTGATGAATCCTAGAGATATCTAATTATATGTGATTCCAGCATATATAGCGCAAAGCAGTCTTTGTAGAAGATGAGCAAAGCTAACTTACATTTTGCTTAAGCTGGCTGATAATCTTGAGACGCAAGTCGTCAAAGGTGCCATCATTCATTAGGGAGGAAAGCACCTGCTGTGGTGTCACGGGAGCTGATGAAGCTGCCGATGACAGTGGAGGAGGGGGAGGCGGTGGCGGGAGGGATGGTGGAGGGGGAGGAGGAAGAGAAGGGTCCATGGCTACCCTCAGATGCTTGTGTGAGGAATCACAGTTTAAGGAATGTTTAACCGCATACGACCATGCTTGGTACCTACATGAAGAAACAAAGACATAATAGAAGAGAGACTATGGTAAATATACCTCATGGACAATTTTAAGAGGAGAAGACTATCATTGAAATTGAATTGAATTTCTTTTTTTAATAAATAATGAACTACTTTTTTTAACAAAGAGCAGACTGCCATTGAAATCGGATTGGATTGCTTTTTTTAAATGAATAATGCAAAAGCATATTAAAAGATATTGTTTTTTGAATTAAATTAGGTAAAAATATATATACAAGAAATATTTACATTAACCCACAACACGTGCAGGATGCTACATAGGATGCCACAACCTAGGCAATGTTTGACAATATATGACCATGCTTGGTGCCTACATGAGGAAACAGAGAGACACGAGAAGCAAGACAATAGCAAATACCTCACAAACAATTTTAAGAAGAGCAGATTGTGATTGGAATTGAATTGAGTTACTTTTTGATAGAATTATTCAAAAATACATTATACGAGAAATGATCTTTTTTAATGAAGTCAATATCTCCATAAACAATTTCAAGAAGAAAGGCAGTAGTAAATACCTACATTGAACAACAAAAGTATGATCGAAGAAGTAAAAGGGTGGGTACTAGAGATAAAATGAAAAACTTAGGGAGAAATAACAAAGTTAATGGTTCCTCTAATCTTGCAAATATAGCTTAAGAACCTTAAATTATGTACCTCTTTCCATCATTTGATTCAAGATGTCACCAGGTGGTGATACTTTTTGCAATTGCTTTCCTTATTTACTTATATAAATATTTTTTTTTTTTCTTTAGTTACTGTTGCTTTTTACCCCCAGAGTTCTCTTGGAATAAGCCGTGATCTTTGCATGGCCAGAAGATGCAGTCATTGGGACAAATTGGACTAATGGTTTGTCTAAGCCTTAGGACCGGTTCCATATAGAATGCCGATGGTTTGGGACTGTGTGCTTAGCCATTGGAGATGGTGCTAAACAATGAGCCTGGCCAAGACAGAAGATGCACATGTGAGAATGCTCACAGAATAAAGGTCACCGTAACTGAGCCACATTACACTTTTTGATGTGGTTGCAATGATAAAAGTTGCTCAGAACAGCGTCACCATCCCTAAAATTTAGAGAATTACTATTTTTGGACCCCAAAATCTGTTTGCATCATTATCTTCGTTTTTGCACGAGAATTAATTCTCTAGATGTGCCGAGGTCAAATTTTGCACCGATCATGGAGAATTTTAGACCGGAAGGTTTAAACGAGAAAATTGTTACATGTATGCCATGTGGCACAAATTCCCAAAAGAGAGAGAGAGAGAGAGAAAGAGAGAGCATTAAAAAAAAACGTAATAGGCATGAGGGGTAGATTTGAGGGTGAAGTTTTGAGGAGTTGAGGGTAGATTGCTACAAGTTCATCAGCTATGGAGAGTACTTCGACTCTGACTCATGTACGGAGGTAGAGCTTGCTCCCTCTAGTCAACTCTCTCTCTATTCTCAGAGGAAATACTCTGCATGATAGGCTGATTCCATCGAAGGTACAGTTTTATGTTTTCTTTGCACTTCTACTGAGGCAAGAGCCTCATTGTCCAGGTTCAAGAGCAACTGTTGGCTTCTCCAATGCAGAAACCAAAGAAAGTGATGACCATGCCACACACAAACAGGGTTTTCCAGCTCTGATTTAGTGTTGTTTGTGGGACTGTTTTACTGCTAGAATGATGCCAGGATAAAAGGGATGTTATTCTGGATATGCTGGACAGTAAAAACAATGAATACAAAGTTCTGCAGATTGCAATTCTGCACATGAATCATTGAGTTATGGTCACAGAAAATGCTTTCCTAAAAAGGATGTTGTTCTAGATATGTTGGACAATAAAAACAATGAATATAGAGTTTTGCAAACTGCAATTCTGCACGTGAATGATTGAGTTATGGTCACAAAAAATGCTTTCCTAAAAGGGATGTTGTTCTAGATATGTTGGACAATAAGAACAGTAAATACAGAGTTCTGTAGACTGCAATTCTGCACATGAATTATTGAGTTATGGTCACAAAAAATGCTTTCCTAAAAGGGATGTTATTCTGGTCATGCTATACTGTCCTTATGCAACTGGGATTTACCCAGAAAAGATGAAAACCAACTGTTCACAAGTTATGTATTTTGGAACATTTCATTTTTGTAACTTTCCATCTTTAATTGATAAAGAAATACTGAGAGGGACGCCGGTCTTCTGGGCCAATCTGGTGCAATTTGGTGTTGAGCGAGGGAGTGAGGTCTCTGTTTTTGTGTGTGTGTGTGTGTGTGTGTGTGTGTGTGTGTGTGTGTGAGAGAGAGTAGACCAAGTGTTAATTGAAGGAACTACCACTTTATATGTGAGTCATAGACCGGTTTCACAAGATATTAGCAATTTTAGATTTCCCAAGAATGTTAATATTAGTGTTCACAAAAATGAAGGTTGGCATAAAAAATCAAACAAAAAGTCTACAATTTCGTAATAAAACTAGCAAAGAGAGAAACAACAACAAATACTTCAATACACAATTTCAAGAAGAAAGATTGTCATTGAAATTGAATAAAATTACTTTATTAAACTTAGATAGTGCAAACATATAATATACGAGAATTATTTATATCAACCCAAAATACACAAGGGAGCTAAATAGCATTAGGTCATAAATGATGGTATGCTAATTGAATTACTTGCATGTTTGAGTCTTTATAGCTTGTAGTGTTTCAAGGTAAAGGGACTAATAGTTAAATTGCTTAAGAGTTTGCAAACGGATCTTAACCATAGAGAGAAAAGTTGTAGGTTTCAGATTATTAACATGTGTGCCAAATCTATCTCTATTTTCAAAATTGATTTCAACTTTTTTAAATCCAAAAATTAAGCAAAAAATTCTGCTCAATTAATTCCGTGTGTAACAAAATGAGTCTTCTAATGCATGACCATTGCAAGCCTAAATAAAGACTATGCATGGCAATTGAAAAATGGGGTTTGAGCCCTATTCTCTAGCAAAGATTGCAAGATTACAAGATGCAAGATGGCTTTAGGGCATCATGCACAAAAAAATCTGATTCAAAGTCACAGCAAAGAAACAAAGGAAATTGTCGTATGCCCTTAAGCTACCACTGGAGAAGTCCCTTAAGCTTCACAACATAATGGTGAATGCCCGAGGCAAAACCAAAAATCAATGCATTGTGAGTGACCCAAATATCCCAGCAACCCCAAAATCTGAAAAAGTGAAAAAGAATCTTCATATGAGGTTGTGGCAAACCATGATATTTAGCTTTACCAAAAATCCAATCAGAAGGACGCATCCTAGTCCCCACCACAACATGCCAAGTGTCTAAGAGAAGGGCCCAAATCTCGTGAGCAAAAGGGCAAGAGATGAATCTGTGATGGGGAGACTCAACCATGGTGGTACCGAAGAAACAATTCCCATTAAAAATACCTCTTGCAGTGAAAAGCTGATGCAAGGATGAGACTCCCACCAACATTCTCCAAATGAATACCTTGCATTTGAACGACGTCTTATCGATCCATCCGCCATTATCGTCAATTTTCACCAAGCTTTAGATTTGCACAATCCCCAAAGTGTGTTGGCTTTGGTGATCAACCATGCACAGTCTTTGATCATGAAATGATAAATCTGATTAACTCAAGAGGAACTAAAGGGTCAAATGCCCTACAAAATCATAATCTTGCCAAGGACAATCACAATCTAGGATTGGAAAGGGTTGTTGGTCCTACAATAGATCGTAGATCCTAACCCATAGATCACCGTAGCCATGAGGAACCCCAAAGACTCATCTACTAGTGCAAGAGGACATCAAAGTGCCTCAAGGCAAGAGAGTGGCATCAGCTACCGAGGTCAATCAATCCAAGACGAGCCATGTAATTAAACTTAGGTCTCTCCTTGAATTTGCCTTCCATACTCTGCCACCCAAAATCTCGCAACTTAAAGCCTGTGCAATCAATACTGGAAGATTTGATAGCACTGATTTGCAACCTCCGAGGTCAATCCAAGACGAGCCATGCGATTAAACTTAGCTCTCTTCTCGAATTTTCCTAAATCTAGCAAATCGAAGCCTATGCAATACATAAGGGAAATTTGGTAACGTTGATTTGCAACCTCGACTCATACCCCAGCATAGGACCACTAATTCCTGAGGAGACCCTAACACTACAGCGGCCTATGCTTACACGAGGGACACTAATTGATCGCACCGTTCAATTGGGTCAATCTCGCTATGAAGATATGCTAGGGTTTGCACTAAGGAAACAAAACATGTACGACCAAGACTCAAACAGAGACAAGAAAAACTCAAACTCTAAATGCAAAACACAAAATGCAAAAACTCAAAACTCAAACACAAAGAGAAGAAACTTTGAAGTGAATGAATGTTATAAATGAATGTAAGAGTGTACAGAATGCCCAAGGGCAGAGCAATGCAATGTCGGAGATTGACGTCCACCAAAGAAGGATCCCAAGTGCAATAACCACCAATCGGAGGTGAGAGAGCGCTGAATAATGAAGGGCATCAAGCTTGTCACCAAAACACAACAATCAGAGCCTGAAATCTGGTAAACGCAACAGTGTGCCACCAAAGGAAGGTTGAAAATTGATCACCCAAGGCAAACAATTGTTAAGCGACAACAAGAGAGGTGTTTGCTGATGTAGGCGGCCTGCTGGACAACAAAAATGCAGGTATTGCAGCAAGTGCTTGGTAGGAGAGATGGCAACAGCCTGTCACCTAGCACCAGATGCTGAAAACACAAGCTGATCACATGCTATGATGACGCAGTAGATAGAGACCTAACAACAGGGCGATGGCTGAAAACAGGCCATCTAGGGCTAGATAGTAATGGGCTGCAATTGGTGATGGCCGGATAGTAGATGGCAAGTGGCTAATGGCTGAAATCCGCACACTAGAGCGACAAACCTGCACCAAAGGATGAGGCAGCCTGTCTATCTATAGATGTCAAAGGGTGCCCCAAATATTAGGGTTTGGGGGGACCACTGAAACTCTCTCGAACTACGCACCAAATTTGTATTTTCATTAATTTAGCATGGTTTGGGGTTGTTTAATTATGCTAATCAGCTGTAAAGCATGTTTTAGCTCAACAAGTCGATCCCAACACACCAGACCTCAACATTGATGATAGCGCCACATGCATGTGTAGATACAAAAGATCACTGCTCGGACCAAAGCGAGGTCACACATAACCCCATCATATCCTCTCATGTACCTTCATGATATCCCCCCTATCAGTGGCTCTATACCTCATGGATTATTGAAGATCTTGTACACCAGGATTGTATCAACTAGGGTTTTACTATTATATCACAGCCTATTTAGTTGATTTTCGTTTACACTTACTTTCTTCCATAAAGTTGTATCATCACAAATGGTTGTAACTCATGGTCTCGTAGATCATTTCTTCCTTTTGTAGATGTTAATCTCTCTCTCTCTCTCTCTCTCTCTCTCTCTCTCTCAACATCATTGCTTATAGCTAGAGAGAGAACTTGGGAGTCTTAAATTAATAGATGAGATGAGTCACACTCATGAGCCTTGACAACCCAATGGGACTAGGCTCACTAGTGTACCCCTTATAAGCAATGATTGTATGTCTCATTCTGGTTTTGCTTGTGATATATACAACTAGAGGTTTCTACTAGACGCATATCGTCAAATGGTACTCAGAATATACACATGATAATAATTCTAATGTTCAAAGCCTGAGTCATGCATTCAAGACCACCTACTATTCAGTAGTGCACTTCTCAATGATAAGTAACTATACACTAGTGTCATTGTATCCACATCCAAATACTTTGGAATGTTATAAACCAAAGAAGATTGCATGCCGCCTTCAATTTGCATAACATCTTCTTCTAGCTATCACGTTGATGTTGTTTAAGGAAAGAGTTGCTACTCATTGAGAGACTTGAGTTCCTCCCTTGAATTAGTAGTCCATGTCATCAATATTGCCCTCATGAAGGCCCTCATAAGCAGCACAACCAACATCTTCTTTTGAAAAACAAGTCAAATAGAGATTTCTTACATCCCATTGACAAGATTGTCTTCTCCTTAGGTACCATTGTAACCAACAAAGATTCAAATATAATCAAATGCATTAATACTTGATAACTAAATAGGTGAAATTTTGAAAATTAAAAATGGATGAGCATGCCTAGCATATCTATCCCTTTCTATTCATAGTATACCTATTTAAAGCATACCCCTCATCTGTAACTTACCACGTATGGATTCATGTTGAGTACATGTATGGATTATCATCGAGCTTACACATGTGGATTGTAATATACCTATTCCAACTTGAGCCTGGAATCGTAATGTTTCTAATAGCCTAATATAGCTAAGGATAGGTCTATTTGATATCATTAAACTACACTAGCAATGATTGATTACATGTGCCAATAACCTAAATGATCAAACGTTCAGCAGTATAAGCATACAATTCATATACACAAAGCATATAAGAGAATGTATCCAACATAGAAGAGAATATCATGAACCAAGTTGAATCAAGCACAACAATTGGCTCATGAATCTTCGAAGGTCATCTCTTGTACGAACAAGTAGACGAGAGAATGGCCCACTGGGTAGACTACAAGCACTTCAAGCAGCCCTATGCAAGCACATGTAGTCGAATGGGCAGCTCCTATAGGTGGCATGTCAACGGCAATGCAAGCAACACAGATAGCAACAGTCCAAACTAGTCCTAGAATATTGGTGACTACTTGTTTGAAAAAAATGTATGTATATAAAAAAGTAGCTATTTCTAACCATTTGGAAGGTTTATGTTAGTCCCTTTTTGGCTAGTGGCAATTAGGGATGGGCTCTTCTCTTTTAAAAGTAGAGTCCCTCATGCTTTCTCTCCATCCTCAAGCGGCACCATCCTCTACACCTCAAGCTCTGACCTAAAGCAAGCTCCATCCTCAACTCCTCAAGCTCTCAACCTCCATTCTCTAGCTCTCGAGCAAGCTCTTCCTCTTCCTCTTTGGTCTTCCTCTTCCTCTTCCTCTGCTAGATTAACCATTGCTCTCTTTTTCATTTTGTAATGACCAGAGATAGACCGTATTTTATTTGAGTACCATCCTTAGTCCACAAATTAAACAAATTAGACTAATTGTACCTCACTATTGTAAGTCAAAACATGCACAATGCACAGCAAAAAGAAAAGTGAACACAAAGTGAATACAGAAGGAGACTAGAAAAACATTGTATAATGAAGTAACAAAATTGACGTAACATTGAATGATTTAGAAATGCAACAATCACGCCCAAATTGTAGCTCACAACCTTAGTGTGGGTGCTAAACAAAGATTGGTTGAGAATGAACATTAAGATTGAACCGGCAAAGAAAGGCGATAAATGTTAGAAGAAAAGTACTAAATGCTGCCCTGCTGCCCAAAAATGTTTACTTTGCACACGGCAATGGATGCCTGCTTGAAGATAGGTAAAACAAGCTAGTTCGATTGAAATGCAAGTGTGGAACTCCACCTAAACATTTGGAACAAATAAAATGACGGATAAATACATTGTCAAAGCTCCAAATATCCTTCTCTCTGTCACAAGAGGGTGCATTTTTAATGCTTAGCTTTGGCATTATTAAGTTGTGCCATGTGACGTATACATGTGAAATGCAAGTCAATCAATTGACAATAAGAGCTTAGTAACCCAGGTGATCAATAGGTGACATTGACCTCACAAGATGTCTATATGAACCACGATGTGCAATTCGAGGAGTTTTCAGATGGAAAGGGGGATGAGGAGCACCCTATTCTTGGAGATCCACATGATAGTTGGCACCTGAGCTAGAGGCTCCATCTACAAAGGACGAGATTGCTCCTCTATCAGATTCTCCACCAGTGGATGTTCCAAAGACTTCAGCAAAGATAGAGCAACAAGGAGAATATCAATCTTCTCGTTTGTTGGGTGTGTGTGAGAGACTCCATGATGCAAGGATTGAGAAGCTTCCCGAGTAGTGGCAAGCGCAAGATGGCCTGCATCGATCTCAAAGGAACCAAGCATGTTCCACCGTGCTTGTTTGAACAAACTATGATTTGATGGCTCATGCCATGCAAGATAGGGAGCCAACAATGGTAAAGAAGGCACTATAGTCTAATCATTGGCAGAAGGCCATGGAGTAGGAGTAGGAGTTGGAGTCTATTGAGTGAAAGGGCAATTGGTATCTTATGCCTCAACCTGCTCATCACAAGATAATCGGAGTCAAGTGGATCTTTAAGCCTAAGTATCTCAATCATGGCACACTTGACTACAAAGCTAAGTTGGCTACCAAGGATTTTGCACAAAGGCCAAGTGTTGACTTCCATGATACTTTTGCACCCATAGCTTGTATGGTCACTATTCAAACAGTACTTGCTCTTGCCAACCATAGGAGATGGCCAATCTACTAGTTGGATCTCAAGTCCACATTCTTGAACGGTGACTTAAAGGAGGAGATTTATATTGAGCAACGCCCTAGCTTTTCTTCCTCAAATGGTAAGATATATGTGCTAAAGAAGGTCCCCTATAGCCTTAAACAAGCTCACCATGCTCAGAATGAGAAGATATTCATTCCTTCAAGTCCAATTAGGATATGGGAGATCTAAATCCAATCTAAATTTGTATGTTCACACATCAACTGGAAGGCACACAGTGTTTGTGTTCTATGTGGATGATCTCATATTGATAGGTGATCATGCCCAAATGGTCAAGCAAACTAAGGAAGCATCCCATAGGAAGTTTGAGATGACACATATGGGGCTTCTTCATTTCTTCCTAGGTCAAGAGATATGGCAAACTGAGAGAGGGATCTTTCTCTACCAACAATGGAATGTGCAAGAGCTCTTAACCACCTTTGAGATGCAAGAGTGTCGGACCATTTCTACTCCCATGGATCTAAATCGAACTGCTACAACTCATAACATTCACCATTAGCGAAGCCTTCCCACTATGGACAATTGATTGGATTGTTGATTTGGCTTCTGAATACACAAATTGATTTGTGCTTTCCAATCAGTTTTCTTGCAAGCTTTATGACTCAACCTAAGAAGGTTCATTGGCACGTCGTCTCACAAATATTGCAGCTGCTGAGGGGGACCCTCAACCTTGGCCTCTTTTATCCAATAGGTACAAGTGATTCCGCTTTGGTGTTACAAGGCTAAACAGACTTATACTAGGGGTTGAGATGTTGATCAATGGAGATTGACTACACACTATTGTTTTCTAGTAGGTTGAGTGAGATTTCTTGGAGCAACAAGAAGCAACCCACAATTGCCCTTTCATCTATGGAGGCTAAGTATCGAGCGGCTTCTACCACTTGTGAGACCGTTTGGCTTCGGAGTTTGTTAGAGGAGCTTGGCTTTTCATGGACAAGAGCTACCACACTTCTTGTGCCACAATGGGAGTTACATAGCCTTGGTACAAAATCTTTTTTTCCATGCTAGGGCAAAAGCGCATAGAGATGCAATATCACTACCCCCGTGAGAAGCTCGTGGATGAGACCATTGATATGGTGTAGGATAATCTGACAAATTTGTTTACCAAAGCACTTTCTTAGGCCATTCTTTGTCAACATTCAAAATCCCTTAGCGTTATGCTGCATCCAAGATCTAAGAGGGGGTGTTAGAGATATGGTCATCCCCAAGACAGCCACAAGCATGTACAAGGCAATTTAGGGCAGTTTATGCAGTTGCATTACGTTTTGGAGCAAGTTGGACAAAAATTCAGCAATCACCAATAGGATGGGTAAGGTTTTAAGCAGGCCAAATAGGACCGACAAACTTTGCCACGTGACATGCGGTTGTTCACTACTTAATGTTGCTATTAGAGCAATATGGTATATGCATGTTTAGACGGTATACTAGCTATTTGTTTTTGGGGGTGGTGACAAGGGGATTAGTGTCCACATAGCTAGTGAATCTTGGAGAAGAGGCTCTTTTTCTTGTGAAAAGCACTCATATAATATACAAAAGGGAATAAGCAATCATATAATATTACAAATAGAAATATGCAATCCTGTAATATTACACAAGAAAATAAGCAATCGCATTGTAAACGCAAAAGTTGTTCGAGAAACATACAGCAATCACCATAGCCTCAATCCAAAATCCTTAAGTAAGACCAGTATTAGATAGCATACTCAATATCCTTTCATTTATTGTCCTATTCATTTGCTCAACAACATCATTTTGGGCAAGATTACTAGATGCAATGAGTTCCCTTTTTATCTCAGGTGCTTCACAAGAATTTATGAACTCGTGAGAGACATATTCTCTAACATTATTTTATTCATTTATGACCAATCAACCATATTTGGCAACAATCAACCGGATTTAATTGTCGACCTGATCATTTTCATGTATTATTTTATGCCCCTATAGGTAGGCTGCCCACTGGTCACACACACTTGAGTTTCTTGCACATGAGACTGGTGATACTCTAACAGCCCGTTGTATATATCTCTTCAGCATTCAACATTCATACTCTATGGTCTTCAACATTCTCTCTCTCTCTCTCTCTCTCTCTCTCTCTCTCTCTCTCTCTCTCCATGTTCTTTTCATTCTTTCAGTTCAGTCAAACGCTTCCTTATTCGCTACACTCTGACACATTTTGCTACTAATATAGGCTGTCCAACATCAAAGAAACTCTTCCCAACTATAGCTCAATTCAGCACACTTACGTTGGATCAGCTACCATAATTCTCGAGATGGGATAGCTGCATTTTTTTTTCAATCCAAGCCATACACCTAGTCACCTAACTTCAAGAGGTTATACAATTGTTGTCCTCATCATCTACATCATCACTTCCTGTGTTTTCAATTAATCTGCTACTAGATCACCAAGTCATCTTTGACACTATTGCTGCTGCATTTAAGGGATCACTCAGCCATCTTCAACTGACATGAATACAAAGAAGAGAGGGAATAGACTAGACTAAATTGTAAACGAAAGCTGATTATACTACAGACAAGTCATCCCAACATGCAGCCCAAGGCATCATGATGGCATTAGTTCAGGCTAATGACAAAGGAAAATGGCAAGCGGTTACACTAAACCCTAATGCAGATGGCTGTGTTTAATGTAGCCGACTTGCATAAATTGGGTCACCAACACCTAAACCAGCTGCCAAGAGTGAATGCAATCCAAGAAGCCATTGAAACTAAAATGCAATGAAACTAGTTCATTGACAAGTACTATGAACACTCTAAAATATACAAAAATGAAAATGCATTGAAATGCTACAGCTAGGAGTTGAAGTTCATGAACTATCACAGCTCCTATGTTTGGACTCTGGTCACACTCTTACGCAATTGACAACCAGGAGATTACCAACATGAAAAGCATAGGAAAGCTAACATGTTTATGCCATGCGCTTTGATTCCTAACATTTCTATTTGGTAGTGCTACTTTACAATGCCTTTGACAGCTCCCACAACCCGATGACATCTCCAACAATTTGGAAGCATATTTCAGCTGATGGCAACTTGTCTAAAGCCCTCTAATAGCTGCATCTACTGATCAAAGTGGTTGCCCTACTATCATTGGGGCATGCCATCACTCCTCAAGCTGCTTTTTGCTGTCCTAAGCTTCTAATTAGCAAGCATCATCTCCAAAAGCTATTACATCTATGTCTACTATTGTTGCTGATTTGAAACAACCACCCAACGCATCAACTCTCTTCTACAACAATCATCTTCCATTCAACAGCCTACATGTTATTGTTTGAAGACTTCAATGCATTGCCAATTTTATGTTTTCTCCTCCAATCGGCTACCAAGTTGTCATCTTGGTAGCATCAGTTCTTACAAAGAGATTTCTTCTTCTTCTTCTTCTTCTTCTTCAACAACACTTGAGGATTGTGTCTGCTACTCCAAACTGCTGCCTAGCTGGTCAGTTCAGAAATATACAGCCTGTCAACCTGATCTGAGCACTCCAAACTACTATTTTGTCACTTCAAACAAGCTACCTTGCTTTTCAACACATTCTCCATAAGTTTAGGGCTTGCATATGCTATTGTATAGGTTGCCAAGCATCAAAGACACTCTTCCTAGCTGTAGCTCAATTCAACAATCTTGCATTTGATCAATTAACATAATTCCCCACTTGGGGCAGTTGCATTTTTGGTCAAGCTATTGTGAAGATATGCTAGGATTTGCACTATGAAAACACAAAATGTACAAACATGACTAAAACACAATAACACATCAACACAAACACAAACAAAGAACAAAGAGAACTCTAAAGTGAATGAATCAATACAATAACTAACGGAAGAATAAACAGAATGCTCAAAGGCAGAGTGTGAGTGCAGTTGGAGTTTGAAGTCCACCAAGAACAGAACCAGAGTGTTGTAACCACCAATTGAAGCTGAAATAATGTTGAGAACAAAAGGGCAGCCAATTGGTAACCAAAACAAAGTAGTCTAGAGGCTGGATCTCGCTGAATGCAGCAGTGTACCATCACAAGTGGTGGAATCACCCAAGACTGAGAGCAGTTGAGTGACAATTGGGGAGGGTGAAGCAGGGCAGCCTGCACATGCAATAAAGACAAGCAGGAAGTGAGGAAAATTAGCAACAACTGCTGACTTAGCAGTCCACAATAGGATGCCAAGTGGCTGACTGCAGCAAAAAACAGTTCACTAGGTAGGTCCCTAGTCGATGGAGGTTGGACAGCTCATGTAGACAAGGTGAAGGTTGAAAACTGGGTGCCAACACTAGGAGAGAGTATAGACTAATGTGACCTGCAAAACAAGGGTGGGCTGAATGGTGGGCAGCCTATCTATTTGATAGATGAGTGGATCCTCCCAAATTAGGGTTTGGCTTATGAAACACACAAACTCTCTAGGAACATGTTTCTTTTTTAATGAAAGCTTCGGTAATAGTGTGTTTTTGGGGCTGTTTAAAAGAGCTATTCTATTTATAATGCATTTTTAGCACAACAACTAGGCCATGCAACCGGTCACGTAACCTCTAGAGGTAATTCGGCTGCTGTTGTCATCGTCTCTATCATCAACATTTGTGTTTTCAACTAATCTGCTGCCGGATCGCTCAGCCATGTTTGACACTATTGCTACTGCATTTTAAGGATCCATTCAAGTATGATACACCCTAACACACTCCGTCATCTCTTGAAGACACAAAGGCTCAAGGCCCCAATGGTTGTATTATCATTTATTCATGCATTCATTACCATTCAACCATCATGTGCTTCGCCAAAGACTATCATGATCGACCTTTGATCCCTACACCACCGAAGCACATGCATCTACCCCCAGGCACTCCTTGTGTACCACCTTGCCAATTTGGGAGATGTAGATCGTTCTACATTGATTATCACTCTTCTATGGTCAAGGCAATCAGATGCATATGATGTGCATGCGACTCAACACCAGGTGGAAACCTGTTTTTATGCAGTCCAGACCCACGTTTTTAGCTGCAGGCTCCTGAACAGTAGTTTTTCTCTCTTCTCCAGCAGTTGCCACACTTAGTATGACCTACATTTGCTGCCTGCAGGGTGGATTCACCAGTCTCACCTGCATTTGCACTGCTGCTCAGTATCCCAGCCAATCACCTATCTTGTGGGAGCCACCTCGGTCCAACACTCTATTGGCACCTGTATTTTGCATGTTGGAGACTCCTAGTCAGTGGGTGATATCGTCCTCAAAGTGTATAGCCAGCTTATTGTCCTCCCACTGCTGCGTTTGGTGTGGTATTCTGCTGCGTCCGATTTAGCTCGTCCCTCTCGTTCTATTTTAGTCTTTCTTTTTTCAGGTAGAAAGCCGAAGGGTTGAATTGTAGCCCTTTGCCTGTCGCTGCAATTGGGAAGTAAAAAAAGAAGAAGAGACAAGGAGACGCAAAGAAGACCCTTTACCTTTTAACCCCTACGATGAGCACATAGTTTTACTCGCATGCAGGGAAAAGAGAGGTTTTACCTGCATGCCAAGACGAAGACAGTGTTTGGGACTTTGCGCTAGCCTTCCGCCATAGCCAGTTGGCCCTTCGCACAGGGATCCACAGAAGAAGAAAGAAATAGAGAGATCAAACCTCAAGTTGAGGGAAAGGACAGAGATTGAGAGGAATCAAAAGAGAGCTCGAGACTCGAGAGCGACAGGAAGAACCAGGGTGCACGATCTCGCGCAGGAACATCGCCCCTTTCTTCGATCTGGATGAAACAAGAAACGAAAGCCTATCAGAGAATATTGCGGGAACTTGGCCGATTCCCAATATTACCGACCTTAGTTGTCCATTGGAAGAGATTTGTTCTAAGACTTGCTTTTTAGCTTAATTAGCATAATGATGACTAGCGTTCCTGGCGCGCTCCCGCTTCGCGGCACGGCAGGGGTGCGAGGGAAGTGAAGCTGCTTACATCCCTATCGCACAGTGGATAATGCTATCACAAAAACATCGCATGCTTTACTCTCCTCTATATTGCACGGCAGCTTCACTTCCCTATCGCACAGTGGATAATGCTATCACAAAAATATCGCATGCTTTACTCTCCTCTACTCACAACCCCTCTATCTCTCATCCCATTTACACCTCCCCCCTCTATCCACACTCACTCAATCACTCCCAAATCAATTGCATTCAATTCAATGGAGTCGAATGCACTATGTCTCTCTCTCTCTCTCTCTCTCTCTCTCTCTCTCTCTCTCTCTCTCTCTCACACACACATGTATAAAAGACCAAATATGCATTTGCATCAAGGAGTACATAGACTCATATATACATGCAATGACCATGCACCAAACTTATAGACTTGTATCTATACTTACTCTGCAAAACTTTTAGAAACAACCTGTATCCTTGGATGTTACAATGAGAAATAACATTCCTACGGTGAAACAAACCACAAATAAAAGATATATGAGCCACACCACAAATTTAAGTTTGTCCAAGCATTGCATGCAAACTCCCAGTATTAATAACCCACATAGGTGAAGCAAAGCCCGAAACCAAAGTTTCTTCTAGAGACTGCACCAATAACCTTGCACCACAATTTCAAGTATCAACAAATCACAAAGTGTCACTCCTTGATTGTGCCCATGCATCTACATCCAAATGTTACAAAAAAAATTACAGTTCCCATAGGGTCTAACCAAAACGAAGCCTTTCTTTCTTTGAGAAATAATTGGAAAATTTTCCACTCTCCAACATAGCATGGCTAGGCAAAGCAAGTCCGATCGCCACTCTTCGTCTTGTTGATGGTACAGGGGACATAATAGTATTTCCGCTCTCCAATATAGTATGGCCAGGCGAAGCAAGTCCAATTGCCACTTAACATTAAAACAACAACACCTGCTATGCGCAATAGCTAGAAGTAGCTCTTCATGATCATTCGACGTTACAATCAGAAATAACATTGCTACGCTGAAAGGAACCACAAAGTTTAAGCATATCCAAGCATCAAATACAAATAGGTGAAGTAAAGCCCAAAACCAAACCTTGCTTCAGAGCCGAAAACTTTGTACCATAAATCCAAGTATCTACACCTATGATAAGTAGATATAGATACATATCTACATCCAAACGCTACAAAGATGTTGAAACTTTTCATCAGGCCTAACCAAAATGAAGCTTTCTTTTCTTTGAGGAATCACTGGGGAAAATTCCATCCTCCAACACAGCATGCTCAGGAGAAGCAAGTCCCATTGCCACTCTTCGTCCCGGTGATGGTACAGGGGACATGATAGTCTTTCCTCTCTTTCTTGCACCTAAAATTTTAAAAGCTCACAATGTAAATATGAACATATCCAACAATATTGACAAATATCACTTAATATTGGAATAACAATACCTGGCTTAACACTTGCAAACCCCTTGGCAGGCATTGTCACAGCTTGATGCAGCGTCACAAAACAACTGAGGTCCTTAAATTCATACGCCGACCACCCCCTTGGTATTCTATCAGTGTGAGATCGCCGAAACCTCTTGTCTTGCTCAGCTTCACCCATATGCACTCGAAAGCATTGAGTATACCCACAATGCACCACCTCAATAAAGACTGGAAGTAAAATCTCTATGTTGACATCATCATACAAACGCTCAATGACCCTTGCAAGTGTTCTTCTTATAATATCATCCGTTGTCACTGCACGCAAGTTACACTGTAGTTCCTTCTGATACTCAGAAGCTGGATAATAACCCCAACTTGGAGTAGGCATCTGCAAAAGTCAATCAAACACTTATATACAGTGCAGGGAATATATACTCAATTACGATCGAGTATATGCCAACCGAATACAGCTTTGAGGCTATCTCACCTACACACCAAGCAAGGACTACGAAGCCATCAAAATTCAATAGATACATCTCTAAAAAAATGCAAGCATATCTTCCACTCTCCAAAAAACTCATCTCCGTATGCATCTTTGCAAAAAAGCAATGCACCTCATTGCATCTTTTGAAGTACCTCCTTGTACACAATGTTCGTCGTGACATTCACAGTGCTTCCATCCTCATCTAATAACACCCTCACACCACATGAGGATTTCACCCTTGAAAATGCAACATACAACTGTCCATGTGTAAATACTGGTGTCTTTAAGTAAAGACCAACCACAGACAATGTCTGGCCTTGCGACTTATTGATTGTCATAGCAAAGGCCAATCGAATAGGAAATTGCCTCCGCCTCATAGCAAACGGAAACTGCAAGGTGCCAGGAATAAAAGTGATCCTAGGAATAAAAACTCGCTCCTCTACATTTGTCCCTGTTATTATTTCAGCATCTATCATTTTTTTATTGAATGCCTTACACATCAACCGTGTACCATTACACAAACCTTTTGCTGGATTTAAGTTCCTAAGCAGAATAATAGGTGCATTCATCTTTAGCAACAATAGATGGGGAGGAAATCCACCTCCAAGATCCAGTGTATTTAAATACTCTACAGAGTATAAAAATGAGCTATCACCTGTCTCTGCAATTGAATCCGCACTATAGTACTGTATAACTTCTCCTGGCATCGATTGCAATGCACAATGATTCAAAGAAGCCACCTCTGTATTCCGTGCTGCAAGTATAGCACGCTCACTAAAATATGCCCCAAAGTCTCTCACCACGGATACTTCACTGTACACACTATTAACCAAGGTTTCAATAGAGCACCCTTTCAATACCATGCTAGATGGAATATATAACTTATCACAATTCTCCGTAATACCCACTCCATCCCCTATCCCTTGAATCCAACCAACAAATCCATTATCCATTACACCACCAACGGTTGACATTCTCATATTCCCAGACAACCTTAGCACCTTAACATACTGCCATAAATGAGAGCAACATAGTGCCGCATTAGCAATATCTTCACGGGAGCCCTTCATCACGACGGGCAAGATTTGCCTAAAATCACCCCCAAGCAAAGTAACCTTTCCACCAAATGGTTTATTACAGCCCATAATATCTCTTAAAGTTCTATCAACAGCTTCAAATGCAAACCTGTGCATCATGGGAGCCTCATCCCATAAAATAAGACTCGATTGTCTGAAAAGTTGAGCAAGATCGCTCTGAACAGCAATAGTACAAGTGGATCGATCACATAAATCCAATGGAATTTTAAATCTTGAGTGAGCAGTACGACCGCCCTGCAGAAGCAATGCAGCAATGCCAGATGATGCCGTTGCCAATGCTATATGACCATCACTGCGCAACCTAGCAAGCAAACACTTGTAAAGAAACGTCTTTCCAGACCCACCGGGACCATCCAAAAAAAAAACCATCCCCAAAGTTTCCACCAATGGCACCCATAACTGCATTATATGCAACCCTCTGTCCATCATTCAACATTGCCTCCATACAAACACAAACTCTACGTTGCTCCAGTATATCATATGCATATTCATCTTCTAAAAGAGGGTTAGCACAACTGAGAATCTGTTCGATGAGGTTCTGGCAATCCATCAAAGTCAGACAATCTTCGCCCATGCTGTCGCAAAAGATCCTGAAGATGCAATAAAGCCCTCTTTGATGCCTCTTGTTGTAGAACTGCAGAAGATACATGCACATGCTCTAGCTGTAACTTATACAAAATATCCTCCACCATCGGTGACATAAACCTATCCCAGAGCTGACCAGGCTGTGCAGGCTCACAGAAGACCAAAATTGCAGCAAACAAAGCACGCAACTGGGCACCAACTTGTACAGATGCAGCCTCTTCCAAGCACACAATACACTCATCATCACCCTCTAACATGCCCTTTGCAATGCAGGCTTCCTTAAAGGTGTTGTACACCACGTTGCCAACAGTACGCAAATCATCAAAAGACATACATCCTCGAGACACTGTCAAGAGCATTCGCAAGTAATAACGCTCACCAGATGTGGGCGGCACAAAGTATATTCGACCACACGTATTTCCACGCTTTCTCTTCGTCCATACCTTTCGTTGTGCATTCCACACCCAATACATCAGGAAGTCTTGATACCGTATAGCTCTAGCCTCTGGATGAACACTAGTGCACACAAACCATTCCGTAAGAGTAGTTTTCCTGATATCTTCATTCTGCATAACACGTGATATATTGTCTGTATCTTGAAACACCACATAATTCTCACCAGGCAAGTGCACTTGCAACCGCTGTATATCAGGCTTCTCATTGTGCAATGCATAGTCATATATTCACCAACATGCTTCCGAAGCAGAAACATACCATGCATCTAAATAACTCTCGATCTCATCTACTTCACCAAAGGTCGTACCATTTAACCCTGAGTTTCCAACAGAAAATTTAATCGTTTGCACGATCATGTCCCTTGTATATATACTTATACAAATACTTGACAGCTGCCACCGTTGAGCATACCTCAACATTTATATGTGCATTGTATTTTTTACTCAAGTACGGATTGTATGGAACAATCCATCGATTATCAATAGTATTACCCTTTATTGTGACTGTCTTTCCATCATCTCGTCTTCTATAAACAGGATAGCCAGAGCTATCAACAGTTGTCACATTCACAAACCTCCGAGGGAATTTTTTAGTGCATCGACCATTGCGCATGCAAGGGCTCTTGGGATTCATTACACCGCAAAGACCATGGACATTGCATTTTGAGATAGTTTCAAACAAAGCTGAAAACTTTTCTCTATCAGGAAACTCAGCACAAACAAATCTATCATAATGGCATGCTTCAGAGGGTTTAAAAGGGTGCTCCAAAATTAGCAAAGTATGAGAATGTGGTAGCCCCCGCTTTTGAAACTCAATCACACTAACATAGCCTGCAACATTTCCAAACAGATTCCTTTTCAACAATGTATGCATCATATCAGCATGTTTTTTATGAAATACCCGAGCAGTCAAATCCGGACGATCATAAGCAGTCTGTCCAGGCAACAAAGCATTAGTTATCTCTAACCACTTTGGATTACATGTCATCATTATAAACAGATCAGGTTTTCCCTTACTTCGCACTATAGCCATGGCATCCTGATACATGTGTCTTGGCCCACCAGTAAAAGAAGACGGCAAAACCACCCTTTTACCAACAGAGGCACCAATAATCCCCATCGGCCCATTATCCATCACTCCCACCATATCTGCTAAGCCCTTATAAACTTCCGAGCGTAAAACTGATTGATTTTGACGACACCAAGCTAACCTACATTGCTCTATACTACAATAAGCATCAACAATAAATTGTTGCAACAATCGGCCACCCCGCAACATGCACACCTCAGTGTCCTCACGCACTTGTAGTCGAAATGCATAAAATTGCATCTGAGTAACACAGTCCTTATTAGATAATCCATGTATATTAATTGGAACATTAACACCACTATAAGGTACCTTTACATGCCAACCATCATCACCCATAGGAAAAAGAAGGACGTATAGCATTGGCATATATGCCCTATGCAAGTTTGAAATAGCAATACATCGTCCATCCCGACTATAAACATGTATGTCTCGACGATCAAGAGTATTCTCATCGCCTTGTCCTGGCATGATAGCCGCAACCTCAGTTGCCACTGGAACTGAGCATTGTCTATTAGCATGTTGAACCCCAAAAATAGTCATTCTCAAATCATGCAAGGGATTATTTTGCAATTGCATACCCACGGATCTAAAAGCTTGTGCATACGCATTGTGTTGATGCATCATAGACTGAAGCTCCCCAAGCAAGTTTGGCAATAAATTAGGCATAACATCCAACCGATTAGATAACTCATGCTCAGTATCATAAACATAAAGTTGTGCAAATCTTGGCCTTTCCTGTCGTTGCACATTAGGAATCAAAGAGCCTATACGATGATAAATAGAGCCATGCACTCTAAAGGTATAAGAATTTCCCACAACAGGCAAAAGCTCATCAACATTGGCACCAAGTGACACAAATGCAAGAGCACTATTATATGCTCGTATATTATTTTTAAATACTCTTCTTTGAGGATGCATACCATGCAACAAATCATGCAATAGTTGTGGTGGATATTGCAACTGTGGCAACATTACTTTTCCATTTCGACAACAATGTTTACCGAACAAAACTGACCCCTGCACTTGAGCCTCACATCTCCACAATTTAGCCGAACATCGCTCACACATCTCATAAAAACTCCCCATGGAATGCACAATCGGGTCTTGAAATAGCAATATTGTAGTTGCAGGATGAATATCCATTGCAGGCAAAGCATGTAAAATGGAGCAAAAACCTCCATTTCGAGCACTAAAGGTCGGCACATTATTGACACGTGACTCATTAATCACAGCATTTCCTAAGTTTTGGTGATTTTCAACATCACAATTATAATCATTAGCAAATTGCTGCTCAATCAAGCTGTGAAGTCTCTCACAAATCAAGCTATCATGATTTAGAGCCCCTCCTTGCAAAACGTTCCAGCACTCAACTATAGTAGAACACATCTCTTTATACCCCCTCCGGTCATGTCTTGCCATTTGAGCCCTAAGCCTAGCAATTTGTCGTCGTCTATATCGTGTAGAGTTGAGTCTATGCCTATGAATACGCAACACATAATCCCTGCTAGTTCTCTGATTATTTAATCCCATATTATTTGGATTCTCACAGAGCCTGCACATCAAGAGAAAACATGCATTATTTCAAGGAGAGTCTTGGTTGGGAATAGTATATTTTCAAAAAGACTTAAAAGCAAAATCAATCTCGAATCACATAATCCAAAAAATACTACGACAATTTAAATCATCACAATCCTCCTACGTGCAAGGAACAACGATAGTCAAAATTAGAATCATCATATATTTTTATATATTCTATACAATTAGATATATCTAACCCAAAGAAAAAAAAAAGCTATATACAACCGACGCATGATCCCCCAACCTATAACTCAAACCCAAACATTACTCTTCAACATGAATGCGCAATAAACTATAAAGCGTTAGGATGTTTAAATCAATGAACTATTCTCTATAGATTGCAAGACATAATAAGTATTTCTATAGATCAAACCTCAAGAAAGAGACAATATACTTAAAAATAAAAATGTACTTAATATTTACAAACTCTTGAAAAGAGAAAAAATACACAATCTTATTATGATACATAGCAAGTTCCTAGACATTGAAACATATTTTTCAGAAAATATTACTCTTTGATACGTACTATATAGCAAAAACCAATGAAGTTTCTCTCTAGATTGCAAGACATAATAATTATATCTATAAATAAACTACTATAGATATAGATCAATAAATCGAACCAATAAATTAAACCAAATACTGGAGAGAGAGAGAGAGAGAGAGAATATCACATCGTTACATTAAAACCAATATAAGCTTCACAAAAAGGAAGCACACATCATTACAAAAAAAATATTGGTCCAAGCACTTCCAAGCAAGATATAAGTGAGACGATAATAGATCATAAGCCTCAGCCAAGCAAATCCTCCTCAATTGGGACCATTCATTTGACGACTCAATTGTTGTAGCAAGGCATTGAACCTATTAACATTCATTTGGAAATGCAAAAACGGTAGTCGACAACCCCTCTGGCAAATCATAGGCTCACGATCATCTCCATGCCCCCAAAACGATGCCCACATATCATTCAACAACAAATTCATCAACCTACTTGTCTCAGAGACAATTGCTGAAAGTTCTCTTACTTCACCGCCCAAACCACTCGACACTTGTTGAAGAACACTCTGGGTGTGCTTTGTCTCGCACACAACACCATATAAACCCTTAGCTTGTTCATGCAACTCTACAGAGTAAATAGCAAGTGCATGATCGACACGTGTGGATAAACTCATCTGCAATTCCATCAACGCATCCATCTTGGTCTCGAGGCTTTTAAACTCCAAAGAATTTGAAGCAGCCTTTGTGTTTCTTCGAATCGTTGATGTCCTTGTGAATTTACTAACATGCCCTCCCTGTTGCCTCGCCACTTCTTTCATCTTTCGCACATTAACTTTATTCACTCTATTAAACTCCACATTTTGGCTGCAACAAAATACACAAATGACTATCTTCCAAAAAAGAACAAAATAGCTTGGTGAAAATACAATTATTAGAATAACAACTATCTCCCACACCCATGCGAACGGCTCCAAGCAGGCAAGCGTCGAAGAGATGATGTTGTCGCTGTTTTCTTTGATTCAACCAAATCAATTGCATTCAATGGAGTCGAATGCACTATGTCTGGAACATCGTCCATAGCTTTGCTTTGTTCCATGACGACTGCACGAAACTTTCAATAGAGTATAAGAGTCCCAACAAAGAAACCTCAAATCTCAAATCTCAAAGCCATTGAAGACAAACACATTTCCAACTGAAAACCCTAAATTGAAAGTGTGTTGGACTCCAAGACAGAAGAATAGTCATACACGAACACGTGTAAATAATCATGCATGGGTACACACATACACAGTGCTCACCAAAATCCAATTAATGATTCCCCTCTTCAATGGATGTCCATTCATCCACATGTACACATGACACTCACCAAATATATAGTCATGCCTTACCTCCTCTCTCTCTCTCTCTCTCTCTCTCTCTCTCTCTCTCTCTCTCTCTCTCTCTGTGCAAGCCCTACTAATGGATGTTCATTCGTTTAGATCCATACATAGATCTTGGCAAAGACTCGAACGTGTTAAAGATCCAAAGATGAATACCAAGGTGAAAAGATGAAAATCTAAACTATCAAACTGAGATCAAAAATAAAAAAATCTTAATAATTTAGAAGAGATAGACAATGTTTATTAAAATGGAGGTTTTCATCAATTTAAAAAGTCTTTACACAACTCATTTAAAAAGTCTTACAAAGATTATATATATCAAGTATGTAGCAATTTTCAATTTGGAAGAGATAGACAATGTTTTTCAAAATGGAGGTTTTCAAGGATGTGCTTATGCAGCGGCGACTCATCCAAGTTAACATTGCCAAAAACCTATCCAGATAAACTTTGAAAGAAGCAAATTGCATATCAAGGGCAATGCTCTCGAGTGAAAGGGAATGAACCCACACGGTGATTCATCTGGGTTAACATTGCCAAAAACCTATTAAGGGAAACTTTCAAAGAAGTAAGTTGCACATCAAGGGAAACATTTTCATTCTTGTGAGCAATTAACTCACATACGCCATCCTCTATACGACCAGCACTGTCAATAAGATCTTTCATCTTCTCATCATGATCATCAAAGGATCCAATACGTGGCCAATACTTTCGGACATGCTCATATATCTCGCCCATGTAACCCTTGATTTCTTCCAACTCATCATGTATCCTCACCCCATCACAAAGGTTCCCTTCGTATTTCTCCTCCAAAATTCTCTCAATCCTCTGTAGACGGCTATCAATGCTTTCACCAAGAGAAATCGAAGCCCTTTGACGTCGAAATAGTGCCTTTACTTGCTTCTCAAGCCCATCGAAGCGATGAATGAATCTCAAAAAACTAACAGAACTTTCATATCCTCCAACATGCCTAAGTGCACGACGAATTGCTTTCCTCCTTATAACCTCTTTCCCTTTGCACACATTCATTTGCAAACTGGGAGCGCACTGCACAACATTTGCTACAGACGCATTTTTTTCCTCCATGCTGCGCAAAACACATACGTCAACATCCAAGTGCATATCAACTATTCTTATCTTATCTTAAAAATTAAAAACAATGGAAGATCCTAGATGACATTAGATTAACTTCCAATGCATTAAATTTAAACATACGTGCATTAACTTCCAATGCTCAAACAGTGAAAGATCGTAGATGACATTAGATTGACTATAAAATAGAATTTGCTATAGTAAGTAGCATCTAAAGCGAGGTTTGAATTTGTTTATCCCACACAGGACTCAAGTGGGTCTTCAAGATGCATTTGGATTAGATTTCAAGCAAATTCTCATGGCTTCCTAATTGAGACATTAGGCTTTTTGTCACAATGGATATATCCATTTTATAATGAGAAAACGTCAATAACGAATTTTTAATGCCATGAAGGGCTACCACATCCATGCCAACCCCACGAATCGCAATGAGTTGATCTGAAGGATAGTTGTATCTCTCAACAATGAAAGTCACGACCACGAATAAGTAAATAGTAATATAATTAACAATAGCTTTCTAACTTGAATAATGCCCTACGAATTGCAATCAATGAGACAAAGGATAGTTTTACCCACATATCCTAAAACGTTTATCTTATCTAATCTAAATAAAATAAGACCACAATAAATTACAAATTATAAACTAACAATAAATAAACTAATAAACAATACAACAACAACAATAATAATCATCATCATCATCATTATCATCATCATCACTAATAAACTAATTAGTTAAATATAAACTGATTAGATATTAGATTAGATATTACATTACATAAAATGAACAATATAAACTAATTAGTCATCATCGTCGTCGTCGTCATCATCATATTCATCTAAACTAATTAGATAAAAAATAAAAAACAATCATAAATAATCATATCATCATCATATAAACTGATTTTATTTGTTTATAAAAAATAATCATATAATAATCATCATCATAAATCATCATCATCATCATCATCATCATATAAACTAATTAGATAAAAAATAATCATATCATAATCATAAATCATAAATAAATATTAATAACTAAAACTAAAATACAAACTAAATCTAATCAGATATTATATTTTTACTATTATTTTTATTTAGATTTTATTTTTATTATTATCTAGATCTAGATATATATTAAAACCAATAATAATAATAAAATAAAATAAAACTAATTAGTTAGTTAGATAACAATAATAGATATAAATATAAATATAAATATAAATATAAACTAATTAGATATAGATATTATTTTATTATTTATATTATTATTCAGATTAGTTTTATTAGTTTATCTATCTAATCTAATATCTAATTCTTTCTAACAGTAGTTTATTAGTTTATCTAATCTAATATCTATCTAATCTAATATTTAGTAATCTATCTATCTATCTAATAAACAAACAAACAAACTAATTAGATTAGATAACAATAAACTAATAAAACTAATTAGTTAGATAACAATATTTAGTAATCTATCTAATAAACAAACAAACTAACTAACTAACTAATAAATCTATCTAATAAACAAACAAACTAACTAACTAACTAATAAATCTATCTAATAAACAAACAAACTAACTAACTAACTAATAAATCTATCTAATAAACAAACAAACTAACTAACTAACTAATAAAACTAATTAGTTAGATAGCAATAATCTAATTAGATAACAATAAACTGATAAAACTAATTAGTTAGATTAGATAAAGATAACAATAAACTAATTAGATAACAATAAATAAACCAATAAACTAATTATCAAACTAATAAACTAACTAATAAACTAATTAGTAAACCAATAAATAAACTAAGATATTATTTTATTATTTAGATTAGTTTTATTAGTTTATCTATCTAATCTAATATCTATCTAATCTAATATTTAGTAATCTATCTATCTATCTAATAAACAAACAAACAAACTAATTAGATTAGATAACAATAAACTAATAAAACTAATTAGTTAGATAACAATAATCTAATTAGATAACAATAAACTGATAAAACTAATTAGTTAGATTAGATAAAGATAACAATAAACTGATAAAACTAATTAGTTAGATTAGATAAAGATAACAATAAACTAATTAGATAACAATAAATAAACCAATAAACTAATTATCAAACTAATAAACTAATTAGTAAACCAATAAATAAACTAAGATATTATTTTATTATTTAGATTAGTTTTATTAGTTTATCTATCTAATCTAATATCTAATATCTAATAGTAGTTTATTTATTAGTTTATCTAATCTAATATCTATCTATCTAATATATTTAGTAATCTATCTATCTATCTAATAAACAAACTAATCAAATTAGATAGATAACTAACTAACTAACTAATTAGATTAGATAGAATCTAATATCTATCTATCTATCTAATATTTAGTAATCTATCTATCTATCTAATAAACAAACAAACAAACTAATTAGATTAGATAGATAGATAGATAACAATAAACTAATTAGATTACATAGATAGGTAGATAACAATAAACTAATTAGATAACACTAAATAAACCAATAAACTAATTATCAAACTAATAAACTAATTAGTAAACCAAAAAATAAACTAATTAGTTTATCTATCTAATCTAATATCTAATTAGTTTATCTATCTAATCTAATATCTAATATCTAATTCTAATAGTAGTTTATTAGTTTATCTAATCTAATATCTATCTATCTATCTATCTATCTAACACAATTTGTTGGTAACAAAATAATAATAAAATAATAATAATAAAATCATCATCATCATTCATTCATTCATTCATCATTCATCATTCATCATTATTATAAATATAAATATCTATCTAAACAACAATAAACCAATAAACAATACATTTAACTATTTAACTATTTAACATCATCATTCATCATTCACATTCATTAATAAATAAAATAAAATAAAATAACACAATTTGTTGGTAACAAAACTACACAACTATATCATAATAATAATAATAATAAAATCATCATCATCATTCATTCATTCATTCATCATTATTATAAATATCTATCTACACAACAATGAACCAATAAACAATACATTTAACTATTTAACTATTTAACATTCATTCACATTCACATTAGCATTAACTTTGACATTAACTATTTAACATTCACATTCACATTCATATTAACATTAACTTTAACTATTTAATTTAACATTTAACATTCATATTCACATCCACATTCACATTCACATTAATAACTATTTAATTAATTTAATTAATTTAACATACACATTCACTATTTCACATTCACATCCATTCAAATATTCAAATTTAAATAAAATCTAAACCAACAAATAACAATAATAATACCACAATAAATAAATAATAAATGGAGAATAATATAATAAAATATAATAACTAACAATAAAAATAAAATAATAAATGAAACAATAAACTAATTAGATAACACTAAATAAACCAATAAACTAATTATCAAACTAATAAACTAATTAGTAAACCAATAAATAAACTAATTAGTTTATCTATCTAATCTAATCTAATCTAATATCTAATTAGTTTATCTATCTAATCTAATATCTAATATCTAATTCTAATAGTAGTTTATTAGTTTATCTAATCTAATATCTATCTATCTATCTAACACAATTTGTTGGTAACAAAACTACACAACTATATCATAATAATAATAATAAAATAATAATAATAAAATCATCATCATCATTCATTCATTCATCATTAATCATTATTATAAATATCTATCTAAACAACAATAAACCAATAAACAATACATTTAACTATTTAACTATTTAACATCATCATTCATCATTCACATTCATTAATAAATAAAATAAAATAAAATAACGCAATTTGTTGGTAACAAAACTACATAACTACATCATAATAATAAGAATAAGAATAATAATAATAAAATCATCATCATCATTCATTCATTCATTCATCATTATTATAAAATATCTATAAACAATACATTTAACTATTTAACTATTTAACATTCATTCACATTAACATTAACTTTGACATTAACTATTTAACATTCACATTCACATTCATATTAACATTAACTTTAACTATTTAATTTAACATTTAACATTTAACATTCATATTCACATCCACATTCACATTCACATTAATTAATATTAATAACTATTTAATTTAACATACACATTCACTATTTCACATTCACATCCATTCAAATATTCAAATTTAAATAAAATCTAAACCAACAAATAACAATAATAATACCACAATAAATAAATAATAAATGGAGAATAATATAATAAAATATAATAACTAACAATAAAAATAAAATAATAAATGAAATATAATATAATACAATAACTAACAATAACAATGATAAAATAACAACCATTAACAAAACTATATATAAGAACTATATAATATTGTAATAATAATAATAATAAAACCAAACAACACAATTTGTTAGTAACAAAACTACACAACTATATCATAATAATAATAATAATAAAACAATAATAAAATCATCATCATCATTCATTCATTCATCTAAACAACAATAAACCAATAAACAATACATTTAACTATTTAACTATTTAACATTCATTCACATTAACCTTAACATTAACATTAACATTAACTATTTAACATTAACATTCACATTCATATTAACTATTTGATTTAACATTTAACATTCAAATATTCAAATTCACATTCATTCAAATATTCAAATTCACATTCAAATAATATAAATAATAATAAATAAACAAAACCAATAAAAATAAAACAAAAACCAAACCAACAATTAAAATAACAATAATAATACCACAACAATAAATCAACAATAAACAATAAATGAAATAACAATGATAAAATAACTAACAATAACAATGATAAAATAACAACCATTAACAAAACTATATAAGAATAATAAAAATAAAATAAAATAACACAATTTGTTGGTAATAAACACAACAGTAATTATATATAATATATAATATAATACAATATAATATATAATATAATAAACAATACAACAACATCAATAATATAAAACAATAATATGTAAATCTAATAACTATTTATAACTATAACTATTAGCTATATTACCTCTAACATTAATTAACTACTAACTATTAACTATTAACTATTAACATAACCAAAACAATATCTAACTCTAAATAAAACAATACCAAAAACAACAACGATAAACTAATAACATCATAATCATATCATCATAACAATGTTATAATCTATAAACTAACAACATAAAAAACAAATCATATCTAAACAATAATAAATAATACCATCATAATCATATCATCATAATCATCATAACATAACAAAATAATAAATTATAACTAACATTCACATCCACTTCACATTTATTTATTTATTTATATTTACTATTTCACATCAATCCATCCACATTCACATTATTAATCAAATATTAACATTTATCAACTATCAACTAACTATATTAATTTAATTAATTTAACAATAAAAATAACAAAAATAACAAATTAACTAATAATAACAATAACTATATTAACTAATAATTAATTAATAACTAATATACATAATAACTAATAAAAACAAACAACAAAATCAAATAATAACAATAAAATCTAACAACTAAAATAATCTATTAATAATAATATTAATCTATTCTAATACCAACAATCAATAAATAAACTAACTATATTAATTTAACAATAAAAATAACAATTAATATTAATAACTTAACTAACTTAACTAAGAAACTAACTAATCTATAACAATTATTAATAACTAATTAATAACTAAGAAACTAACTAATTATTAATAACCTCACGCGTGACGGCGGAAGGGACAGGGGGCGAGCGGGACGCCGGGCGAGCAGGAGGTCGCGACGGCGGACGGGACAGGGGGCGAGCGGGACGCCGGGCGAGAGGGAGGTCGTGATGGCGGGCGTGACCGGACGGACGGCGGCGAGTGCGACGACGGACGGCAGGCGGGAGGGCACGGCACCAGCACAGGCGGGAGGGCACAGGCGTGACGGGAGGGCACAGGCGGGAGGGCACCGGGCGGGGGTTCGAAGGCTAGGGGAGAGGGAGAGAGAGAGAGAGGGAGAGAGAGAGAGGGAGGGCAGCGACTTGGCGGGGTGGGGGGGGCGCCAGATTTTGGAGGGGAGAGAGACAGCGACTTGGCGGGGTGGGGGGGGGCGCCAGATTTTGGGGCACGGCACTTGGCGGGGGCGGGGGGGCTCTCACAGAGGTGTTATGAGAGAGAGAGAGAGAGAGAGCCAGCGAGGAGTACCTCGGTGAATGCCTGAGCGAGCGAGGAGCGCCTTGATGAACACCTGAGCGAGCGAGGAGCGCCTTGGTGAACGCCTGAGCGAGCGATCGAACGATTGAACGATTGAACGACGAATTGAACCATTGAACAACGAACGAAGCCTGGATATATGCACTCATCCTCATCATGAAAGAGGGAGGACGTGAGGACATGGGGAACATTAAAGCCACCTCAACCCAAATGCATGCGCATGCAATTCAAAATTCAAATCTAGGCTTGGGACAACAATTTAGGCTTGGGACAACCATGGAGGCTTTGGAGGTTCGGGAGATACCGAACCTCTAGCGAAAATGATAAGTAGATGGGATGATGATGCTTTTTGAAGACTTAATGTACACTTAAGTCTCTCATGAATATGGAGTGTTTTGGTACTTTTTTTTTTAAATGTGCTTTTCTTTCATTCATGTAGTAAGAAATATTTAAATCACCATTTAAATATAGTTCGGCTAGCCAATGGCCCAAACTCAAGTCTAAGATAAGGGCTTTAACTTTTTACAAAACAACTTGAACAACCAGCGTTCAATTTCACAGGCTTTCAAGACCATTAAAAGTTCTTCCTTTAGATGCTCTACACATTCAGTACGACTTGGCTAATCAAAACCTCTAAACAAGGTGGAGTTCCTTCTGCTCCAAACAAATTTCATGACTACTGTGGAAACCAGCATGACCAACCTCCATGAAGTCTCATCCAAGGAACCACTATCTCTAAAGAAAATAGTTCCAAAACTTAAATCAATTCTTACATTAGCACCTTTCAACCACTTCCTTGTCCTATGTCATAAAGGTTTAACTATTATGCAATCCCAGAAGAGGTGGTTTTCATCATCATCGTGCCTTTTGCAAAAGCAGCAAAGGAGGGAAATAAGAATTCTTTTTGCAAGCCTTGCCTTGAGTGGTAGTTTCCTCATCAATATCAACCATCTAAACAGGTTCAAATGGTAAGATGGGGTGGTTTTCCACACCCTTGTGACTCAGTGTTGCCAGGTGGACAAGGTTGCGAAAGGGGAGTATTTCTTCCATTTCTCACCCAAAGAGAGAGGAATGGCAAGTGACAAGGGAGAGAAGTCTTTTCCCTAGCATCTTATAAGCTGCTTGCCAGCTTGGCTTATCAATGTCTATAGTGGAGGGGAACTTCGGTTGTTGGTGGGAGAAGTAGGCCAACCTTCCCTTACATGAGCCAAAAGTTGCTACATGAAATGATACTCCCTAGTGGTCAAGCCAAATGAGTCTTTGAGTGACTCCAAAGGTATCAAGCTTTCATTATCATCATCCCAAAGCTGGTACCATGTTTTTAGCTTGTTTTATGCAATCGATATAGCTAACTCACAATATGATAAAACAAGGGCTATCGAGGGCTCAAACGAAAATAGGTTGAGCTATGGAAGATTCCAAAGACGATCCCCTTTCTTTCTAAAATCAGATGTCCAATAAGCTTGCAAGATCGTGCACTACCAGCACTTGACTAGACCTTGAGCTATTTGAGACTAAGGGAGATGAATAAGTCTTTAGTAGCTACATACTATATCTGTCTAGTCATGATAGTTGTTCTATGATTCAATGATCCACTATTGAGAATATCAAATGATGCTTGCATGTAAGCATGTAAAGGCTGGATGTATGCCTCAAAGAGGCTGCCATAAGAGGCTTCGTATGAGAGATATAACAAAGATGTATACTCTAGAAGCTCCAGGAAGACATTAGGAGAGTTTTGAGGTCTTGAAAATGCCCTGTAAGAGATCCTAGAGAGAGAAAACAATTTAAGAAATAAAATCATTTTATAGAATTTTTAAAAGGTTTATATTTTGGTAAGTTAAAATATCAAAATTCGTTAATAAGTCATTATCGTAATATTCTCGTAGTCACATCAAACCTAGAAATCTAGGTCGCCATAAAGTTGGCAAGGTTGTCATAATGAAGATCTTACCTCTCCTCATTAAAGTGAAAAGTAATATTCAATTTGAATTTTGGTGGATACTCGATTGCCTCCCTCCATCGTTTCTCTCTTCTTTTTTTCTCCTCCTTAGTAGTCTCTTCTTTGTTTTCGTTCTTGCTTCTAATCATATCCTTAGCTATGGATTAATCACTCAATGATCTCTGTAACTCAGCTACGAATCAATCATCCAATGATCTCTATAGCTCTCATAAAAGACCTCTCTATCATCTTCATATTGAGTTAGATAGTGAGTATGAACCAATAAGAAAGAGAGCAAAATCTATCACGGATTACAGAGTCTATGAAACATATACTGAGGTTTAAAGGAAAGAAGAATATTGATCTTTGGTTAGATGGAAAGCTATATCCCAAAGATCCTAGCAGAAATAGCACTCCTCCTTTCTATAATAGCTCATCATTAATGAGGTTTATTGGTGATGGCTACAATGGATTTTTAGGTTATACACTTAATCTTGTTGCAAAAAAGGATATCCTTGGACTAGAGAATCATCTTTTGATGAAACACAATATAGAGTTGTTGCAGAAGCTAGAGGATTGTCAACAAAAAATTCATTCATTGGAAAAGCATATCAAAGCTTATCAACGAAAGCAAACTTTATTAGGCCTTCGAAATCGACAAAGAGCTCTTAAAAATATTGAGAATCTCAAATGAGGAAGAGGAGGTTGTGGTAAAAGAATCCAAGCAGCAATGTATATTTTTTTTCACTTGAAAAATCCTAAATATGGCTTTATTTAAATTACTTGCATTGATTTATGATGTTAATTTTGCTTAGATCTCTTCTACAACCAAATGCAAGTGAAAGAGATTCTTTAAAAGCAGCTCAGTTTTATTATCATCTTCTTGCTTCAGTAGTTTCAAAGGATATTTTGGAGAAGAAGAAATTTAAAAAGGCAAAGAAACAATGCTTGGAGTCATTTGTAAAGGATCATTCTTTGGATTCTGAGTTAGTACAGAAGACACTTGATAGTATTGGTATCAGTTGAGATGCTTATATGCAACTTTTCCAGCTTTTACAATCAAATATGAAGTAAGGACAGGTACGCAATTGCATACTTTCGAAGCCATTTGTGGTTAGGACTATCAAACAGAGAGTTAATAACAAAGTGATGGGGATTCTAACTTTTCATATCAAGGCTAGCTTCAAGGGCAAGAAAAAGGAGGTTACATTCAATGAATTTAACAATATTTTCCTTGACTTGCCCACCCTACAATGCTTAATGATCAAATTTTATGACTTGTCAGTAGTAGCAAAGGCACAGGGAGTGGCTAGATTTGTGATTAAACTTGATGAAAGTGAGATTCTGAAATGTAAAAAATTGGAGAGAATCTCTATCACCTTGATGAATAGAGCACTTTCGCCAGGTCATTGCAATCACTCAACATCATTTAGTATTCAATCTGAATATAACATCTGGTGGCTAGGAGCATTTGAGGTAGATACTGAGAATTTTGATATACTATATTGGGTTTTTCATCAAACATCAATACCTAATGTTATTCAAAGGCAACAAGCATGAGAAGAGCTATTTGTTGAAGGATTTGGGAACTACAGGATTGAGTGACACATAGCTGGTGACCTAAAGACACTCAAATGTATGTATAATGTATCAAAGGGAGCCAACTCGAGATCTCCTTGCTTATACTGCATGTCACCAATTGCAAAGTTAAACTCAAGCAATTGGAATAGAGCTCCCTCTAGGCACAATAAGGATCCACAGTTTAAACCCGTCTTGGACATTTCTTTAGCGAATGCCCATATTTGTACACTTCATGCACTTTGCAGGATAATTGAAAAGCTTGTTCATCTCTATATAGGATTTGCATGGAAGCTTAAGCCATTATCAACTAGAACAGATGCTATAACAAAGGTTGAAAAAGTTCTCTCTGCGATTGGTTTGCATGATGGCAATGTTGTTATTGAACCAGATCTTCGGAAGTCTAAGGATGGTAATTGTGTCCTAAAAAAACCATCTATTGGTGGAGTGAAGGCTAGAAGGTTTCTAGGCTTTCATGGGAGACTTGGCAAGATAAACTTGAGAAATGGTGGCTCAATTATTAAATTTAATCAGTGGAAATCCCTACATAATGCAGTTAAGGATCACACTGATAATGGACAAGATCGGAATAGAAAAGCTAAAGTTTGGGAAACACTAGACAAAGTGTTTTTTTATTGTGATAAGACTGAATGGAATGATGATGATCTCAAAGACTTTAAAAACCAATTGAACCTTTTCAAAAAGGCGATGACAGAAGCTCGAGGTGATCAACACTTTACTCACTATATGGTAAGAAGTTTGTATATGTATGTTTCTTCATTGTCGAACTCATATAATGTTTTTTAATAACTTTCTTTATTTGTTGACTATGCAGCATATTCTATACAACCATGCTCCATGCTTTATTAAACAATATGGATCTCTATCTATCTGGTCAACCCAAGGTATGGAAAAATCACATTATCAAGCAAGAACAAAATATTTCAAACACACAAGACATGGAGGTGGAAGACACAAAGCCAACAGTTTATTAGAGGTCCTTCAATGGTTCTATCGACAAATTTGGCATAAATTCAAGCTTAAAGATACAACCACATCAAGCAATACATCATCTTTAGCAAGGACTATACAAATTGTTACCCAAAGAAGAAAAGATAGATATTTAAATTCTTGGGCAAAGCAAAGATTTATAGAATGGTTACAAACCAAACAAAGAGTTGGGAAAAGATGGGTTTCAAGAAACCCTTAATCTTTGGCATCTTCTAGTCTGATTGTGTTGCAGAAGAGTCCTTAGTTTCACGCACCTCAACAGGGCCTTCAGAGGAGTCCTTGGTTTCAGGTAGCTCGACAGGGCCTCTAGAGGAATCTTTTGTTTCATCCCACTCAATAAGACCTCTGTATTTCAAAAACTCATGTTTCCGATAGCCTGGAAGAAGCTTCAAATTCTTACTATCTCCTACATAAGAGAGCAAATAGGAGCCAAGAACTCCAAAATATCCAGCTCTAGATCCACTGTATCCAAGCATAAAGCCAAAAACTCTTATGGCTTCTTCATTCTCTACTAAAATGATCTTGTCCAAACCTCTGCTGAAAACTTGAGATCCAATTACCTTTGAGATAGCTCTCAAAGCCATCATTGGTAGACTTGGAGAGCTTAACAATCTACTATGATATATTACAATTGTTTGATTGTTTAAGTTTCCAATATAATGGCCAAGGCTTTGATTTTTTCCAAGCTTCATTGGCCTAGAGCCCTTGGCCCTTCCAAGAAAGTTATCCAGATCTTCAATCTCAATCTACACAACAAACCACAACATTACAAGATATAAGATATTTATCTATAATGTATAATAAAGTCTAACATAAACTCAATGGGTAACTTCGAATTATATTTCATACCTTAGGGTGTTCGTCTTCTTCAAGAAGACTATCATCATAAAGATTTATTGAACTCTTGGGCTTCTCATCTGATGGAGACTTCAATCTCTCTTCATATCCTATATCATTAATATGAAGTTTCTTCTGGACCTACAAGAACTCTTCTTCTGTAGGTAGCCCCCCCTTTTCGTATTCTATGATCTGATTAATACATGTATGTAAGGCTATAGAGCTGTCTTGGAAATTCTCTCCCTCAACATCAAGACTTGCTAGTGGTTCTTGTTCATAACCTATAAAATTCATGTCATTTTTGCCCCAACCTGCAAGGATTGCTAAGCAATAATCTTCTCTAAGATCAAAAAGATGTTGAATATCATTTAGCAACACATATCTCTTCTTGTTGATAAGATAAGTGGGAAATGTTGGAACACATGCAAGAGGACCTTCTTCATCAACCTATGCACTTGGCTCGATCTCCTTTTCTTCCACCATTGTGATATTGTCACTCTTGAACAAACCTACATCAAAACCTTGGACAAGTTGATTCTCAACATCTTCTTGGAACATCTCCTCATTCTCTTCGACCTCCTTATCCATACTTGCAATATCCTCTAGCTTTCCCTGTTGGTCTATATCTGGAGAATAATTTTTCATGTACTGAAGATACACAATAAATCCAACGTCCTTGTGGATCAGAAGGCATTGATGTTGATACCTGTGGAAAGGGCAACATGTTTCTCTCTTTCTGAATTCCTCATCAATGAGGTTGAACCTGCCTAGCAAAGTTGACCTGGATGTACTGGTGGCTCCCATGACATCACTATAATGAACAAATCCATTGACTTCCAAACCTTGCACATGTTTATCATAAAAACATATGTACTCCTTAAGTTTATCTTCAAGATCCTCCAATAACTCCTTCAAATCAAAAGGAACATTGAAAATTTCCCTGATATAGCTAAACTTGGAAGAATTTCTAGTGGTGTGTAAGAAATCAAAGAGCCTATCATCAGAAGTTTCCATTAGCTCCTCCTCATCCATTCCTTCCAGAGATAGCTTCCTCTTTGTCATCTTGACTAGGAAAAGATTTATCCCTGAAAACAAAGCAAAATGGCAACAAAATCCAATAAAACAATATGGAACCATGGAAAGAGGCCCCAAAAGTGTATTTTTCAAGACAATAAATCAAAAAATGAGAAATTTTTTAAGTTGACCGGTGAAATGTGAAAAAAAAGGTGCTCAAGGCAAATGCCGGTGAAGAAATCACGTTTCACTGGATACTACTTGAAGATGAAAATTGTTTCAATATCTCACCGGTGAAACGTGATACTTAGCAAAATACCACTAATAGAGACATTATTTCGCGTTTCACTGGTCAAAAGATGCAAAACAAGAGGAGAAATATGAACTATAAATTAATTCTATTAAAACACATAAATTTATGATAAAATCCTTTCTGGAAAAGCTATGCTCCTTTCAAAAGATACAAAGCACATAACATCTGTAAAATTTTAAGTGTTATTAAAAATTCTTTCTATATTAATCAAATTGATTTTGTTAAAATACTTGTAATAAAAAAATTATGTTACCTATCAAAGATTGTTGAACTGCTCTTTACACAGGAAGCAAGGACCTTGAAGGGAATTCGAGACGAAATTTCGGGAGAAAGAAAGACAATGTCAGAGAAATGGCTTCGAAAAGCTTTTATGTTGACTGTTAAGCATGTGGTGATAGTTCCAACGAAAAAGTTTGTGTAATGATGGAAAAATAAATAGGACTGCAAATTTGACGAAATTTTCAATATTTTTGTATGTATGAAATACCTCAAAATACGTGCATAAGTGTCTCACTTAATACACTATCAAATTCCTTAGAAGACGTGCACACTCTCTTTTTTCGAGAATACGTCACGCGTGTGTTACTTAACACTTTGCCAAGTAATGCATATGCCATTGATGAAAAAATTCCGGTAAGCGAGAATACGTCACACGTATGTTACTTAACACTTTGCCAAGAACGTTGAGTCCAGTGCAAATTCACCACCTTCGCCTTTCACCGCATTTCCAGCAAGCAGAAAACATTCCTACTCCGCCTTTGCCTTTGGTGTTCCTTCCAATCTCTACGCATTTCACCGCTTCCCCAATAAAGAAAACCTTCGAGCACATTCTCGTGATCAGGCTGTGGTTATGAAGAACATATTCGCGTTTCACCAGAGTTATTGACAAATTTGGTTCTAAAGGGATTTTTCCCAGCAAAGCTCCAAAGAAGGTATGGTTTTCTGCATCCTCCTTTTCAATAATAGGCTCCATTTAATGCATTTTTTTGATACTTTTCCTTAATCTTTTATATTTTATGAGCTTATCAGCACTACAAAAGAATTTTTTCCATAGTGTGAGCATTCCTTAATGTTGTGGAGATTTAAGGCAATCCTTCAATCTTTTTTCTTAATTCTGTGGATATTTTATGTAATTTTAAAAGCATTCCTTAGATCAAAGCTTTTTTTTCTTCGTTTTGTCGATTACTTTGCTATTTATGAGCTGTCCGGTGAAACGCGAAAAGAACGTGCTTCAAGGAGGCCTCCTGTTTGAAATTCGCATTTCACTAGACACAATGGACAAGAAGTCCAGTGAAACGCGAAAAGAAGCAGTTGCAAGGAGGCGCCTTGTCTGACACTCACGTTTCACTGGACACGCTGGAGAAAAAGTCAGTTGAAACGCGAAAAAGACATGCAGCATGGATACCTCTTGTCTGAAACTTGCGTTTCGTTGGACATGCTGGAGAAGAAGTAACATGTCTTTTTTTGGCAGATGGCTAGGACTAAGGCAACAGCAACAAGGAAGGAGAAGATTGATCCCAGAAGCTTAACATAAAAGATTCATCAATCTTCAAAGCCTCAGAAGCTCTCTAGAAAGTCAAAGCCAAAGAGAAAGTTTTCTCAAAATGTTAGGTGCCTAAGGGAGATTAGGAAGGCAATAAAGGCTCTTGACAATGCAATTCCAAAGTTGTCTTTTCAAAGGCTTGTCAGGGAGATTTGTGACAAATATAGTTTGGATAGTTTTAGATGGACAAGAACAACCCTTAATTGTATACAAGAAGCCACAGAGGATTTTTTAGTTGAGTTTTTTCAAGATGCCTATATTTGTGCTACTCATACTCATAGGCTCACACTATGGACAAGGACATGGTAATTCTTAGGAGGCTAAGATATAGATTTTCAAAGGTCCTTGAGCCAATTCCCCTCACTGATGTGAAGACATTTAATATCCTTAATGTGCCCCCAGCTAGGAGAAAGAAAGATGATTCTGGTTTCAGGGTTGAGGATGTCACCCATGAGAGGGATACAAGGCAACATGAAAAAGAGGAGAAAGCTAAAGAGGAACATGTAGATAAATGGAGAGAGTATAGGAGGCAAAGGGTTGAAGAAAGGGAAGCAGAGCAACTAGAGTCCTTTGAAAATGAGCTGGCCACCCTTCTTGAAGCAGCTAATCCAAAAGGATTCAGTGTGTTTTGTTTCTTACCTAGTGACTTAGGCAAAAGAACTGAGGTTATCTCCTTTGATGTTGCACGTGTTTAGATTCTTAAGGATAAAAGAAGAGAAGTAAATGACAGTATTATTCTTGTTGGCCTAAGGTATATCCACCCATAATTACTTATACTTTTTGATATTTTTTCGACAATAAGATTTTTTTTGTTTATACTCACTATTTCTATGCCTTTTCTAGATGTATAATGCATGAGTTTCCTTTGGATATGCAACAAAAAAATGAGATTCTTGATCCATCTATCTCATTCTTTATGAGGAACGAGCTTGATACAAGTTTTGTTGAGCACTGGTTCAATTTGATTGACTTCGATACTTTGGAGCTCCTTATAATTCCATATAATGAAAAGTAAGTGATTCAATATTCTATTAGAGTTTTTGAGATTTTATCCTACTAATTTGTTGAGATATGATTGCTTTTAGTTCTCATTGGAGCTTGATTGCAATAGATAGATCTTGTGGATAAGCAATGTTTTTAAATCAAATCTATGAAAGGAAGCCATGGAAATGCTAAATTGTAAGTTATATTATCCAAGGGCTCCTTGATATTTCAATTCTTTTTCTTGTAAGTACTCTAAATTTCAATATATTTTATATATAGAGGTGCCAAAAGATTAATTGAAGAGCTAGAGAAAAGACCCCCTATGCCGTTTGATTTGCTTGCAACAATGCAATATAGACAAGTTGCGGTAAGTTATTGATTAAAATAATTGAAACATAATTTTATTCTATGAACTACCATCCGTCCTCTTTATAGTTTTACTTTGTGTTGGTGGTTGCAGTGTCCCCATCAGGATGATAGCCATTCTTGTGGCTGGGGGGTGATTGCAAATGCTAGAAGAATGGTTAACTTTGTTTATCTTAATGATGATAAACATGTAAAGGTAATATGAAAGATGCTAAACTTTAAGATAGATATTAATTGCAAATAGTCCATTGATGATAATAATATAGTTTATTGTAAGAACAATAATGAACTAAAACTCTTTTTTCTATAAATGTGTGATAGTTTTTGAAGGATTGCTATGCATCTGAGCATGTTTGGTACGTCAGAGCAAAGCTCTTGAAGTATATAATGGTCAATTGTATACAACCAACAACAGAGATTGGTGGGGATTTGCACCATGAAGGAGATGCGGTGCCTATAACCACTGAAGGCGAAGCCACAGCTTCAACACCTTCTATACCCAAGACATCAAAGAAAGGCAAAAGGACTCCTAGAAAGGATAGTTCTCCAAAAAAGAAATAGCTTTGCCATATCGCCTTGTAAGCCTTCATATATAGAAATTTGCCCTTCAGCCCTTGTATATCTCATAGAGATGGCAGATAGACATCTGCTACAAAATTTGTACATATATTTTATATTGATAGTAAAGATATCTTTTCTTGAATGTTCTTGCAGTGTATATTATTTTCTCTCCTTTTCAATATCTGTAAAAAATAAATTACAAATATTTGTTAGTTAGGAAGTGAGATCTTGATATACATCTAAGTAGATATAATATGATGTGAAAACTTACTTGTTTCTTGTCAAGTTGGAATACAAAGGAGCATGGTAGTTCAATGTCTTCATTTTGTAAATCCATCCTCACTTGATGTAGCATACATGATTTTCTGATCTTTAAGATTGCAATAATATCCTCGTTGAACCAAATATCAAGATCCACTATAGGATCTTTGCTGAAATCATTAAGATTCTGGTCTAAAGCAACTAGACTACTACCAACAAAATGCCATCGACTATAGTAAAAGCTAAGGATAAAATTTTGAGTAGCAATCATATATTTACAAGCTATAGAGTCTTGATCTATCTTACATATAATTTTTCCTTCTGTCCTTGTATCCCATCCTTCATCAACAAATTGTATGATATGATCATATGTTAGTCTCTTCACTGAAAGCATGGTTTTTGTTATTCTTATCTCCATATTAGAGAAGAAATCAATAAATATATTAATAGGCATAAACAAAGTAACTTTGCTTAGCCTACTTGAGATATTAGATTTTAGTGCTTTCTAGATCTCAGAAAATATCTTACATCTATAGCCCTCACTAGTAGCTGGACTTGGCAAAGGCCACTCAAAGCTTGAAAAATCTGGCAAAGGAAGGAGGTTTATTGATCCCCATTGGCAACGCCGCATAGGAATAACATAAGAATGGTCATAAAAGAATATTCCATTCTTTGCAAGCTCTGTCTTCTTTCTGCCTCTATACATTTCTTCTCCAATTGAACCATGTATAATATCAATAACATCAATAATAGACTCCACTGGTTGCCATTCCTCAAGATTAGAGGGATAGACATCTACAAGACAAACAAATATTATAATGGAAAAACCTAAACCATGTTTAAGAAAGGAAAAACTTTAAGAATCAAATTCTTACAATTTGGTCTATGCATTGGAAGCTTTGAAGATCCAGGTTTCAAACACAGCTCTTTATGCATGAACACATGTTGCATTAGTACCTCTTTGATGCTATTCTTATTTGCTCCACGCTTAAAATCTCGGATTCTGCCCTTCCAAGCAGAGATAAACGAGCTCTCATGTCTTTGCCTTTTTCCACGTTTTGCTTGTTGCATGGTGATCCAACTATCTTTGCTAATGATAGTAGGAATCCATCTTCCATCAGTTTGGAATGAGTTAAACACTGATATGGATGTGATTTGGGAGCTTGGACGCCTTGTTGAAGGTCGAATTTCTGTATCCATGGTAGAAGAGAGAGAGACATGCACAGAGAGAGAGAGAGAGAGAGAGAGAGAGAGAGAGAGAGAGAGAGAGAGAGAGAGAGAGAGAGAGAGAGAGAGGACTAGGCTACCATAACGGAGGGAAAAACAATAGAGGAATAAAAGAAAGGAGGGAAAAAATTGAGCGCCATGCTTTTCACTAATTTGAATTTCGATTACATCAGTCATTATCATTAATCTAGAAACATCATTAAATAAAAGTAGCCGAGACTCTATGCCATTAATGCAAAAGATGTCATAATCACGAATATAAGAGACTAAAAATAGATAATAAAAATACAAATTCGTAATATTATTATATTTATATATTTTTATAAAATAATTTTTAAATTTAAAAAAAAACAGAAGTTCCGTTACGGAGGCTTTGCTCTTATTGGTCTAGAGCACTCTCTCTCCACATCCTAAAAGGCATTTTCGAGACCTCAAAACTCCCCTAATGGATGTCCAAAATCCCATATGCATAGTGAGGAGAATGGTACTATCCAAAAAGCTATAAAGGCATGTACTTGACACTCATTTCTATATAGATGACAATTCATTTTTGAGTCACTCAAGATTGTGTTTATGAGTCCAAGCTAATCTATCTTGGAACCTAATTCACTTGAGTTACAATTTCTCATTCTAATCATGTATCGTGTGTTTGATTTGCGTCCACCATAGCTCATCTAGTTCTAGATCCATGTTCTTTACCATCCATGACCTAAGGATGACAAACCATGGTTGGTCTCCCAACACTTTAGTGAGAATCTTGAAAGACGTTCTACTTGCTTTGTTTGCCAAGGATTCCACTCCTGCACCTCCCTCATCCTATCTTGCTATGATGATGTCCGAGCCAATCTAGGGCATACTAGATTTCTCACCTTTCTTCCATAAGGAAATGTGTAAGCAACTTCTCAATCGATCCCCAAGCCGACTTGCTAAACAAGAAAAGTGAGGCCATGTAGATTGTCGTAGAAGTTAATAAGTTTCTAATTACCGTAATTCTCACTCCAAAGTAAGGTGGGCATTGAACCACTTAAGGAGCTTCTAATGCATTTTTTCTAGGTACCAATCAAATCTCTGCTTCATTGTTAGCCGTACATCGATTGGGGCTCCCAAATATTGCCTGACTAGGTTGCACAACTTTGAGCCCATAAGTTTCCATCTAATCTTGGGGGCCCTCCAAGCTAAGTGGGATGAGTTCGGTTTGGATGACGAAAGTCGGCAAACTCATTGAATGTATCCATCAGAGAATCCATTAATTACTTTTTTGTAGTTTCATGAGAGGCATTGTCATTAGCAAAGAACTAAGAGGGAGACATAGAGCCATCTGGCAGTGGCATACCTTTGATGGTAGCCTCTAGGCAAATAGGAGTGGAGCCACTAGGCAACCCTACTTGATTGACCTCCTCAAAGGAATTGAACGCATCACATTACCATTGATGTTAATGGCTACAATGGCATTGGTGAAGAGTGCATTTGTTAAGTGATAGAATAGGTTTGGAGCAATAGAGAGTGAGGAGTCAGCACATCCCATTTCTTTCATTATTCTCATACGTAACTAATAGAACTGAATAGCTACAACTAGGTCATCTAGACTATGTACTAACTATGGTTAAGTCAAAGACCACTGACTTATTAAATATCCCACACTTGTTGTGTACAGCTGGACATATAGCTGGATTGTTGGTCACACATAGATAGATAGACAGAGCTTGAAGTCTTAACACTCCCCCTCAAGCTCAAGGTAACACCTGTACACCAAGTAGCTATCGGAATCAACTAAACTTATCTTTACCTAATAAAGATATCTGCTACCTGCTCATCCGTCTTCACATGCATAAGATCCACTCTGCCTACAAGAACCATCTCACAAATGAAATTGTAGTGTACCTCAATATGCTTCGTTTTGGCATGGTAAACTGGGTTTGTTGCCAGAAGTACACTACTAAGATTATCACAAAATAAAGTCACTGGAGCATCCACCTACATATACAAATCAGCCATCAGCTTAAGCAGCCATGCAATTTCACAGGGTGCTAAAGTAGCACCTCTGTACTCTGCCTCAGTACTAGACAATGCAACAGTCAGTTGCTTCTTACTACTCTAGCTGATCATCCCACTTCCAAAGCTAAAGGCATAACCACTCATAGACGTACGATCATATGAGTATCTTGCCCAATCCGCATCAGTGTAACCAATGAGTTTTAGGACCTTATCCTTCTCATAGAACAGCCCATGATCTACAGTAGACTTTACATACCGCATAATCCATCTAACAGCATCCAAGTGTGGCTTTCTGGGCTTATGCATAAACTGACTTATGAGCCCAATAGCATAACTCAAATCAGGTCTTGTGATGGTCAAGTAGATCAAGCTTCCAACCATCTACCTATACATAGTGGCATCATCAATTTCAACTCCAATGTTTATGTTTAACTTAACATTCTGATCCAGAGGTATATCAAGCGGTTTACATTCAGCCATGCCATATTTTTTCAACATTTCCATGGCATAGTGTTTTTTGCATCACCCATAAACCATTATCTGCCTTTATCACCTTAATACCTAAGGATAATTTCAGCTCACCCAAATCCTTCATATTAAATTTAGATTTCAACATACTCATGACATTCTGTATTCCAAAGTCATCATCACTAATGATTATAAGATCATCCATATAAATAACCAACACTACCAATCCTTTGTCTGTCTTTTTCGTGAACAGACTATGATCAACCCTGCCAACCATGAAACCCAAACTCTGCAAGTAACTATTGATCCTTGCATGCCATGCTCTAGGAGCCTATTTCAGCCCATATAAAGCTTTCTTCAACTTTACAGACATAGTCCAGAAACTTAGGGTGTGCATACCCTTCAAGTTGATCCATGTAAACATCCTCTTCCAATTCACCTTTGAGGAAAGCATTCTTAACATCCATCCATTGCAATTTCCAGCCTTTTGCAATAGCCAATGCAATCATTGTTCGTATGGTTACCATCTTGGCAATAAGAGTGAAAGTTTCTTCGTAGTCTAGACCATAGTGCTAAGCATATCCTTGGCGACCAAGCCTAGCTTTGTATCTCTCTACATTGCCATCCAACTTGCACTTAATCTTATAAACCCATTTGCAACGAATGGTCTTTTTCCCATCTGGTAGTGAAACAAGATCCCAAGTGTTATTTTCAATCAAGGCAGCCATTTCCTCATCCATGGATGTGCACCAATTCTTATCCATCATTGCTTCAACATAAGTGGTAGGTTCTTTAACCTCCATAACATTCGTCATATAGGCATAATGCTTCGCAGAGTAACCACTGTAAGTTAGTCCATCCATAGGATACCTAACTCTCTGCAAGCATCTGAGCTGTGGTGCACTACTAGGTTCCCCTCTCTCATGAGGCGGAATGTACCTGGTCAGTGTATACATAGTAGGAATACCAAGTTCACTATCAAGACTATCAGCCAAGTCATAGCCTAAAGTGATCATGCCAGGTGTATCATAAAAGACTTTTTCCTTCCCTTTGCTATCCATCATGTCATATCTCCCCCTCACTGACATAGTGGTGTCAATGGACGATGAGCCAGAACTTCGCAATCTTCCTGTCCATGGAGATATAGGGGATGATACATTCGTAAAACTAGGACTTGTCATTGCAATACTTTGCTGTGAACCAACTGTAGAAGCATGTGTAGAAGGCATGTCAGACAGTATTCTGTAGGTGATGCATACCAAGTAGCCATCTCATCAAATATAACATCCCTGCTCACAAGTGTCTCCCGAGTAGAGGGATCAAAACATCTATATGCCTTCTTTTCTTGCACATAACCAATAAAGACACACTTATGTGCTTTCGGATCCAACTTCCTTCTCTTTTCATCAGGAATATGCACATAAGCAATACAACCAAATACTTTCATGTGATTGACATCAGGTTTGTAGCCATACAACTTCTGAAAGGGTGTCACATCATGAATGCCTGCAATAGGAGTCCTGTTCAAAATGTACATGGTTATCATAATGGCCTCATCCCAATAGTAAAGTGGCATATTCTTCTCATTCATCATAGCATGGGCAGTTTCCATCAATACCCTATTCTTCTATTCAGTTACTCCATTTTGCTGTGGAGTGTAGATGCATGTAAGTTGCCTATATGAATACCATTTTCAGCCAAAAAATTGTCAAACTCATGTGATACATACTCCCCACCGCTGTCGGATTTCAGACAAGAGTGTAGCAATCAAATTGTTTCTCAACTTGCTTCTTGATTTGCTTAAAAATATTCTTGATCTGCTTAAAAATAGTAAAAACCTCATCCTTTGCTTTCAATATATAAACCCAAGTATCGCAGCTAAAGTCACCTATGAAGGTCACATAGTATTTAGAGCCTCCCATAGATGCATTATGGGTTGGCCCCCACACATCAAAATGGACTAACTACAAAGGCCTCATGCCATTTCCTACATGCCTGACAAAAGGCAATCGTGATTGTTTACCAAATTGATAGGCATCACATACATGACCAAGATCATTGTAGGTAAACTTCGATAAGCTAGTAACATGCAAACTCTTCTGCATCAATTGTAGCCGTTGAATATTTACATGCCCCACTCTCTTATGCCATATTTCTAGGTCTTTGACTGTGCTTGAACCATGAGAAAACATTGTTGATTTTAGTTGTGGTAAAGTGGCATCTAATGTGAACATCCTGCCATGTCTATTACCACGAGCAATCAATTTGCAGCCATTACCAAACTCTTCAATGAAGCAATCATGCTTATTAAAACAAACTTGCAAATTCTGCTAAGTTATTTGACCCACAGAAAACAAATTCTTCATAATGGATGGGACATGCAACACATCATGCAAGTTTTTATTCTTGCCATCATGAATCACCAAAGGTACTATGCCTTTGTTCTCAATGCTATACTGCATATCGTCGCATGTGCATACATGGCCATTCTTGTCAGGTACGATGTCTGTGAACCACTCACCATGAGATGTCATATGATTCGATGCTCCCAAATCAATATACCAAACATCATTTGCATTCGACTTCTTAGCAGCCCTATTCTACATGTAAGTCATGGCAAACAACCGATCTGTGGAATCATCCTCTATATGGTTGGATGATGCATAATGTCCATGCTACTTGCCCTTTTGATTGCCCTGCTTCTTCCAGCAGTCCTTGGCAATGTGTCCATAGTTTCCACAGTAATGGCAATCCTTATCCTTGTTAGGATTATCAGAGACACACTAGGGCTACCAGGAGCCTCTGCCCCTAGGGCTAGATCTCCCCCTAGCTCTAAAACTAGCACCTCCTCATGCATTTGAACCCTGCTAGGTATTACTGCCATGAGACATATTCTGTGGTGCTCCTCTGCCATGAGCAAATCCCCTACCACGCTGGCACGGCTGCGTTGATTCAAGTAAAAGACATCATCTTTGCTCTTAGAATTGCTAGAACAAGTAGCCAATCCCAGTTTGACTTCCTCATGAATGAGTAATGCCACAAGCTCATTAAAATCTGGCATTTCAACCCACACAAATATGGAAGTATCAAAAGATTTATATTCAAGCCCCAAGCCACTTAATGCAATTGCAACCATGTCTTCATCCTCAACCTGTATGCCAATGGATGCTAACTAGTCCACAATTGGTCTTGATTTTAGTGACATAGTTTTGAATAAACCTACCCTTTCTCTCCATATTATTGAATTTCTACTTCAATTGTATCTTCTTGGCACTTGTGGTAGTGCCATAGTACCTGATCAAGGTATTACATGCATCCTTTGGAGAACTCCAGTTCATAATCTTCATTACCATAGTGTCTGAAATACATAATGACATCCAATGTAGAACCTTGTGTGCTCTTTTTGTCCAAGCTCTCTGAGCTCTCAGTTGATTTGGAGTGGAATTCCTGTCAGTAGGCAATTTGGCTTCAGCCTCTACTCTTGTTACCAAATCCCAATATTCTTTTCCTATTAGGAAGCTCTCCATGCGGAACTTCCAGATGGCATAGTTGTTGATGTCAAGTTTCTCACCACTATCTGGGTTATGTTATCTGTTATGTCTGCATTTGCCATGTTGTAGACACTGCCTGACTTCCTGCAAACTAAGGTTTCTTAACTAATCAGTTTTAGCCTTCCAATTCACTAACAGTTTTCAGAAGCAACCCTCTGTTCAAATCAGAGTATCTTAGTCCATAAACATGTCAACCATATCCCAAGTTAAGTGGCAATACATCTAGGTATAACAACCTATTTGTATGGACTGCATTTACGATATACTCTCTGTGTAAACATACTAACTGGCAGTGAACACACAAGCAATCTATGAATAGTAACCTGTGCATAACTGGCAGCCTTTTCTCAGCCAAAGAAAGGGTATTTATGCCTCACCATAGCCCACAGCATATCAGACAATTGTCACCACATGCAGGTATCTATACATGTCCATCTTGACACATTGCAGTGCATGTACATCATGTATTGAAGTAAATATTATTCCAGCTAATAAAAATAGTTAATACCCTACTATAACCGGTAGCAAATCATTCCAAATTTGGGTATTTAATACTCACAATATCCCACAAAAATACCTACAGGTCCAATGGCATGACTCAAGCCTTACAGGTACCAAATGGATATCAGTATGTTTCAACCTTCAAGTGATAACTATCATACATTCAAATTATAGACTTCAGCCTATAATTTCCAAATTTGTAAATGCATTCCAAAAACTGAATTTTTAATCCCTTTTAATCATGCCTAGGTGTACATGGGTATTGCACAGACATTTATCAAGCATTCTTGATAGTCATATCCATCATTTCAAAGCATTGGTGGATCAAATTGTGCCCTATATTAGTGCTGAAAAACATCTGGACATATTTCAACATGTCATTACCTTCAACCCCATTGAGCATTGGATACTCCCAATCCAAGATCAAAAACATAAGAGATAACACATATGCTTTGTCACACATCCACCAAGTATACACTCTTCAATTATCACCTTTTGTTGAGACTTTAGTGTTGTCCATGAGTCATCATACACAACAAGTGTATTCAGCATGCATTACACAGGTTTGTTGGTCACATTGGATGCATATACATTATTAGGATGAAAGAGACCTATGCGGCCCTGGAACCACCTAATGTTTACTGCAATAAATAGCCAATCTGCACAGTTCTGTGCTAAATATCTCAAAATCTGTGAAGAATTTGAAAAATCTTTCTTCTGCAAAGTTGTAGATCACGTCAAAATAGTTGGGACAAGCAAGCCGTTTCTCCAAAATCCATTTCTATAGCAAGACATGACTTCTGCAAAAAAAAAGGGCTGCAACAAACAGTCTCATGACCTTTTTTCAGATCTGATGTCTTTGATCAACTGGCCACTCACAGGTGTTCAATGAAGCCTTATGAAGCTCCCAAACAAGCTACAACAAGCTCTTACACAAGCATAAAGCATAAATCTTGATGCATACCTTGACATGAACAATGGCCACCTTTCTTCTTCAACAAAGACTCTTATCTTCAAGCTCCAGATCTAAACTCCTTCAATGCCAAGCTCCAGAGAGCCCATTCATGTTGTCTTTGATACCATGTTAAGTGACAGAGTAGGTTTGGAGCAACAGAGAGTGAGCAATCAGCTCATCCCATTCCTTTCATTTTTCTCATACATAACTAATAGAAGTGAATAGTTACAACTAGGTCATCTAGCCTATGTACTAATTGTGGTTAAGTTAGAGACCGCCAACTTATTAAATGTCCCACACTTGCTGTGCACAATTGGATTGTCGGTCACACACATAGATAGATAGACAAAGCTAAGTCTTAACAGCATTGATCATGTTGACAAATACATGACCAAATCTAAAAGCTTCCAACACCCTCTTGATAAAGCGCCAATTTATCCTTTGTTTAAGTCAACATTGACCAAGACAAAGTTAGCATTATAGGATAAGGTAAGATCAATTGAAAGAAGAAGGTTAAGTATTGCATCATGTATATGTCTTCCACACACAAAGTCATATTGCCTAGTATGCGCAATCTTACCCATCAAATGTTTTATTCTGTGTGCGAGTGTCTTTGAGATCACCTTATAGGTGAAGTTAAGCATCATTAAGGGGCACCGATTTGTCACATTAGTCTTGAGAGGAGACTTTGGGACTAGTTTGATTAAACCTTGATTGGCCTCTCTAATCATGCAGCCAAAACTACGAATTGCATTCATCATGTCAACCATATCTTGCTCACAAGTACCCCACAATTTTTGGAACAATTTGGAAGGTAGACCATTCGGGCCAGGGGTTTTACATGCCTTCATTCTTAAAATAACAAACTTTACCTCCTCCAATGAAAATGGTCTATCAAGAGGAAGAGCTTTAGCAGAAGAATAGGCACTACAGAATCATCGAGAAACTTGTCAAGCCGCTCCTCATATGCATGGGGAAGAGGAGGTTCCATACCCACTATGGAAGACAAATGTTGCTAAAAAATTCTTGCAAGTGAATGCTCGTCTATCCATAGTACACCTTCTTCATCTTCCACTTTGGTAGTAGTTTCCTTGGTTTGCTTCAATTCGGGAGCGTTGAAGAAGAAATAATCGATTGCATCTCCCAATTTCTCTCACTGCCTTTTGAGTAAAGTCTTGGTTATCTAGACCTCATGTTCCTCTTGGCTTTTCAAGTATTGCTTAGTTTCTTTCAATAGAAGTTATGCAATGTAGTTATGTGAGCACTCGGCAAGCACCTTGAGTAGATGCCCAAAAGTGAGCACAACAACTTGAATGTCATTTCTTCTCCCGGCTACCTTCTTCCCATGCTCCTTGGAGGCCTTAGCGCTTGTCTCTAAGCATTTCGGCCACATGAAGTCTGGAGATAGGAGCAAGTCCCTAGCTAGAAACCATTGTGTTCCAATACCTTGACAAAGACCTCGTCCACCAAGAAGGATATGTTGAAACGAAAAGGTGAGGGACCTTGCTAAGAGCATCCTGAAATGACCACACAACATGTCATTAGTATCAGTAGATGATCAGACACATTAATTTTGATTAGAGTATGGTAGGTAATCTTCCCACTCATCCACCATGATCCTTGTGTAGAGTAGAATCTATCAAGCATGCATGCTCTCCAGGTGTCCCCAAGATGTTGATTATGCTACATAAAGGGGATGTCAGTAGTGCCTGTCACAAGGACCGCAATGCCCTTTAGATCACAATTGAGTTCCTGAAGTTCCCATGCTTCAATCTCCTCTTATACCATGCATCTTGATCCATGAGAGGGATCGGAGGGTAAGCAAGTCATATTCCAGTCACCTGTGAGGAGTGCAGAAGATGCTTGCAATCTCTCCTTGAGCTAGAACCATTGTTTTGCCCTTTGGACTAAGGCGTTGGTACCATAGATAGCCACTAGTAGTAGTTCTTTACCCGAAAGCTCCACACGCACTACAACAGTGCTTCCATCACCAAACTTGCATGCTAGCCATAGCTTAAGGGAGTTGTGGATTAGGAGTAAAGTGCCACCCTTCCCCCTATGGCAAAGATCATGTAGAACAATGAAGCCTTTCACTGATAGTGCCTTTGTTTCCCCCTCATTCAGTTTAACCTCCTGCTGTGCTATTACATAGGGTTTATATTTTTTAATGACACAAAAACAAATTTTGTTTGCGTAGATTGCAGCATAATACCCTTACATTCTAGGAAATCGTCTTCATCCTAAGAGACCATATTGTCTACTCAACACAAAGCATTTGGGGGGGCATCCATGAATTCATGGTCTCCAATAGGCACATAAAAGTTTCTATCCACCAACGAGTATCGAGCAAGACGCTTAAATGACACCTTGTTATTGTTTCTCCCATTCTTTTTCCCTTGAGCCTTTGACAAGATGTTCTCCTTCCCATTAGCAATGGAGCTCTAGCTAGTTTCTCAGGATGGGTGCTTTGGAAGAGCTAGGCTTGTCCTTGTTGTTTGGCTGCATGTTTTAGGTTTCGTGCTCCAACAGTAGTATGCTTTGGAGGCACATTAGGGTTATTGTCATTTCTTTCCCATTTGTTCCTTTTTCCTTCGCAAGACTTTGTGGGAAAGCTTTTGCCATATGCCCATTGCTATGATAGTAATAGCACGAGTCTAGGAAGGAGGAGAACTTAAGCCCAAGCATGATCTCCATGTCAGAAGGATCCTATAGTTGCAAAAAATCAGGGGGAGAGTTACGTGATCCCATAGAATACAAAACTAATGGTCATTATGAAGAAGGCCCCAAGCATTGGTGGCCGTGGGGGTGTAGAGCACTTTCCCAAGGGTCAAGGCAATGGTAGCCAATTCACCATCAAGCCATGGAGGAAGACCCAACACATTAACCCATATTGGGCATTCATGGAGTAGAGTACCTTTTAGAGAGAAGGATGATGATCGAGGAAGAGTGTAGTCAAGGTTACCACAATAGCCGATAGTAGAGGTCAGAAGCCAATCATGTTCAAACAGACCTGGAGGCAAGGATGACAAGGTAAACCCCTTTACCAAAAAAGAAAAAATGAAGTTGTGAGGCCTTGCCCTGATACATGGCTTTGAACCAACGTGGAAAGTCCTCCTCCAAAGCTGGTCCTCCCTAGGAAGTATAGATAGGCTGTAGTCATGAGAAGATTAGCATATCTTTGTCTGATTCTATCAAGTGGCAGTGTGACGGTCACCTTATGTATTTTGACCTCCTCAGATATCTTAGCTTTTCGATCAATGTTGCATCTGGAATGGTTGATTCACAGCATCCTCTCAACCTCTGCCATGTCCAACACATTGGACTTTAGGGGCCTACTGGCCGCCTTGCATGCTCCTGCTCAACGTTCATGTCCACTGTCCTCTTCCGCTTGGAAGGGCCTTCTTGCATGCATGTCAAGATAGCATGTGGCTCATCAATGTTCCATGATGAGGGTGCCATCGCCATGTCAAAAGATCTCTCAATGGTTATGAATGCCAATTCATTCATTCAGTAGTTCACCGCATGTGTCCAAATAGCCCTAAAATTTGTTTTGGTACAAATTGAACACAATGCCTATTCCTAATTTGGGTTACCCACCTAAATTCCATACATAAATATTGCATAACTACAAGCTTGTTCACATGAGCTATAAAACAAATCTAGCCATTAGCTGTAACAACTTGCTCGTGTTCACTTGAAGTGTAAGAAGTCTTTGCCAAATTCAACTATCTCTACATTGCACACATACAAACAACACAAAAACAATCAAGTTGTCATTTGATCTCCAAAAAGTTTTTTTTGGCAAGCTTTCTCATCATCAATGGTATTGTAATTGAGAGCCAAATGATCGGTAACATTAGCAACTACACATAAGATACTCATGTATAAAATGGGTCAAATTTGAGTATTCAAACCATTGTAAAGTTGTTATTTAATTGCTTAGTGTGACTAACAAGTGTTTGTTAGGTGTACCAGTAGATAAACATTAAAAATGGTTTTCACTTTAGTACACACATTAAAAACTAGAATACTATACAAATGGAAACATGCATATTAAACACACACACACATACATATACTTGCACACATACATGCATACGTATACATATGCACATACAATGTGCACACATATGAGGTGAAAAATATGAGAGATACAGGGCTTTAAAGAAAAAAGAATGATGATGGGAGGAAAATTGATGAGGGAGAGAGGAGACACACATGCATGTACAAATATGCACGTGTATGAATGTGAGTGAAAAAGAAAGGAGAGACAAGAAAGTGAAAAAGAGAGGCTTGAGAAAAATGATGAGCTTATGGAACTAGACAAATGAATGCACGTATGTAAACCACACACATAACATATAGACACATATATGCACATGTATTAATGTATGTGTGTGTACACAAACTAGATGCATTAATCAAGTCACACACACACACACACACACACACACACACACACACACACACACACACACACACACACACACACACACACACACACACACACACACACACACACACACACACACACACACACACACACACACACACACACACACACACACACACACACACACACACACACACACACACACACACAGGGGGGAAGAAGAAGAAGAGGAGGAGGAGGAGGAGGAGGAGAGAGGGACAAGAGAGTTTAAAAAAAGGAGAGACGAGAGAGAGAAAAAGAGAGGGTTGAGAAAAATGATGAGCTTATACTAGGACTAGACAAATGGGTGCATGTATATAAACCATACATATACATACATACATATATGGTTGGCTTCTTTGTGACTCAACCCCCCATGAACCTTCTTGCCACATGAGCTGTGCATTAGGATGCAAAAGTCCCCTAATTATTATTGATACTAGTATTTCGAACCCCGATGCAAAGCACCAAAAGAACATCAATATGAAGCACCAGGAAAATCTAAGTGCAAAATGCCTAGTTAGATATATGATCCAAAACTTTATGCTTGTATGTTTCTCATCTACAAAGATATACACTTGGATGTTATATCAAGATTAGATGGTATCTTAAGGGCCAAATGAATTAGCAACTTTTGATTGCACTACTTTGTTACAATCTAACGGAGCAGCCTATTTAACATAATAGAACATTACTTTACTATGCAACCCAATCAATCTTAGCCTGCTTGTGCACGTACGCGTGTGATAGCAAAGCATCCTTGTAACCATAATTTTCATTAGGGTGAATTATGTGTTTAGTCTACATTATATGTGGTATTTGTTGTTTCTAAAAGGATTTTCACATTTTCTTTGTTGGCTTTTGAGCTAGCATTTCTTGCAACCCTTAGTTTTGCCACATCTAGGGAATAAAATAATTGATTGCAAAAGAAGATTAGAGAATTTGCATCATGATTATGGTCATTTTTTGTCCTTTCTACTCTTCTACTTAAACTAGAGTTCTTGCACTTTTGAGATGAGCTTTACTATCATGTCGTCTGTGATTTCTTTGGTTTTTTGCCTTGGGCTTTCTAGCTACTTGCTCTCAATTACTTATTTGGATCTATTTTTTGCAAGTGATTGCACTTTTAAAATGGTTGCATCCCCTCAATTTGGAATTTTCAAGCTTAAAAAGGTGGAAAGGCTTATCCCTACGACAAGAAAGAGACAACAAACTCGATCTTTGGTCTCACACCCAAGATGCAATGCCGAAATTCTCAAAAATACAAACAAGAGAAAGCAAGAGAGCTTGAAGAAGGTGGACTAGCTCTACTGTTAATCCCAAGTCGAGATGGCGAAAAATGAAGGAAAAAGCGAAAAAAGCATGGAAGAAGAGCAAAGACACGTAGGCAACCTCTAGAAGCTAAGCCGAGACCAAAGGTGCAATTTTAAATGAAAGGCACCTCAAAAAACTTGGAAAACTCTTGTAAAAGAGTGCGAGGCTCCCTCCTGTGCCAATTGTAAAATATTAGATGGGCATAGGCTAGAGGCATAAGGCTAGAAGAGGGAAATGGGGAAAAGACCTTGCCACAATGGCCGGTCATGTAAAAAAGGGGATGGGTACCCATGGGATTTTAGGGTTTGTATATATAAAGTTCAAAAAGTGAATGGAAGCTCATTCTTTGGTGTGTGGCTAACAAGAGCTTTCTTCTTCCTCTCTTCTTCTCTTCTTATTGCTTGTGTGTGCTCTTGAGAGAGGGAGTGTGAGAGTGTGAGGGAGTGAGTGTGTGGGAGTGAGGGATCAAGAGGGTGAAGCTCTTCACCATCTCCTCTTCTCTTCTTCTCTTCTCTTCTCTTCTCTTCTCTTCTCTCGTGCGCATGGCTATGGAGGATGGAGCTTGGAGATGGAGGAGGCTTGAGGATGCTTGAGCTAGCATCAAGAATCGTGGAGCTACCAAGGTGTGCGAGGGAGGAGGCTACCCACATCGGCATCAAGGTAAGCTCACTACACTCGTAGGATCGATGGTGCGTCGGCTAGGTGAGAGATAGCCATTAGAGCTTGCTTGAAACACTTGAAGCAAACTTATAACATCCTCATCGCAAATCATAGGAGGGACCACTTAGGATTTTGTAGAAAATATTTTGCATTTCAATCGAAATTACTTTCTTGGAATGGTCTTTAAATCACATTCATAGTTGATTGCCTATGATTGCCATCATGGCTACCTATGATCTAAATCATGACTTTTGGCAATAAGGCTACTTTTTGAACATCACGACTATGATTCCTATTCACCAAGATCCCAAGTCATATCATAATTCATGATCACAATTCCATCATAACTCATGACTACAAGCCTATAGCATGATCACCAGCTCATCACAATCCACGATCACAATGCCCTATTACAATTCATGATCATGAGTTTGTCATAATTTCTAATCATGATTACGACTCATCTACTTATAATGATTCATGATTACTCGAAGTAGGGGATTCATCCTCGAAATGGAGCTTGAGATAGGTAGGAAGTTGGGTGTTTTTGATCTTCAAAACAAGTAAGTATTTTGGGATATTTTGGTTGTTTGATGATTGGAAAATATGGAGAATCTATTTCAGTTTTTTGCCTTCGATTTTTGTTGCATTTAGCGTAGGTTAGAAATAGGAAATCGAACCGAAAAAGGGTAGGGTTTACTGTTTCAAAGCAGGGCAAAAATCGTACAAAAATGGGTAAAACGCTCGCTAGTGATGCCTAAAATCGGCAAGTGAGTGATTGGGGGCATCAACAGTAAACTTGGGAAGGGGTATAAGAGCCAGGAGGCCAAGGGAGAGCTCATTTGTGCCATGAGAGAGAGAGAGAGAGAGAGAGAGAGAGAGAGAGAGGGAGAGAGGGAGGGAGGGAGGGAGGGAGGGAGAGAGACAGAGAGAGAGAGAGAGAGCTCCCAGCCCACATCGATTCAATCGCATCACCAACGTGCTTACCGGCCCATTCAGGTATATGAATCTCTCCCTCTACTCCCCTAGATAGGATCTGGAAGTGCATGGCCATGGTTCTTGCCTACATCTGGTGAATCGATCAAATTTGTGTTCGCCCGGTTTGCGTGTGCCACATTCGGCCCGTTCGAGTGGTCTTTTTTGGGCCGAGTCCCAGAATCGGCCCTTGGCCCCTGTCACTCGGCCCACTCGGCCAAGTCCTTGGGCCATCTGAATCAAAACCATCCGAGTCTATCCATTCGACCCATCCGAGTCAAACTTTCGGCCACGTGGCACATTCGACCTTGGCCCATTCGAATGACCCGTCCGAGTCTCAAATTCAGCCCTCGGCCACTTTCCACACTCGGCCCTCGGCCCAAGTGCCATTCAGCCCGTCCAAATTATCTTGTCCGAATTTGTCATTCGACCATCGGAATCAAAACCGTCCGAGTCTAACCCTGAAATTCGGCCCTCAGCCCTGTGCCCCGGCCCGTCCGAGTGACCTACTCGGACCCTGCAATTCGGACCAGTCGGTCCAAGTGTAACTTTTTATCAAAATTTTCAAAAATTTGACATGACCCGGCAAATACGCAGTAGCACAAACCGTAGAAACTCTTCGGGCGCTTAGAATTTGATTCTGGCACACGTAATAGGAAAAAATTTTAGTGCGTAGCCGCTTAGTAGCTAGAAGTGGGCAATGGCGAGACCCAAGGACTTAGGCACGAACCGCTGAGCTGTAAAACCTGACTGACAAAAAACGAACAAGGTGACATACGAGAAAAACCCTAAACCCTGACAAAACGGCCAAAAAATTGATCTACAAGTCTATCAAGCCCGAAACAAGCGAGAGTGCGTAAGACACTTAGGAATTTCTTACTGCACTCACATTGAATTTCTGCACTTGAAGTACACTTAAGAAAGCCGAAAGCCTGATTGAGCACAAGTGCACAAGAAACGACACACGCACTGAGTGATCTTAAATTGAGGTTTGTATTCAATAACTAAAGGAACTCACTCAGATAAACCACTCAAGGAACCCACCAATAGGAGAGGACCCAAGGCGTAGACAAACCATCAAAGCGCAGATTAGGACCAAGCAAGGAGCGCCAATGACGTGGATTTAACAAGTCTAGTGAACCTGATCAACAGCTTGGTGGAGCAAGACAACTCAACAATGGCAGAGGAAAGCTCAGACCATTGGTCTAATGAGGTCTAATGAGGAACTCGATTTGAACGTCTTCCCAGATGCTATTCAGCACAGCTGGTAAGTAGTTACGACGCACACACCCGGTATGAGCATCGCGGTAGGACTGTAGACGCTATCATCGCAGATCTAGAAGAGGAGAGAAAGCTAGCCTGCAAAGCATTGCAAAGCATGGCCGAATACAATAGGGATTAGCAGGTTAGAAACCATAGGCAAAGTATGGAGTTGCATGAGGTGCAACAAGTGTTGAACTTAGCAAGTAGAAATTGAATAGATCACGAGAGAGCCCTAGAGGGGGACTTGACATTGAGTGAGCTTCTCATGAAGCGACTGTTAGATAACATGGTTGCTGCAGAACAAAGTGCCATGGCACTAGTGACATCGCTGCTCGTAGGACTAGGGGCGAACCAAGGCTCAAAGAGCCAGTCCAAAATACCGATCGTTGCCAAGCAACTTGACAAGTACCAACCCCATGACAACCCATACAGCTTTGTTGAGCGGTTTGAGCAAGTCTGCGAAGCCAACAGCCTCAACGACCTAACTCAACGCTTGCCTAGGCGGCAAGGGTAAGACGTGGTATACGAGCCTAGATGCTGTAGAGCGAGCCAACTTCAATGGCCTCAAGGATCTCTTCATCAAGAGATTCGCCGAGCCCGGATACTCCGATAACCTACTAGTACGCTTGATGAACGTCAAGCAGAAAGAGAAGGAGGACATCCGTGACTACGTAACCCATGTGAGGAGTCTCTTCAAGAGAATCCCTCTGGGCAAGCGACTGACTGAAAGAGCAGTTTTGATTGTATTCATCAGCAGAATTCGAGACGAGGAGTTATATAAGGCTTTGGCAGGCAATTCAAGCTTGCAGCGGGATGCGAGCTAGAGTGTTTGAGGAAGCCATCAGAGTCGATGATCAACTAAAAGAGCAGAACTCTAGGAGCTCGAACGTAGAGGAGACCAACTCGCGAGGTTCAGAGAGAGCATCAACATCTAGTGAGCGATCAATCCCATGATCCCAAGATAAGGGGAAGGCCACTGAGACACAGACCAAGGCTTGGCTGATGTCAAGATGGAATTAGCCAAGTTGCAAGACATGTTAAGACGACCAACGTGCCCGCACGTCCAATGCGTGTACTATGGCGGAAACCACTTACCGGTCGAGTGTCAAGACCCTAGGTCAAGACCTTGTGCTAACTGCGGTAGGTTTGGCCATGACGTCACACATTGCAGATTACCAAGAAGACTCCCGTACTCGCAACCCTACGGCTAGACTTACCTAGCGAACAGGCCGCAGCCATTCTTTGGAAGGGGAGCCCCATTGGCCCTTCCCCCGCCTAACGATATGAAGCCAACTGTTTCTAGGATGGAAATAAATCCTACGGGCATCCCTAGACCGCCTGGTCCTTACGTAACCCATCCACTGTGAGCGATGCCCCAATCCACTACGTGGAAGAGCCAAGTGAGAAAGAAACTTACATATACCCTTACATCTCGCATGACGATGAGGGCAATGCTGTCCTCATGGACTATCAACCCATGCGGGTGATGGTGTTAGGAAATGGACGAGGTAGAGGCCTAGGAGGGCAGACGCAGGATCTAGTTATCTGTTGGACTTGTGGTCACCTCGGTCATGTCTCATTGTGCTACCCTGAAAGGGAGCAGCAAAACAGAGACAAGGCTGACCTAAGGTGCGCAGAGTGCGGAATCACCCATCTCTTCGTAGATTGCCCAAAGCGAAAGCCATCTTCTAGCTCATCCAACGTACCATCTGTCCCATTGGGGCTGTTTGGTGTTGAAAACCTTGATGGGGAGGCCACACCTATTCCGTTGCGGGTCATGACCTGAGCCCAAACGAAGCAGGCCGGCATCTCTCTGCTAGGACATTGCAATCTTGACACAGCCTCGATAGGGAAGAAAAGCCGTAGGCGGAAAAAGAAGAGATCAGAAGCTAAAGTCGCACTAAAAACCAAGAGTGCTATGACTCTGCCTACTGGAAAGAAGGTTTCAGATGCAGAGGCGGAGACTTCAGCCCCTAGGACAGCCAAAAAGGGAAGCGCTAAGGTAGGGGAATACCCACACCCGAAGCGACAGTTAGAGGCCATAGAAAAGGTGAAGGAATGGGTGAAGGAGGCTCAAGAGCATCTCAAGGACGCTGAGCCCATCATGGAGGATGAGATCAATGATCTCTCTAGTGTAAGCACGCCAATATCACCGTTCACTCTCAGTTCTGTCATTGGATACCTCTTTGTCCTGGTGAGGAGGCGATCTCTTGGGAGTTTCTCCTTCTCTTTCCTCTGCATCCTGAGCCTGCCAATGAATGAGGCTTTGAATGAGGGCAGTCAAAATGCTTTCATAGCCAATGAATGAGGCTTTGGATGAGGCCTTCTTTCTTTCTGTGGTCTTGGACGTTGGGTAATCCCCACCTGCTAGTTTACTGCCCAAAGCTAGCGCTTTTGCCGCCAAGTCAATGGTCTTACGTACATAGACATTCTAGTCAACTTCTTCCAAGGTGCGAGCTGCCACATTCTCCAGCATAGGCATGCTGATTCGATGCATCAAGGAGTTGTAGCACTGGTTGGAGAAAAGAGCATGCACTAGCTTTGCTTGTAGATGGGCTTTTGCATCAAGAATGTCCCAGATGCTGATGCCATCTGGTGAGCACTTCTTCCCTCTTCATCTTAAGCATGGCATAAACATCTCTCTTATGCTTTTTCTCTACCTTCGGCTCCAACCCCAACGCCTTTTGCACCAAGGTTGGGTTTAAGTGTACCTGCATCTTCTTGGCCTTTTCTCCCCTTCTCACCGTCACGAAGCTGCACTCCTAGTCTGGGTTGTACGTCCTGAGGAACTCCATACACTTCGTGTGGTCAGGTTCTTGTGCAAACTTCTCAAGGTACTTTGTGAGGTTGCACTGCTCGACAACTCTCTTGGTTGTTTCCTCCTTGCCACCACACCCTCTATGTTATGGATGGTTCGAAATTTGAGCTAGGTGTAGGAGCGGTTTTCTAGGGTGATGCAATATTGCGTCCTTTCCTCCTCTGTGAATGGGAGTCGATGGGCATGATCTTGTTGTGACATCTTTCATTCGTGTCATGAACCCAAGTTTTCATTAGTGCTTTCAAAATAATAATTTGCTGGAGAAGAGAGACTCTATGTCTTTATTGAATGAAGCATTAAAATCCAATGTAGATTCTTCCCTTTAGATCTGATTTTTTTCGCTTTATTTCAAAGTTCTCGTGCCATTTTCCCTATCTCACTCGTTTTTTACATGTTTATGTGTTTGCTTGATTTTCCTTGGCTTTGGTTTGATTCATCTTACCCCCCTCCCCTTCCAGCTTGAGAAGAATCCTTCCTAGGATTGAAAGTTAGGAGGTCAAGGGCATTCTACAATGTGGTCTAGGATTTACATGCGTAGGAGCCAAGTATAGAAATTGGGATTGTACTCTAATAGAGCTTCGCGGTCTAGATCAAAGGGTCAAATGCATATGTGTGTGATGTATGTGAGAACATCTTTTAGGAAATCACTAGAATCGACACGGCTAGCAATATGTAACTCTTCCTTAGTCAGTAGGCGATCAAGGTAGGGGTGTCCTTTGATGTGCTCTTCCATGGGTCGACCATGAAGAGTGGTTAACACTCTATATGAGGTTGGCACGACGTAAGTGGGGTCATACTCCATTGTTTTGATTGCGTGGCGCTGCTCAACATTGGTCATTATTTGTCATCCTTCAACTTCCCATTGCAATTGAAGAGTGTACCAGTGCCTTAAGAATGGGAATTCAGTATCAGCAAGTTTTGATAATTCTGTGATTTCTTGGTCAGTAATGGCAAAAGTGGTTCGTTTATCATAGGACGTAATGAGGCACTATTTGATGGCCTGCTCTTTGGATATCTCGCTAATGAGCAATTCAGCAGCAAAGTTAGAGGCTTTTGCGAATGCAAATTCAAACGTCTCCCAAGAACAAGTTGCAAAGGGTTCTTGCAGTAGGCCTAAATCCAAGCAATCATAGCTCAGAGCTAACGACATGAAAGTGGCATCGAGTCGTCTAATGCAATCAACCATATCCTCCTCTGTGTCCTAAGTTAGATCGGCCAGTGTTAAGAATGATTTCCACTCATAAGGGGGTTGAAGGCCTGTCGGCGGTTGGGGTTTGATAGAACTAGAGCCTTTGACAACAAATGGTTGCGGTTGTGGGTGTTCTTGAGATTGGGGTTGGACCTCTTGAATTAGGGCTGGGGTAGTAGCAATGATGTCTAATAGACTGCTGTCTTCGGTATGGATCAGGGAAGTCTAAGTGACTCTATCGGGTGTTGATTCATATGACATTGTTTGTCATTTGGGCCGATAGGCTTGTTCGACTTTCTTGGGTGTATGTGCGGATGAGCTTGATGGATATGGGTCTTGAAAGTGATGCGGCTTCTGGCTTTGAGATTTTATGGGGCTTAGTGTGATCAAACTTGAGGGCGGCGTGTGAGTAGTGCCTCCGGTCGTGCGGGCTTTAGGGATCCATATCCAGGCATTTCCCTGATAATAGCCTTGCGCATGCAAGAGGGCTTTAGGGACCCATCTTGGCTTGATCATGCGTCGATTTCTATAACTGCGCCTTGGCCTCCTAGATTTAAATTTTCTGGTGTTATGAGGACGTGACCGTCGACTCCTAGGTGGCGGTTGTGGTTGCTTGGGCCTCCATTGAAGCCTAGGCTGTTGGACCTTAGCCTTTGCTGCTGTGAGTAGCGATTCTAGAGATTTGGTGGGTAGTGGCCGAGCACTACCCCCCTCCTTAGACTTGGGTGCTAACATTTCTACCGGTGGTCTTGCGGACTTTGACGAGGTCACACAACCCTTGCTGAAGGTTGTAACAATGCGAACATTGCCTATGATGAGGTGGATACACTGCGATTCATAATCAACATTGCAATGAGTTTGCTTCTTAAAGGTTTGCCTTAGCAGTGATTTCATGCCTGCATCTACAACATTTGGCAACACATAGAAGATCATTGGTATAGTCTCAGACTCGATAGAAACAATGGCCTTGCACTTGTCGAGAAGTGCATATGAGTGGCCCCCATATGGGCTTAATTTGGCATTGGTGGGATATAGTGGTGGTTTGCCCAGTTGGGTCCAATGATCGTGAGTTAAGACATTGAAGTCTATTCCCTCGTCGATCAAGGCATTGAAAGCGCATGCTTGCTTGGCAATGACCGTGATGTATAGGTATGTAGGTTCTACAGCTTTCTCATCCTCATCATCCATTTTAGTGATCGTGGCTACTCGTACTTTGACAAGGGGTTCTAACATTGGTGGTTCATGCAGAGGATGAGTGGGAGGGTAGTACTTCTTGACACGACTGCCATTGAAGAAGCCTATGCCCTCGTCGTCTAGAGTCTCGAGCTCAACATTGCCAATTCGGCTAATTGCACAAACTTTGAAAGGTCCAAGACCTCTAAACTTCATTTTCTACTTATGCCCCTTAACTGAGTACAGGAGTACTAAGTCTTCTTGTTCAAAATCACGCTGCTTGACGTGCTTGTCAAACCAGCTCTTGTTGTGCCTTCTCACATATGAGTGCATGAGTGGCAAGAAGACGAGTTTTCGAGAGGCGTTCGAGCTCAACCAAGCTTGCGTCCATGCCTCCTTTCCTTCCCATCGTTCCTAAAGTGCTATTCTCAGGCTAGGTATGAAGAACTCTAGAGGGAGAATTGCTTCAGTTTCGTAGGTCAACCTAAAGGGAGTCTGGCCAATAGCCATTTTATAAGCTGTACGGTAAGCCCACAAGGCTGCCACCATCAGCTTGTTATCCTAGTCGCTACACGAAGCAGAGACTACTTTGGTCAGGATGTTTACAAGAATCTTATTCGTGGATTCCGCTTGGCCGTTTGCTTAAGGGTAGTATGGAGAGGATTTTCGATAGATAATTAGAAAGGTGGATAGAAGATGCGCTATCACTTCATTGATGAAGTGTGTGCCTTGGTTACTGACTATTTTGATGGGGCAGTCGAATCATGAAATCACCTTCTCCCACAAGAACTTGGCAGTCATTCTAGCATCGTTCTTTCGTGTCGCTCTTACTTCTACCCATTTCGTTAGGTAGTCTGTGGCCACAATGATGTATTTGGCCTGTGAATACTATGCAGGTGGGCTGATGGGTCCTATGAAGTCAATTTCCCATTTTTTGAAGGGCTGTCGTGCAATGATTGGATTCAACTCCATTTGATCCTTGCGAATCGGGACCTTTGTTTGCTGATACTCATCGTAATGCTTAACGAATCGTGTTGTATCACGAAACAGCATTGGCCACCATAGTTGAGACTACAGCACCTTGCGGGCTATCGTGTCTCTGCTAAAGTGCCCACCAGCGATTCCACTGTGCGCCTCTGAGAGCACATTGTGCATCTCATGCTCGTACACACATCTACACAGTAGTCCATCTTGCCCTAGTCGATATAGCTGGTTTGCTATCAACTGGTAGGGTTGGATCTTGAGGATGAGTCACCTAAGTCTTGCCTTTTCTATCGGTCGCTCAGGCAGTCCGTGCTCAAGTACTTAGACTATGTCATCTGCCCAATATGGCATTAGATCAGCCTTAAATAAATCTCTCTTGCTAGAAAGGCTAAAGAGATGGGCGTTTGGCAATTCATCGGCAATGCCTTCTCTAGCGGCCTCTCCCATGGGGATGCATGACATATGGTCAGCCATATAGTGTTGTTTTCCTTTCCGTACAACCATGAAGAAGTCGAACTCCAAAAGCATAAGGAGCCACTAAGCTATGCGTCCTGTAGCGCAAGGTTTATTCACTAGATATAGCAAGGCTTGATGGTCCACAGAGAAGGTAAAGGGTGTAGCCAATAGATAATGTCAGAATTTCTTCACAATAAACACCATGGCCAAGCCCTCTCTCTGTCATCTAGTAATTCATTTCCATCTCAGTGAGTTGTCTGCTAGCAAAGCTCACTGGGTAGTCTAGGTTGTGTTCGCTAGGTTGGCACAACACCACCCCCATAGCAAATTTCGAGGCATCGATATGCACGTGGAAGGTAATGGTCCAATTTGGGGCTCGTAGAATCGATGTTGTGGTTAGAGCCTTCTTCAACTCTTCATATGCTCGTTGGCATGCTTCAGTCCATTCAAAGACAATCAACAGCTTGTATAAAGGTCTGGCAATCAACGGGTGATTCAACATAAACCGCCGATAGTATCCCATATGGCCTAAGAAGCATTGAACTCCCTTATAGTTGATTGGGGGGGGAAGATCAACAATAACCTTGACTTTCGAGAAGTTAGTGGCAATGCCATTCTTTGACACCACGTGCCCTAGGATGCATCCATGCTTCACCCAAAACTGGCACTTTAAGGGGTTCAGGGAGAGACGATACAGGCAACACAGCTCAAAGACTACTCCGAGTTTGTCTAAGTGTTCCCTCCAGGTCGGGTGAACACACAAGTAATCTATGAAGACTTCCAACTCTTTGCAAAGCATGTCTTTGAATATGGCACACATGAGGCATTGGAAAGTGGTGGGGGCATTAGTCAGCCCAAAGGGCATGACTATTTAAGCAAAGATGCCCCACTCAGTGGCAAAGGCAGTCTTATGCCTATTGGCAGGATGCACTTGCACCTGATTGTATCCCAAGAAGCCATCTAGAAAACTATAGGCTTCCTTGCTAGCCACTCTATCAAGCATGTGCTCAATGTACATCAATGGATAGCTGTCCCTCTTAGTAGCAGTGTTCACCTTCTTGTAATTGACACACACTTTGATTTTTCCACTCTTCTTCATGATAATGACTATAAGCGATACCCAGTCCATGTGCTCAATTTCATAAATGAATCCTACTCTCATCAGCTTGTCAATCTCTTCCTTGACCGCGTGAGTGTGTTTTGGATTCATAGGGTACGGTCATTGCTTGACCGGCGTAGCATATATGGCATCATGAGTATGTTATGAGTCACTACACTCGGATCTACCCCCTTAAGCTCTTTTAAGGACCAAGCGAATACGTCTATGTACTCTTACAAGAGAGCGACAAGACTCGTTTTCTCTTCCTCAGTCAAATCATCAGCAATGAAAACTGGTCAGGGTGTCTCCCCTTCCTGGGCTAGGTTCACCTCCTTGACCTTGGTTGGTCCCTCGATCGATTCACTCGTTTTCCCTTGACGTTTGGCACCCAACAGGATCACTACCCTATCCCCTTTCTTGAATTTCATAAATCTTTTAGGGAGGTCATGCGGTTTTCTCTATTCTTCCATTTGTGTGTACCTGGGTTGTTTTATCCTTTCCTCTTTCAACCATCTGCACCTCAGGTGGACGGGTAGGTCCCCCTTGGTGCATCTGGTCTTGATCAGCCTAGGTATCTCTGGGTTGCAATCTAAACTTACCTCCGACTCAGAGTCGAACTCCCCGTCTTCACTAGAAGAGGTGGTCTCCCTTGGTGGTCGCAACTCAGATGGTGACTTTGTCCTGAGTACTAGTGTCATATCGGATTGGGCTAGGCCTGCTTGATCAAAATCTATGGCTCCTGCGCGTTCCAACCGGCGCGATCACAATCGATGCGCATGACCCCTCGCTCTATCCCGAAGGCACTCTTTTTCTATTGCTTGGAGTCTGCTCGTATTTGTTCTATTTTCTGTCCCTCAGTGTCGTATTCTATGGTATCCATCTCACCCTCACTTTCGTCAAACTGAAAGATCGGTAGTATTCGTATTCGTCGTTGGAGTCCTCTTTGTCACACTGCTCGTCATCTCCTAGGTCTTGGTGTAACTCTTGTCTTTGATCGGGGATTAGGGCCCAGTTGTACATGAGGTTCAAGTCATGCACCCTGGTCCATTGCCACTTGGATTCATCTAAGAGATCCTGGAGTGGTTTGAAGTTTGCTACTAGATTTCCAGCTAGCTTGCTCGTTAAATATTCCAGAATCTCATGGGGTGGCACTTGAAAGGTGACAGGTTTAGGTCTCCCCTAAAGGGTTCTTGTCATCATGCAAATTGGTACAAAGGGTGCATCTTTAGACTTACCGATTGTCTTGATGGCTTGCTCGTATGCCTCATGATTCGAGAATGGCAAGTCGATTGTAGCAAGGACATGCATCCAATCTCGCTCGTCCTCTAGGCATGGAATATACTTGGTCAAGTGTCCATAGGACTTCTTGACTTGAGTGTTCCCTTTAAGCATTGCGGAGATGGCGTCTAAGTTGACTGGTGAGGTCTTCCAAGTGTCCATCTCTACCCTCACGGCATCCATTCTATTGCCAAGGAAGATTAAGCCGTTACCCCAATCTTCGATGACTCTGACATTGCGCATTCAGGGTCGGCCTAATAGGATATTGTAGTCCACACCCTTCATGACTATAAAGTCAACCGAGAACTGGACACCTGCGATTTTCACTAGCCAATTTTTTAGCACCCCAAATGGTTTCACTCTCATACCATTTGCTTGTGTGACATTGAACTTAGCAGTCTCAATAGCTGGGTTTCCCCAAGTCTGAAGCACTGTGTGGCTAAGCACACTAACCCCAGCTCCCGTGTCTACAATTTCTCGTTGTGTCGCCTAGGGCTAGGACCGGTAAAACTGCATGCATCTCGGTGCCCTCCCAGAAGGCATTAACATGCAAGGACTTTGGCACAAAGTGCAGCATCAGAGTCGGTATTTGTGTCTCTACATCATGGTTGTGCATATCAGTATCTTGCTCTCATGATCCTTCAACCCAATGTTTCAAGTCTTGCCATAAGGTGGGATGCTACTTAAGCAGGTCTCCCAGACTTAGCGTCATAGGGGTGGTCACCAGCATGGTAAGGAGATTGTTGGCTGCTCGTCTCTCTCCTAATCCAGATTGTCCTAGCCAAGTCCTACCCTTGTTACCTAAGCAGAGCTCGAATGCTTGAGAGCGCTGATCAAGTCGGTGAGGCCGTTGGCTTTGCAGACTTGCTCGAATTGCTCTACGAAACTATATGGATCATCGTGGGGCTGGTACTTGTCGAGCTGCTTTGCAATGATTGGGATTTTGGACTAGCTCTTGGAGCCTTGGTTTGCTCCTAATCCTGCTAGCAGTGATGCCGCTAGTGCTGCGGCACTTTGCTCCGTTGTTGTGTTGTCTAGTAGTCGCTTCATGAGAAGCTTACTCAGTGTGAAGTCACCTTCCAGGGCTCTCTCATGATTAGTTTGATTTCTACCAGCTAGGTTCAACACCCCCTGTACCTCGCGCAATTCTGTGCTTTGCCTTTGGCTCCTAGCCTATTGGTCTCTATTGTACTCTACTATGCTTTGCAGTGCCTTGTGGGCTAGTTTCCTCTCCTCTTCTAAGTCTGCGATGATGGCATCTGCTGTCCTATCGCGGTGCTCATACCGGGCGTGTGCATCGTAGCTACTAACTAACTACTGAATCGACTTTGGGAAGACTCCTAAGTCGAGTTCCTCTTTCGGCTTGCGGTCTAGGTTTTCTTCTGCCATCGTCGTGTTCTCATGCTCCACCAAGCTATCGATCTCAGGTTGAGTAAGTTTGTCAAATCCACCTCTTTGGTGCCGCTTGCTTGGTCCTACTTCGTATGTTGATAGTCTGTCTATGTCTTTGGGTTTTCTCCTATTGGTGGGTTCCTTGAGTTGTTTATCTGAGTGAGTTTCTTGACTTATTAAATACAATCCTCAATTTATCTCCTCTCAGTGTGTGTGTTCCTTCCCGTGCACTTGTGCTTAATAGGCTTTCAATTTTCCTTAAGTGTACTTCAAGTACGCAAATTCAAGGTGAGTGCAGCAAACAATATCTAAGCATCTTACACACTCTCGCTTCATTTTGGGCCTGATAGCCTTGTCGATCAATTTTCTGGCCGTCTTAACAGGGTTTCGAGTTTTCCTACTACGTTGCCTTGCTCGTTCTTGGTTCGGTCAGGATTTATGGCTCAGCGGGTTGTCTCCAAGACTCTAGGTCTCACGACAACCTACACAAGCTGCTAAGCAGCTACGCCTTACGATTTTGCCTATTCCTTGCGCCAGAATCAAGTTCTAAGCGTCAGAAAGACTCACGACAGGTTGTGCGACTGAGCTCTAGTTGGGTTTGGTCAAATTTCTGGAAAATTTGGAAAAGTCCACACTCGGTCCAACTTGTCCAAATTGCATGGGCCAAGTGGGTGACTTGGATGGGTCGAGGCGCATGGGCTGAGGGCCGAATGGATGACTCGGACAGGGTGGACTCGAAAGGGCTGAAAAGGTCCACTCGGACGGGGTCACTTGGATGGACCGAGGCACACGGGCCGAGGGGGTTGAATTCCGAGGGCCGAGTTTTGCGGGGGCTGAGGGCCAAATTGGGTCGCTCGAACGATCAAGGGCCAAGCGGGATGGTTGGCTGAGGGCCGAGCGGGATGGTTGGCTGAGGGCCGAGTGATGTCACTCAGACGAGCCAAGTAGGGTTTTGGGCCGAGTCGGCCGAAAGACAAAGACTCGAGGGCCGAAGCTGGGACTCAGCCCAAAAATCGGCCGCTCAGACGAGCCAAGTTGCGCGTGACGAGGCATCATCGAGGTGATTTTGATCGAAACTAATGATTTTGCTAATCATTTCACACACAACCTTCCAGATCACAACTGGGGTGCAAGGGGAAGTGATTGATATACCTGAAGCGATCAGTAGGCTCTCCGGTGACAAGATTGAATCGATTCTCCGCGGGCTCTCTCTCTCTCTCTCTCTCTCTCATTGCAAGGGTTGCAAATGAGCTCTCCCTTGGCCTCTTGGCTCTTAAACCCCTTCCTGGGTAAGGTTTGGATGCTCCCAATCACTCATTTGCCAACATTAAGCATCCCAAGCAATCTTTTTGCCATTTTTTGCATGATCTGTGCCTTGTTTTGCAATGGTAAACCCTACCCTTTTTCTATTTGATTTCCTAATCCTAACCTACGCTAAATGCAACAAGAATCAAAAGCAAAAAACTAAGATGATGTCTCCATGTTTTCCAATCATCAAACAAATAAAATAACCCAAAATACTTACTTTCTTTGAAGATAAAAAAACCCAACTTCCTATCTATCTCAAGCTCCGGTTCGGGGATGAATCCCTTACTTCGATGCTCGATATGAGGTGCGCAAGTGCTCAAGCTTGAATCCGTTGGTCCTGGAAATGGAACCAAAATGTAGAGGGAGCTCACGCTCAATTGCCAAAACCCACGGACCGCTTATTGTTTCAAGTGTTTCAAGCGAGCTCTAATGGCTATCTCTCACCTAGCCGACGCGCCGTCGATCCTACGAGTGTAGTGAGCTTACCTTGATGCCGAAATGAGTTTTCTCCTCTCTCGCATATGCCGGTAGCTTCACAATCCTAGATGTTAGCTCAAGCATCCTCAAGCCTCCTCCATCTCCAAGCTCCATCCACCATAGCCGTGTGCACAAGAAAAGAGAAGAGAAGAGAAGAGAATAAGGGAAGAGGAGATGGTGAAGAGCTTCACCCTCTTGATCCCTCACTCCCATACACTCACTCCCTCACACTCTCACACTCCCTCTCTCAAGAGCACACACAAGCAAGGAGAAGAGAAGAAGAGAAGAAGAAAAGAACTCTTGTTAGTCCCACACCAAAAGAATGAGCTTCCATTCACTTTTTGAACTTTATATACAAGCCCTAAAATCCCACGGGCGCCCATCCCTTTTTTTACATGACCGGCCGTTGTGGCAAGGTCCTTTCTCTATTTCCATCTTCTAGCCTTATGCCTCTAGTCTACACCCGTCTAATATTTTACAATTGGCACAGGAGGGAGCCTGGTGCTCTTTTACAAGAGTTTTTAGAGCCTTTTGAGGCACCTTTCATTTAAAATTGCGCTTTTTGCCCAGCTTAGCTTTAGAGACCGCCTGCATATCTTTGCTCTTTTTCCTTTTTTTTTCACTTTTTCCTTCATTTTTCTGCCATCTCGACTTGGGGTTAACATAATGGCTGGTTGATCATTTCTAGCATTATTTTTTGCACTTGTAGGTTCATTTACAACAGGTATTTGTTGTCGTATAGCAGGCACATTTTGCTATTCAAAAATGTATTTCTTCTTGGAATACAACCTTACAAATCTCCTCAATCTTTTCTGGCTGCTTATGCATGAGATCTTCCCAAAAGATAACATCATTGCTGCGTACTATTTTCCTTTTCTCGGGATCCCATAATCTATACCCCATTTCACCCTTGTCACCATATCCTAGGAAAATGCATTTATAAGACTTTGGCTCAAGTTTGTTGCATTCTTCTTTACAAATGTGCACAAAAACCTCGCAACCAAACACTTTTGAGTGTGCATACGAAGGTGGCTTGCCCGACCACACTTCTTGGGGAACTCCCCCTCAAAGACCTGTTTGGTGATCGATTAATCAAGTGAATAGTTGTTATAAGAGCCTCTGCCCAAAAGCCATGGGGTAATGCAGCATGAGACAGCATCATACGTACCTTATCTTGTATAGTCTGATTCATACGCTCTGCAACTCCATTTTGGGGTGGATTATGAGGGGCAGTGAACTCCCTCCTTATCCCTTTGCTGTCACAAAATGCCTGAAAGGCCTTCGACACATACTTCCCACCATTGTCAGAGTGAAGACACTTAAGTGTCTTATTAGTTTGATTTTCAACCAATGCCAAGAATTTTTGAAACTTGTCAAGCACTTTATCCTTGCTATGAATAGGGTAAACCCATACCTTCCGTGTAGCATCATCAAAAAATGTGACAAAGTATTTCTTTCCCCCTAAAGATGACCCTGGCATCTGACATACATCAGAATGTACTAACTCTAGAGGAGAAGATTTCAGCGAAAGAGACTTCTTATGAGACGTATGTGCATGTTTACCATAAACACAATGATCACAATGCTCAAAATCAACATAACGAAGACAAGGCAAGTAACCCAAATGAGAAAGCAATTTCATTCTAGTTTGACTCATGTGTCCCAACTGGCCATGCCACGAAGAAACACTTGGCTACTCGGCCACGGCAACAACATGGTCACACACACTAGATACATGGAGAGGATATAGGGTATCACTTTTACAACCTATGGCAATCACTCTACATCCCTTAGAAATATTCCATTTCCCATCACCAAAGGTGGTATGAATTCCATCGTCATCTAGCTACCCTATGCTAATCAAGCTCTTCTTAAGCTGAGGTACATGCCGTACGTGCTGAAGTGTGAAGATAGAACCATGCTAAAATTGCAACTGCACATAACCAATACCTGCAATGTCACATGCATAGTTGTCCCTAAGATGGACAACACCATGTCGACCCCCTGTATAGTTAGAAAACCACTCACGATGAGAGGTGACATGAAAGGAAGCACCTGAATCTAGAATCCAAGTGTGCATGTCATCATCTGTATCTGCAAGTAAAGCATGTGTACTAAAGTGTGAAGAAACAAAGAGTACGTCATTCCCACTATCACTGTCATGAGTGACCACATTCACCTCTTTAATTTTAATACTGCTATTCTTAGGCTAACTCTCTTTCTTCTCTTCCTTGCTATCATCTATCTTCTTGCCCTTTCCTACCTTTCTGTTGTGATCTGCCCCTAGTATGCAAAGCATTGGAAGACTTACTGGATGCATTGTTCTGGCAATTCATTTCTTCCATGAGTAGAGTACTCATGGGTCTTTTGATAGACCTTGGAGGTGTTGATTATAGTCCCAAGTCACTCCACCACAAGCAAATGAAAGAAAAAGGTTGGAGACTCACCCCTTATGTCTGATGTATCATCAGGTTTCTCTCATGTTGATGTGGATGTAGATGGTTTTGAGTAGAGCTTGGATGAAAATTTTGGGATTCTATCTATTAAGATACTTGATGTGAGGAAGGCACAAGAGGATGCTAAGGAATCTGATAGTGATCTAGGTCCATGTAGGTCAACTAGATTTAGAAAGCCAATGCAATGATGGATGTATGATAGCTATATAGCTCATCACTATGCACACATGGATAAGGTTGTGTAGGATATTGAGCCTACTAGTTTTGAGGATGCAATGGATTATGAGCATTGGGATACTACTAGGGATGAAAAATGCTACACTTAAAGCAAATGACACATGGAATTTGGTGCCTTTACCAGAAGGCAAGAAAGCTATTGGTTGCAAATGGGTTTACAAGGTGAAGCATAAGTCTAACGGATCTATTGAATGCTATAAGGCAAGGCTAGTTACTAAAGGGTATGCACATGCTCATAACATTGATTGTGAGGATGCTTTTGCTCTAGTGGCTAAAATGGCTATTGTGAGGCCCACCATAGGAGTGGCTGCATCAAATGGTTGGATTGTACATCAAACGGATGTTAAAAATGCCTTCTTACATGGGGAGTTGCAAGAAGATGTTGATGTGGAACAAGCACCTAGTTATATGGATGATAGTTATCCTAATTATGTATGTAGCCTTCATAAGCCCTTATATGGGCTAATGCAAGCACCGAAGGCATGTCATGATAGGATTGTGGAATATCTTATTAGCATTGGATTCCATGAAACACATGTAGTTTATACAGCTTCCATGGAAGCCACATTTGGATGCAATTACAAAGGTGATGCTGATACTAAAGAGGTATCCTAACCCGCAAAAATAGCCTCCCATGCATCCTCTACCTCTTTCATTAGGTTTACTTTTGACTCAAACATTGGACTCCTAAGAAATTTCAATATGTATAGAAAGATAGTGGGCAACCTTATTTATTTGACTATCACTAGGCTAGAACTAAACTACATAGCTAGCTTGGAGATTCAGGTTATTCAATTTCCATGGAAATCACATTTGGATGCAATTATCATCCAATCAAGAGACCAATGAGGAGATGATGGCGATATTGAAGAGGTATCCTAACCCTCAAAATAGCCTCATATGCATCCTCTACCTCTTTCATTAGGTTTAACTTGGACTCAAACATTGGCCTCCTAAGAAATGTATGCTCAACTTAGAGAGAGATAATCGAAAAGTCTAGCAAAATCAAGAAAAATCTCTCTCATTCAAAAATTCCAAAAAAAGCAAATAAAATCCTTTTATTGATAGGGTTAACTACAACTAGGAAAGGCAAAGTCAATGAAGTAAAGCCAAAGTCGAAGCAAAGTCAAAGTCAAAACGCTAGAATCTATTTTGGCAAGAAAATTTCTTGTTCTACCTTCATTACATTATTTTAGGCACTAATTATTTAGCACACGAGAAGACAATGTATTTTTTGCAATATTTTGTGAGAGCTACTTGACCAAGTTGTAATATTTTCCAATGCTAGATTAGACAACCCACAATATACGTGAAGGTCTAGGGCATGTTACTCTATTCACTTTAGCTTAGATTAGGTCCAATTAACCTTTTGTTGAAGCACTAATCAAGACAAGGACCAGTCATGAGCCATAAGGGTGGATAGGGCACCCAACTTGGATAAAAACCTTAACCCTCATTCAGAGGGGCATGAACCCTAACTCTACCCCTTATTTTGTGTGTGAAAACTTTGAGCAACTACTCTTACTGCTTTTGTATTTTTCCTTATGCAACTATTTCTTGAGAGGCAAGGAGACGGTTAGAGAGAGAGAGAGAGAGAGAGAGAGAGAGAGAGAGAGAGAGAGAGAGAGAGAGAGAGAGAGAGAGAGAGAGAGAGAGAGAGAGAGAGAGAGAGAGAGAGAGAGAGAGAGAGAGAGAGAGAGAGAGTGTGTGTGTGTGTGTGCGGACCTTACAATAGTGAAGCTCGTCTTTATCTCATACTTCCCTCATCTTTTCCCATTTGACAAGAGGTTGAGTCTAGAGTTTTTTATTATGAGGGAGAGTTTGTGTTAGAGAAAGGGACCTAGTGAGGCAAAAATCTTCTACTTCTTCTTCTCCTTTGTAGGCATCTATCGAATATTTAAGGTACCATTTTCATACACCATATGTGAACCCATAATAGCATCACACACACACACACACACACACACACACACACACACACACACACACACACACACACACACACACACACACACACACACACACACACACACACACACACACACACACACACACACACACACACACACACACACACACACACACACACACACACACACACACACACACACACACACACACACACACACACACACACACATGGATTGTGACACATCTAGCCATGTCATTCTTAGGGTCACACACTTGTTCTTGGTTAGCTATGCACACCTTTTCCACTAGACACTCAATAACCAACCTTTACAACTCCAAGATTGGCCATTCAAATCTTCAAAGGAAGCTTGAGGGCCAAATATCCTTGAACATAGGCACGTACCCAACCATCCCTTATCTCTTAGACTCTTCACCTAGGCACTTAGGGTTAGATATAGCTAGGCCACACTCAACTCAACCCTTAGGAGCATTCACCAAGACCTTGCCACATGACCTCAATTGTTTGGACAATAAGTACTAGATGAAAGGTTGTGTGATCAAAACCATTTGAAATTTGTGTTGAATGATTGAAAGGATTTGCTTGCATGCTTGTTCACCTCATTAATTGGAAAACAAGAAATCCTAGTAACACTTAAGGACACATTTCATACATTAAGTGAAGATTGCTTAAACATTGAACATGGAATCACAATTGATTGAGAGCTTAGCTAAACTAAGAAAATCGAAACATTAATTTGTGGGAAGAAATAATCACTCACACTCAACACCAAAACAAAAACAAACCTGATATAAAAAGCACTCTAATTCTTGATATGATTTATGGAGTCATCAAACACATCAACTAAGAGACCACAAAACTCACACTAGCACCATGGCTTGATGAAAGTATACAAGAGACATTATGTAGACCTTTGGGAGTTGCTAGATAGTTCTCACAATGCCACAAATTTTGATATTTCAAAAAATTCACTTGAGGCATTGGTGACAAGGCTCATGGATCTAAAGCATCAAAGTATAGATATCTTTAGTGAACTCCTAGGCCTTACAATGGATTCACAATAGTAGTTGGCTGAGATACTAGCTAAAGTAGATAGCATATGGAGGATTCTTATAACCATTTGAGAAGAAAGTGACTCTAGAATTCTTAGAAAGACTCAAATTTTAAAGCAAGCAATCAATGGGAACTACAATATTTCCCTAGGCACTTCATATACAATAGTTGATGCAAAGAGATAAGGAGATTTCAACAAACCTATTAAGGGACCTCTAAAAGTGAAGAAGGTGAACCTTATAGATAAAGGGGAAACGCCTAAACCGATCTTTATCACAAAGGACATTGATGTTGAAGATGAAGGTATGCTCATCAATTTACTCAAGGAATATCATGATGTGTTCGATTGGACTTATTATTGTCAAGATTGTGGGAGAGAAGGAAGAAGTCTCACTTGTAGCTTTCTTGCTTGCACAATGGGGGAATACACACACAGGTGGAGGCTGAAAATAGTTTTCCTCTTCTTAGTTGTGTAAGCCAAAAAGAACTCAACTACATAGGAATAGAAGAACCCTATATATGGGTCTCAAACCAAACTCAACTAAATAAGGTGGCATACTAACTGAGCCACGAACTAGAGTAGATAAGGATAGCTGTCATGTAGCCATTATTCATGGGCAGTGTACCAACCGCATCTACAACTGACAAGTCGGTGACATAAATGCACAACGGTCACCCTGGCATATCACGAGTGGAGCTCGATATCTCAACACTCCCCCTCGAGCTCAATCCCAATTCCTGGACACCAAGCAAGTCTCTGAACTTGCGCAACTTCTCTGCGCCCAATGCCTTCGTGAATATGTCAGCTACTTGATCCTCTGTGCTGACATAAACTAGATCAATAAGACCTAGTAAAACCCTCTCCCGCACATAGTGATAATGCACCTCAATGTGCTTTGTTCTAGCATGATAGACTGGGTTATTTGCCAAGTGTATACTACTCATGTTGTCACAATAAATGACAACTGGCCCATCTGTAGATTGATGCATATCATAAAGTAGCTTATGCAACCAAGCTACCTCACATGCAACCATTGCTGCACCCCTGTACTCAGCCTCTGTGCTCGACAAGGCAACTGCAGGCTGTTTCTTGCTGCTCCAAGTGACTGCAGCACTCCCAAAAGAGAACACATACCCATTGGTAGATCGTCTATCAGAAATACTACCAGCCCAATCAGCATCAGTGTATCCATGCAACTATATCTGAATCCTAGTCTCATAAAATAGTCCATACTGCAATGTGGACTTCACATACCTGAGTATGCGTCTAGCCGCATCCAAATGCGATTTCCTTGGAGCTTGCATAAACTGACTTACCAATCCAACAGCATAGCTCAAATCTGGCCTGGTAATAGTCATATAAATCAAGCTTCCTACTATGCGTCTGTACATAGTAGGATCTTCCAGAAGCTCACTTGCATCTGCGCTCAGCTTCACATTCTGCTCCAAAGGAACTGAAATAGGCTTATAGCCTGTCATCCCATATTTGGACAGCATGTCCAATCCATACTGCCTCTGCAAGAGCTGTATCCCACTTGGTGATCTAATCACCTCAATGCCCAAGAAATAACACAGCTCTCCCAAATCCTTCATCTCAAACTTCTGCTTCAATAGCATTTTCACATGAAGGATATCTTCATCACTGTCACCTGTCATAATCAAATCATCAACATAAATGACAAGTAGCATAATACCTTTCTCTGTTTTTCTCACATAAAGTGAGAAATCTGCCTTGGAAATATGAAAGCCAATAGTGACAAGATACTGTCATATCTTGTTAGACCATTCTCTAGGTGCTTGCTTCAAGCCATACAAGGCTTTCTTCAACCTGCAAACAAACTCAGGATGAACAGCATGCACATAACCTGGTGGCTGCTCCATATAGACCTCTTCTTGCAAATCACCATGCAAGAAGGCATTCTTTACATCCATATGATGTAAAGACCATCCCTTTGATGTAGCCATAGAAATGACTGCTCTTACGGTTGCCATCCTTGCAACCAGACTGAATGGTTCTTCATAATCAATGCCATATGTTTGTGCATACCCCTTGACTACTAATCTTGCCTTGTATCTATTCACAGAACCATCTGCATTGTGCTTCACCTTATAAACCCACTTACAGCCAATTGCATTCTTATCTTTAGGCAAAGGTACCAATTCCCATGTAGCATTTGCTTCCAAAGCATCCATTTCTTCATCCATGGCTTTCTCCCATTTTTATTTTCCCATGGCTTGCTCAAAAGAAGTGGGTTCGGGTTCCTGTATCACTTTGACCATATATGCATAGTGAATGGCTGTAAATCCATCATATTTCAGCCTATCCACAGGATACCTAGCTCTGGTAGACCTGCGCAAAGTAGGTTCACTCCCAGGTGCTCTCAAAACATTCTTGGTCTTCCTTACTCCAGGTGTAACAATAGAAGGAATACCCAACTCATCATCAATGCTCTATTCTGAGCCACTGGATTCACCATCCACATAAGAGTGACCTGCATTCACATCAAACATGGGCTGATCTACCTTCTCTTTTCCTTTTCGTGATACCTGCATACCACTATCTGCATTGCTTTGAGAAGATTCTCCTGATCTCAATCTGCCTGTCCATGGCGAAGAATGTGAACCACTGCTAGAGGACGCTCCAGGTCCACTAATATCTTGTGACTGCTGCTATGAATTCTGTGCAGCATTACCATTTTGTGCATCTACATCATCAATCACATTTACTGGTTTATACCAGCTACTCATCTCATCAAAAACAACATCTCTGCTCACTGTAAACTTATGAGTAGAAGGGTTATAGCATCTATACCCTTTCTGCTGCAGAGAGTAACCAATAAAGATGCACTTCTCAGCTTTTGGATCCAACTTGGATCTCAACTCATCTGGCACATATACATAGGCAATGCAACCAAAAATTTTCAAATGAGAAATATCTGGTTTCCTACCAGTATACCTCTCCTTTGGAGTCATCTCATGTATTGCTACAGTGGGAGTCCTGTTCATTATATAGACTACTGTAGCAACTGCTTCAGCCCAATAAAAATCTGGCAAGTCTTTTTCGTTGAGCATGGCATGAGATACCTCTCCAATATGCATGTTTTTCCTTTCTGCAATTCCATTTTGTTGTGGGGTATGACTGCATGAATATTGCTGCTTTATGCCACGCTCCTGCAGGAACGTTGCAAACTCATTTGAGAGGTACTCTCCCCCTCCATCTGACCTTAGGCATTTTATTTGCAGGCCTGTTTCTTTTTCAACCATAGCTTTAAGAGTTTTGAAATGCCCAAAAACTTCGCTTTTCTTTTTCATAAAATACACCCAAACTTTTCTGCTATAGTCATCAATAAAAGTGACAAAATAATGACAACCTCCAAGAGATGCAGCTTTAGTAGTCCACACATCAGAGTGGATTAATTCCAATGGCTTCTTACTCTCTTGAACATGTCTAGGAAATGGTTTCCTTGCCTGTTTTCCAAACTGACAGGCTTCACATACCTTATGCATTTCTGCAACCTTGAATTTAGGCAATCCTGCAACAATGTTTTGGGCCTGCATTGATTTAAGTCGGTGTACATTAACATGACCAATGCGTTTATGCCAGATATCAATATCTGCAACTACATCGGTCCCATGTACAAACATTGCTGCACTCAATTCAGGCATGTCTGCATCCAATGTAAACATTCTGCCCTTCTTCTTTCCTTTTGCTATCAAACGACCTTTATTTTTCATATCCTCAACAAAGCATCCATGAGGATTAAATCTGACCTGCAAGCCCTGCTCAACCATTTGACCAACAGAAACCAGATTCTTGGTGATATTCGGGACATGAAATACATCGGACAGGTATTTCTTTTTCCCATCTTGCATAGACAAAGGAATTTTTCCAATCTGCACAATAGGATGTGCAATATCATCACTAGTCTCCACAAATCCTGGTTTTTCCATTTTCCTTGTATCCTCCATCCATTCTGCATGACCTGTCATGTGGTTTGATGCACCTGAGTCAATATACCATACATCGTTGCTTTCTTTTGCACTTGTCACAGAATTGTTCATGTGCTGCACCATAAACAAATGCTCATTTCTGTCATCACCCTGTCTACTAGAAGATGCATAATTCCCTTGTTGCAATTTACCATTCATGATGTCATTCTGCTTTTTATAGCAGTCCTTAGCCATATGACCCATTTTACCACAATAGTAGCATTCAACATTGCTGTTTGCATCCATCCACCACGACCTCTTTGGCTCCCCCTGCCTCTAGAGTTACCACGTCCTCCTCCATAGGACTGGTTTTCTTGAGTTTGCTGCATATTCTGATTTCTACCACGGCCTCCAGATCGGCCTCCTCTACCTCTGCCTCTACCTCTTCCAGCATTTGAGTAGAAGACAACTTCTTTTGAAGTTCCTCCTGAAGAAGATGCACCACCATTTCTCTGCTCCTCAGAAATTAGAAGAGCAATCAACTCCTCAAAATCAGAAAATCTTTCATGAACTGAAATGGATGTCCGAAACTGTGCATAATCCTTTCCTAGACCATTCAAGGTCACAGAAACTAAATCATCATCTTCCACTGGCGACCCAATGGAAGCAAGTGTATCTGCAATCTTCTTCACCTTCATGTGGTAGTCATTGATGCTCATACTTTCTCTTTGCACATTATGCAACTCTTGCTTGAGCTGCATTTTCCTGGCTTGCGTATTTGTGCTATACATTTTTGACAAAGTATCGCATGCCTCCTTTGGCGTACTTGCATCCTGAATATGCACAATCATAGAGTCTGAAATACTGATAGACAGCCAGTACATAACTTTCCTGGCTCTCTCATGCCATGCTTTGAATGCCTGCATTTGCTGTTGATTGGGAACATCAGGAAGAACTGGTTCTTCTTCATTTCTTGCAACAAATTCCCAATATCCTTTTCCCATAAGGAAATTCGTCATTCTAAACTTCCATGCTTGGAAGTTATTCTTGTCAAACTTTTCAGTTACAATCTGTGAAAGAGAATCAGACGCCATTACAGAATACTGCAAAAAATTCTGTCACTGCAGAGAACACAGCTTCAGCCTCACAAGGACAAATCTGCAAAACTGACGAAAGTGGTATTTAACCACACAGTCACTTCCTAGCGACGATTTTGCATCAACAGGCAACAAGGATGATTCTGTAACTCCTAATGTCTCTGCGCACAGGCATACGATGTAATTTCTACAGTAACTTTTCACCGACCTGTAGAACAGTGACTGCACAGCATAAAACTGGGCCTTTTCCTGAGTGCGTGCAGAAAACTTCCGCCTCCAAAACAGGCCCCGAAATGGCCTCAAATAAAAAAAACAGGGTCGCCAAGGGCTAAAGCCCTTGCCCGCAACATATACTACCCTTTGCTTCACCACGAAGGGCGTCTCAACCTGAGACAATGCACTCTTGCAATTTCCGGATGTGCTACCTGCAGAGATTTGCTCCCAAAACAGAAAATGAAAGCAACACTGCTCCTCTTACCAGAACACCGCGAGCTTGGCTTGCTTTCTTGAGCTCCTTACCACGAACAAGGCTCTGATACCATGTCAAGATTGTGGGAGAGAAGGAAGGAGTCCCACTTGTAGCTTTCTTGCTTGCACAATGGGGGAATACACACAGAGGGGGAGGCTGAAAATAGTTTTCCTCTTCTTAGTTGTGTAAGCCAAAAAGAACTCAAGTGCATAGGAATAGAAGAGCCCTATATATGGGTCTCAAACCAAACTCAACTAACTAAGGTGGCATACTAACTAAGCCACGAACTAGAGTAGATAAGGATAGCTGTCATGTAGCTATTATTCATGGGCAGTGTACTAACCGCATCTGCAACTGACAAGTCGGTGACATAAATGCACAATGGTCACCCTGGCATATCACGAGTGGAGCTCGATATCTCAACAATTATGACATTAAAGGAGAACCCATTCCTATGCTAACACATACAATTCCATTAAATCTTGTTGCCATTCTAGTCAAACAATGGCCTTACCTAATGAAATCCTCTATGCACACCATATTCATGAGCAACTAGAAAAACTTCAAAAATCAAGATTCGTGTACAAGGTTGACCACACAATTTTGATATCACCCATTGTCATGGTATACAAAAAGAATGGAGAAATCAAAGTATGTGTAAATCAAAAAAAGATAATTGCCACCACAAAACGTGAACGTTGTCCTCTATCTTATATTGACTATATGCTTGAAAGAGTAGCAAGAAAAGAAGCATATAACTTCTGTGATGGTCTTCTAGGATGCACAATCAAGTGAAATTCCATATGAACAATCGGCACAAAACTACTTCTACCAATTCCCAAGGGCTTAATGGAAGAAATTATGAGAAGAGAGATAGTTAAGAAAAACTTGAATGACTTATGGTTGGAGGTAATGCTCTCACCAAAGTTCTTAATATGGCCCTAGGTATTTTTGACAATACATAGCCTACCTTGGATGTTCCTAATCCACCAAGAGATCCCAACCCATCAAGGGGATGTTCACCTTCAAGAAGTATGGAACATAATCCTCTTACAAAAGAAGGAGAAGGGAAAAAAGGGAAGAGAGGAGGAGGAGACAAAGTCCCCTTCAAAGGAAATGAATCAAGAAAACACAAAGAAGAGCAAGAATACTTAGAATAACATATGAAAGGGAATAACAAAGGAAGCAAAATATATAATCTACACCACAATAGAGGAATAAGAAAAAGAAGTGTGGCAAATGGAGGCTGCACTCACTAAGCAACAAGAAGATACCCTTACAACCATTTGCCTCTCCTATGCAGAAGACATCCACAAAAGGGATGAATCCATATCACAAAGGGTAGAGGTTGTATTAGCTTAATGAGTAGAGAGAACATGCAAAGGAAAGGAATAGATTGTAGAGGAACCATACTTGGTTGTAGCACAGAGTGATATCCAATAGCTTATGGTAGCCACACAAAGCATGCAGATAGAAATAATTGAGTTGAAGAAAGAAAGTCTATAGAAGAAATCACATTTATTTCTTGAGAGGAATAACAATGGTCCACTGAGTCAACACGATGAGGCTCATGTAGTTAAGGAAAGAGGGAATAGAGCTTAAATTGGATGGAGTGAAAGAGACATACCAATTGTCTTTGTATCAATCTACTTGATAACTTCAAGACCTCTAGGTCTAGCTAGAGGAGAGAAATAAGGAAACTAAGGAAATCATAATCAAAATTCAAGACATAAAGACAATGCAAAACCAAACTAAGGAAGCTAGAGTACAATTGGCACAATTCACAACTCAAGCAAAGCAAGAAATAGCAACCACTTGGACAATGGAAGTTGAGGACACTCTTCAAGCTCAAATTGATGGATCAAGCTTGCCTCAGAAGTCATAGTGATCTAAACCTAAGAGAAGTAGGACACCAGAACCTTCAAAGCCCAATTACATTCAACTATTATCAAACAAAGGGTACAAGTGAGATTTTGAAACCACTTGAGATCATGGTGCCCACAATAGAATATGTTGATCTAATAGGATTTGATGCACAAACTTTGAACAACTACCCTTCTTGCTTATTTTCTTCCATCTTGTGCAACTATTACTTGTGAGTGAAGGGAAGAGAGAGTGTGTGAGAGTTTGTGCATGAATGAGGAACTTGGGATAGTGAAGCTCATCTCCATCTCTTTCTTCCCTTATCTTTTTCCTATTTGGTAAGAGGTTGAGTCTGGAGTTGTGTGTGAGGAGGAGTATATAAGAGAATGAGGGGCCCGGTGAGGCAAAGCTCTTCTCCTTTTTCAACTTCTCCTTCTTCTTCTTCTCTTAACAGTGGGTTTCCTTGTTGTGAATTTGAAGAAGTTGAGGTGTTTGCTTCTAGGGAGCATCACTTGGATTGTGGAGCTATCTTTGTGCCTTCATGTTTCAACTACAAAGCAATACCTCAAAGATAGTATTATATTCTTTGCTTTATTGGGATAGAAAAAAATGATGCATGGTTGGTTTAGAGTCAGAGTACGAGACAACTAGGTGAGGGATAGTTGATCTAATAAGGTTGAAGATCTTGAAATCATAAGAGCTCCATCCAATGTCTTGTTGTTGAGTATTGAGGCCAACATATACTTTGGCATCAAACTTTCTTATGTTCTTTTTATGTTTTGTTAATTTCAAGTGAAGAGGTTTCATAACTTTAATATCAAATTAAGTAATGAATGTTCCACTATCCATAGACCTTTCAACATTAGAAGAATGAGGAAAAGGTCCTAAAGATGTAGCCTAATAGTTTCAAAGTCAACACAAGCCATATTGTGGTGTTCAAGTCAACATAATCTTCAACTCCATTGATGTGCAATTTGACATGTGTGTCTATGCTTTTTTTTTCTCCCACCTCTCCCATTAATAGAACCATGAATTTTATTATGAATAATTTTTGAAATAATAGTAATAACCATAAATGGTCAGAGGTGCATTAATTAGTTATCGCCAATCTGTGTCACCATGTGCAACATATAAGATCTCCCATATGATAATTTGAAATAGTAATAGAGCTTTGAGGCTTGATGGAGGGTACTTTGAAGCTACTTTCAAGGAGTCAGAAATTGCTATGCACTCAAAGACACACCAATGTGTGGGCCACAACTTACATAGTATACATGAATATAGATGGGAAAGTACATTTTGATTTCAACCCAAGAGGCCTAAAGGCTGAGGGGATTGGGTGGTGTAGTTGTTCTATTTAGAGAAGGGTTGCATGATGTGGTCCGATTCAAACATAGAGATGTGGAAGTAAGATACATGTGGATTAAAGTGTGTGAGGATGTAATATCCCGATCTCTCATGAAAAAGGGCTTATGGGGGGTGGTATAATATTAAGATTAATAAAAGAACCTTAATACTTCTTGTTTTCCCCTGTTGATCCTCTAGCCACCACTTTCAAATGTCTTTGTCATCATTGAGCTAAACCATCGATATACTAGCTTCGGTCATCATTATCACAACAAACTCATTGACATCATCATGCATGCCTTATCATCAAGATTCATGTTCATCATCAATGACATAATCAAAGTCGTTGCTATGGTGGAGATGAAAGGGAGAAGGAGTCAAACAAAAACTTATAATTGCCATTGTACAAAATAGGTGCCAATGATAGCAAACTGATTATCATCATTGTCCTTATGTTCAACACCCTCAAATGCATCAATGGAAATCCCTTGGAATCCTTGACCAACTCCAGACCATAGCAATTAACTCCACAAAGAGAGAGAGAGAGAGAGAGAGAGAGAGAGAGAGAGAGAGAGAGAGAGAGAGAGAGAGAGAGAGAGAGAGAGAGAGAGAGAGAGAGAGAGAGAGAGAGAGAGAGAGAGAGAGAGAGAGAGAGAGAGAGAGAGAGAGAGAGAGAGAGAGAGAGAGAGAGAGAGAGAGAGAGAGAGAGAGAGAGAGAGAGCATACAGTAAGTGAGATAGAGAGAATCAATAAGAGAAGATCTAAAAGGACAAACTATTCATGTGGAGCTTGAATCAATTGGTCAAGTAACTCTACCTTTGGAAACTTGAAGGTGCACAAGGGCACTACCGAATCTCATAAAGAAGACCAATCTAAGGGATGGCTCCACAATGATGTCTAAATTCTACTACTTCGTTGAATAAGACAACATGAAAACCTCAAATAGTGAAGGAGCTCTAGGTGCTCCTCTAGTTTTCTCTCTTGCTTTTATATTTTGGGGATCTCTCTTACACTCTTTAGCTTGCTCATAGTGTGGAGTCAATTCTAGTGGATTGACAGAGTGAGAGATTTATATGGCAATTCTAAAAAATTCTACCTCAAGAGTCCTTGTTGATCTACCCATGCTAAGATTGTGTATCAAAATGTTAGAATAAGTTACTCAAAAGAAAATATAAGTGCTTAAAGAGAGATGTGAAGCCCAAAACACATGGATCCTCAAAGATCAAAGAAAATGGTCAAAGAACTTAGATTTAAGACATGGAATTTATAGGATAAATTTGGAAAGAATATAAACAAATCAAATTGGAATTTAACTCTCTACACCTTCGGGAGTTGTACTTAGATTTTCTAGAAAATGGAAACCTCGTGAATCTAAGAGACTATGTGTTGACATTTTAGAACCACCATTTGCAAGTGTGCCCTCAAAGGCAAGACCCTAAAGGCTCTAAGTATTAAGTCTCTTGAAAATATTGCACTCTTGAGAAGAGAATTATCGTGTGAAATACCTCTTGTAGAAGTGTGGTTAGATTGCTTAGAAAAAGGGTTATTCAATCATCTCTGAAATTTTGTTGAAAATGCATGAAAGGGACTAGAGATAAAAATTGAGACTCTAAAGCCGTTAATATTATGTCTTGAAAAAAAGGATGAGTCATAAGGGACTTAGTGATCCCTATTTTGAACTAGATACAAACGTAGATGCCTTGTGGTGCCTTAAGGAAGTGACCATGCATGATTAAGACTTGCACCTTTGGAAGAAAAATTATGGTATATGAAAAGTCTTAAAAGATGTTATCTTGATTCGCAACCTAAGAATAAATGGGATTGTTACACACACACACACACACACACACACACACACACACACACACACACACACACACACACACACACACACACACACACACACACACACACACACACACACACACACACACACACACACACACACACACACACACACACACACACACACACACACACACACACACACACACACACACACACACACACACACACACACACACACACACACACACACACACACACACACACACACACACACACACACACACACACACACACACACACACACACACACACACACACACACACACACACACACACACACACACACACACACACACACACACACACACACACACACACACAGAGTTTCTCAAGTAGTTGCACTCTTTGGTGGATGATATTAATAAATTTATTGGCCCTTTTGGGACACTCAAAGGGGTTGCTTGAATTCTATTTTTGTCTTAAAGAGATGTATACTTGTCATGGAAAAATATTACTTTCCTTAGTTTGAAGATAGGTTGTTTGCCTTGTTCTTGTTTAAACCTTGAGAATCTCCTAATAAGGGGGAGAATTATATTTTTTTAGAGGCTTATTAGATGAGGATTTGATGCATGGGTGGATCACCTCTATGATCTCACCACAAAAAAAGAAGTTGGTAAAGGCAAGAGACCCGAATGGGCACTGCTCAATGTGTTGCCCAAAGCTCGAGTAGTGTGAAGACCACTACTGAAGGCAAGGTTCACTCCTATGGTAGTATGTGGGTCAGGAATACTTTGGACACTCGACATTTGGCCTAGAATGGAGATGCAAAACCTCTTTGGCCTAACATCTTTGGATATTGGAAGACCCTATTCTAGAGAAAGGGTGGATTATAGATTGTGTCCATGAGATCAATACATGAGTATCCAGGTGCTTCAAATATGGGTCCTAATGTAAGGAATGAAACTTCAGATTGGCATTGCATCTTGAAGAAGGCGTAGATAAATTCATTATTAATTTTTTTAAAAAAGATTGATTGATATTGTCCTTATATTTATGCCTAAATTATGTAAATGAACCTTGTGCCTAATGGGCTAATTAAGGAACTTTTTTAATTTGTCAAAGTGATCGTGCTATATATAATTGGAGAATTAAGAGATCCCATCATAAAAGGGAAGCAGGAGAGTGGATCCCCGATGTTTCTATCCTATTGTAGGGTGGTCTTTTCGTAAGTCAAGAGGTTTCCCTTAGAATGATAAAATATGTAAAATAGGAAGGTCTTAGGAAACTTAATTGAGAACTGACCCTGTATAGTTTTAAGGGGGCTGGCTTGAGACTTTGCCTTATGGGCAAAGGGGTCAATATGCTAGCTCCCCCTCATTTCTCACCCTCTTTGAGCCAAGTGCTACATAGCATTGCTTTGATTCAGGCCAAATTGCAAAAGAAATTGCCCATGAATAATGCTAAATAAATGATTAGGTGACCTTAGAATTGTTTAGGAACCTTATTTTCATGTCAATCCTCATAGGAATTGGGTGGACCTTCCCTTGCAAGGGTAGATTCAAGCAATCCTAGGTAGCAAAGTCCGCGATATTCCAAAGGAGTTCCGAATAGCATCAGCTAGGTTTGTCTCTTGATGGGCTACCAAAATTGTGATGTCAAGGAATCCTTTGATAAATATATTACACAATTCAAGGCTAGTTTACTCAACCAAAATATTTACTATAAAAATAGCAAATCTAATGTAAGTGACAATAGCAAGATAACATTTATGCATGTTTAAAACCAACTCTCTCTTTCTCAAAATACCTCTTTGCATCTCTTACAATACCATCATCCCACAAAAAACCAACAATTAATTATGGACTTGTAAATAGGCTTGTCTAATGTGTTCCAACCCTCACCTATCTCTCTAAATTTGTTGTAATAGCTTTTAAATAGAGTAGTGGATCCACATGACTCAAAGGCCCAACCCCAAAACTTGCAATATGGTGAAAGTATAAACCAAGATTGGTAGCACTAATATTTACACATATACATTTATTTATTTATTTATTTTTATAAGTGTATATTTATATTTTTATGTATCTATGTATATTTATGTTTGCACATAGAAAAGGAGATACAACTGCATAAAGCTTTCCCAAAACCAACTATTCCCATAGTGTATATGATTGGGTACATCTCATATATTTGCAAAATTCAATAAAACACAAAGGGTTAGGCTATTTAAGAGCCTAACTAAAATCTTCCCTAAAGATAAAGTATCGTTGAGTTGATTAGAAAACCTTCTATATTGTAACCATACATAAAAGGAAGAAAATGTCATACCTTTGATGGAAGTAAAAAATGGCAAAGTCTAGACTATAAGAATTATCATATAAAGTTTAATTTTGAAAGCTATCAAAATCTACAATTCGTGCTTTCTTAGCTACTCTTGATGTAAGTTCACCCCTCCTTTTGCATTAGGATTCCTATATTGCATATGCTTCCTCATATGGAAATGTCTCAAAGCTAGGCTTTACTAAAAATTATCTTACCCATGTACCCAAATTCTTGTTGAGCTTATTTTGAATAGACTTTTTAATAAATTTCAAGCTATTAAACAGGCACTCATCCTCGACTAATCCTAGTATCATTGTTTGGCACAAATCAACAAGCTTAAAGTATTCAAACATATGATCCTTCAAGTACACACTTTGGTCTAGCTTTGTCCGTAATCTAGCCATTATACTCTTGAGCCAGAGGACAAAAAAGAAGAAGATTTGAACTTAACACTTTGAATATTCCTCCATTTGACCATAGTGCTCCCACATAGTTTGTCCAAAAGCACTTAAATCATTTATCAACTCAATGGGGGTGATTAGACCCATCAAGTGTTGATTTTGCATCTCCTTTAAAGTACAAAAACTGATTTTTCTTATTGCTTGTATTCCAATTCAAAGGATGCACAATTATCATGGCTTCAAGAAGGTCATTTCTTGGAAATCTATCTCTAATTTCAATACTCAAAGTGTTGCTTATTGAAATAAGATCCTTCTTCGTGAAGCTCACCAAACCTAGAAGTATTGATTCTTTACATTTTTTGGTCATCATGAAAAGTCCATTCACTTTTCCCTTTACACCATGTTGAATCAACTTTCCTTTTACTTCGATGCATGTTACCATACATTGTGTTAAGCTAAAAGCATATCAACTTTCTTGCAACCACATACTCCATGCTATAGCATTCCCTTTGTTCAGAACAATTGGTCAAGTGACTCATCTTTTGTAACATTAGAAGTAACCCTCCCAAGAAGATAAGAGCCTTCACATCACTCAAGATTGTGAGGCCTTTTCTCTTGCCCCCTTCTTTATGGAAATCTCATTCACCATACCAATTACATCCTTATATTCTTCATAAAAAGCCCATTGTCCATGCATAATAGAACAACCATCAACTCTAACACAAATAACATTTTGAGCAAGGTCTTTCAATGTCATTCTAGCAATAGTGGTCATAGATTCAATGACTGGTTTCAAATATACACATGATGTTGCACTAGTCTACACTCCAACAAAGTTTGCCTTCCTTACATGGTTCTCCACAAAGCAAGCATGGATGCATGCCCAAGAACTAGAATCTCAAGCAACCACTTCATCAAGTGAAAATTTCCATATGGTATTGGAAACTATGAAATTTGAAGTCCTCTGAAGTTAAGAGGATTTTTCATACAATTTTTGAAAATATATTTTAATTTCCTTCCCCTCATTTAGCTTCAAGAGGTGTGCTTACGATAGTATTCCACGTTGTATGTGTCAATGTTTATCTTTAGACTTCCATCTCACTACTATTTCCATCTTCCCATCAACTAGGTTTTTCCCATATACCTTTTCTATGTGCTTCTCTATGGTATCCAGGTTGAGACTTCATGGCCTAAATTCTAGCTACATGGTATGCAAGTAGCAAATTTTGATTGCTCCTCATCCCCAAACCTTAAAGGCTAGATACAAGGAAACTTTGCCACCCAATCACAAAAAGTCATGCACCCCCTCGCAAAAGCTGTGGGGATTGTTCTTGGGATGTCATGTGGTCACTTGTGTGTGAAGGTCATTTGGCCACTCACTTGCTTGTCTATGGCTCCATACGGCTACGCAAATGCATGCTCACTTGTGCTATGGCTTCCATGTGGCTATCCAAATGCCTTGTCAATATGCATGCCCACAAATATGATCTCACACTACCAAAGTATGGCTTGCCATGTTATGCACATTCCCAAGTGATCACTTCATTTTGTACCTACCACCTGCTCTCTTATTCGATTACTCTAGACCTAATGCTATATATCATGGTGCCAGTCCCCCCCCCCTCTCTCTCTCTCTCTCTCTCTCTCTCTCTCTTTCTCTCTCTCTCTCTATATATATATATATATACATATACATATATATATATATACATACACACACACACACACACACACACATGTATATGACATACATACATACATACATACATACATACATACATACATACATACATACATACATACATACATACATACATACATGCATGCATGCATGCATGCATGCATGCATGCATGCATGCATGCATGCATGCATGCATGTATGTATGTATGTATGCATGCATGCATGCATGCATGCATGTATGTATGTATGTATGTATGTATGTGTGTGTGTGTGTGTGTGTTGGCCTCACCTTCTCACTCTTGATCACCACCTACATACTTCTCACTAGCCCATGCTTTGCATTCATCTAATTTTAACCCATTTCACATTAGGTGGTGCATATGGAGGGACTATTGTAGGTGCAAGTGTTTGTTGAAGGGCGTTGCATGTTGCTAGTTCTAATTATGATGTTGGATGGAATGGTAGGAGTGCACTGGGGGTTCAAGGAAGAAGAAGATGCATCAACAATTGGATGAGCAAGAGGAGCTAGAAGAGGAGGAAGAGGAAGAATGAGATAAAGGGTGAGGTCTATGGTATTAGTCTTCTATGGTGCTCAATGATAGCTATAATCTGTTTATGATAAGGGTGTCTAGGTCTCCTCCTTGGTGAACATGGTCATCTCGCTTAGCTAGGTGCCGATGCTCTATCTAGGGAGATACCCCTTAAAGATGAAACTCCTCTATGATGTAGCTCTACCTGCTATCATTTACTAAATAATTAATATTAATCAATTATTTAATAAGCTAATTCATTTGTATGATGTTATCATTAGTAGTACCAATTAATTAATTAATAATTAGTGGTAATAACTAATCATTAGTAATAAATTAATTAGTTAGTTCATATTAATTAAAATTAGTGTGATTATTATGTAGTATTAATAAATACTAATTAATTAGTACTAAGAAATTATTTAATAAGTTACTATAATTAGTAATAGTAATTATTTCTTATTTATTAATAATTAATTATTTAGTAACTTAGTTCATTAGAATGATATCATTAGTAGTACTTGTTATAATTAGTATCGTTAATGTTATTTATGTCATCCATATGTATTATAGTGTTTTATAATTATACTTAGTATAGCTAATGTTAGTTATATTGTTAGTTATGTCGTTGGATGCCATACAATTAGTATTATTAATGTTATAAATAGTATCTTGAATCTTAGTTGTGTCACTCATATATATTATTGTCATATAATTATTACTATTAATGTTAAAAATAATTAGTATAATTAATGCTAGTTGTGCCATGCATATGTATAAATTAATTACTATAATTGAATGTTGTCTATATGTATAACCAATATTAGCTAATTAAACCATTAGATAATTAGCAGTGTGTTGTTCATAGTTAATTTTAGTTAATAAAATGATAGTGTTAATTTTAAATAATTGCCCAATTAATTAGATGCTATAGTGATTTGGGTAGTTAGGGTTAGTTTAATTACTTTGAATAAGAGGCTTACTAGGCTATTAAAGCAATCAATGTTAGTTCTAGTTAAACTAATTCAATTATAAGGGCATTAGTTAGGTGTTAGGTTTAAGGGGTTAGCTTAATTTAGAAATTAGCATTAGTTTATTTATAAATAGTAGTTATGCTTTAAGTTAATTAGTGGTATAGGTTGCTTTTAAATAAGTGGGTTAGTTAGGTGTCAAGCTTAAGGGGTTGGTCTTAAATAAGGGTGTTAGTTAGGAAATATGCGAGTTAATTGTATTTATATTATTTGATAAATTAATTATTAAGTATTAGTTTTAATTAACCTAATTGGATCATAATCAAGGTAGTTAGGTCTTAGGCTTAATGTGTTAGTTTTAAGTAAGTAGCTAGTTATCATTAAAGAATATATGATTGGTTGTTATTATTTTCTATCGTGAAACTAATAATTGTTTTACTTTGAATTCATGTAATATCCTCATTTGATTCTATCTAATCATTATAGACTTTAGTTTAGCAAAGGCAACTATAGTCTTCATAAACACAATCTTTCACAAGCTTAAAATCTACATTTTCTCCTTTTCATCTCATCATCAACACAGTAAAGGAAAGTTTAAAAAAGCAAAGAAATGTGTATATTTATGAAAAGATAAGGGAATGGCACCCATAATTATAAAACAACAAAGAGACTTGTACTAGCTCTTTAGCATGCTACTTTTATACCATGTTTATGTGTGTGTATGTGTGTTTTTTTGTTACTACTTTGCTTTTATAAAGTTATAAGTTAAGTATTGAACAAAATGTGCCTTTTAAAAAAGTGAAATGTAAAAACACTACAAGATATAGACCTTATAGCGACGTTTAAAGCGACGAAAATACAAACAACAAAATTTGCCCCCGTCGTCGCAAAAAGCGTCGTTATTGACGACGCCATAGAATCGTCGCTATATGCGTCGCAAATGCGACGCATATAGCGATGCATATAGCGACGGTTACAGGGAATTTGCGACGCTGATAACGACGACAATAGCGACGCGTGCAGTAAATTTGCGACGCAAATAGCGACGGTAACATAGAAAAAAAAAATTTTGTGGCAGGGCAGCAAATAGTTTCTGCACTGCTGCATACAAAGCGTTTGCAAACAAAAAGAATGTATACTGAAATCATAAAACTGATAGATGAAATAAATACATGATATCGCATAAAATGCGATTGGTACAATCATAAAACAATATCACTAATACATAGAAAATGTCTACATAGATCGGGCGACTAAAAACTAAAGGTATGTGAGCTCTAAGGATCCAAGGGCGAGCTACAAATCGTCGTCCCCCGAAAGCTCTTCCCGCTGTAAAGGAGCATCAAACGGATTCTGCAGAAAAAGAAACAACATATCAATCCACCATACAATAATGCATTCAAATATCTCATGGTAACTACGGACAAGAAAGATGAGTGACTTACTGGGCCGCCGCGTCTATACAATCGGTCGATCAATGATCTGAGACCGTGCCTCTCTGCATATCGAGTCTCAAGGCCTTGCGGATCGCGATTTGTAATGGAGTGCTGCAAAGAAAACAAAATGCTAACTGTTAGAAACATGATTGTCAGTACAAAGAATATCTCAAAAAAACAAATAAGCAAAACAAAAGAGAAACTTACAAAGTCCTCCAAATATGTCCTGTGGCCGCCACTCCCAAGATGATGTACCGATCCGGCCTCGATTCGTGCCCTCCCGCTGCTGACTCCAACGTCCTGGTGAATTTGTAGCCTCCTCCCTCAGTCGGCGCCAGTCGTCTGCATCTAACCACTCGGGCTTTGGAGCCCCACTCTTGATTGCCTTGCGTGTGTCGGATCGTCTATGTGACATGTATGCATGCATGCAATCCATCATCCAGCCCGTAGAGAATCTATCCACTGCGGCTGGCACCGGGAACTCCTCGTGCAAGGATGCTACTATGTACTCCTTGCTCCCCTTCGGTATGTTCCTCCAATGATCCAGGACATTGTGCCGAAAAACTTGTTGGCACAACTCCCTCATGCGAGCCATCACCCTCCTTCCCTCATCATTCATGATGATGGCTCCTGACCTGCCATCCACTAGGTATCCATAATCCCTAGGAGTGTGCCTTGTATGGGCCCTCTCCCATCTCCGTCCACGCTCCTGGGCATATCCAGGAGACCCCTGAACATCCGGTGTACCGACGGGGGTACCCTCTCCAGGAGTGCCACTCAAAGGGGTGCCACCAGAGGGGGTGCCACCAAAAGGAGTGCCACTAGAGGGGGTGCCACCAAAAGGAGTGCCACCAAAAGGTGTGACATCTGCCGACGGCTGCGCAAAAGCCGGAGTAACTGGAGTGGACATCCCCACAGGGGTGACAAATCCTGGAGGTGACCGAGCTCCAGCTGAACGACGAGACGGAGACACCGCGTCCGTGTCTCCACAGCAGCACCCCCCTGATCCTCCTACAGTCGCAGTTCCTCCCTCTGGCCCAAGTTGCGAGCGTCGAGATCGTCTGCTCGAAGCTGAAGCATCTGATCGCGCTGAAGCTGATCTAGCAGAGCGCCCTGACGAAGAACGAGACAGCTCCTGATCTGCAATCTCTCTGAATCTCGCGAGCTGATCTGGAGACATACGTGCCATCATCTCTTGAAACTCCTCATCGCTCATCCCTCGACTCATCCTGAAAATGTCGATACCTGCACAGATAAAAAATAATGTTAGAATAATCAATTTAAACTATACAAAGCACATTAATATAAATCATTTTTGAAAAATCCCTCTTAAAATGCATATCTTATCTACCTTTATGGAAGATCTAAACAATGAATTGAGTAATACAATTCTCCAAGAATGAAGTATTCTATGGTCCCATGTTAATCTCCTAACACAACTCTGCATACACTGGAAGGTCGATAGACATGTCACCACAAAAGAACGAGTCTGCCTCGTTCTCAAAAAATTCTACGACTTCTGTATTTCCATCATTGTTAGCCGATGCGTGCTCCAAGCTTGCGGTGGCCTCCACCCCTTGTAATTTCGATCCCTCTATTTGCATATTTTCTTCATCTATGCCTGGAACATCGCTTTGATCGTATACTCTCGCACCTCGAGGAGTTGAAGGTATAACATACCACCATCGAGGTTGTCGGGGATTTGGATAGAAGATTACCTGTTCACAAATACTCACAAACCGTCTTCAAACCATTGTGACATAAACCATGTCGTATTACAATTAGCAAGCAAATGACTAGTTGTACCTGTTCACAATGGGCCGGCAACACAAAGGTGTCGCACAAATCCATCCATTTTTTTTCGGAATCTATTTCGAGAAATCCAGATGGACCTCATCGAACTATTGCACCAGCTCCTCCAAGTACCACTTTGAACCACTGCACATCGAATATTATCATGGAGAAGCTACGTTTATCCACCGTAATAATACTTTGCAAATTCCCAAAATACTCCATCTCATCCACAACTGTGTTCGGATCCGTTGCTCGTCGCCGGCTCTCTTGCTCAAACCTTGCCATGACACCACAGTCCATTGTGGAGCGCATTTTGTCAATGCGCTCCACCCGAAAATGCCGTCCGCACGACCACGTTGCACTATATATTTTGTACTGCACATTGAAACACTCAAATTAGATGTAGCAAGCAAATTTAGATACAACACATTCTAAACCCCTCATTACCTTTGGACTACATCCCCTCGAGAACTCCCACTCCTCCATTGAGACCTCTGTCCCTTCGCTGGATGCTGCGGTCAAGGCTCCATGCAACCATCGTGTTGACATAAACCACGGCATCTCCTCCATGCCTTCGAGATATCGAATCGGTCGGTGACGCGTACTGCGTCAGAATTCAGCTCGCGCTTCCTCTCGATCTTGCCTTGCAATCTGGTACTTGGCGAGCCACGTCTCCATGGAGGCATGGTGCAACATACAAAAGCGATTCACCTTCTCTTCCATTGAGGCATCCATTCTTTTTTCTACCCCATTTCCAACCACCACATCTCCAGTCAGCCTGTCATCATCCTTCAACGTCCATAGCATTTCATTGTCTGGTTCCACCGTTGGTAGCCATTGTGAGATATGCACTAACGCCTCTGACACCAACCAACCTTCCGCCATGCTACCTTCCGGACGAGCTCGTTGTCGCACAAAGCCTTTCAGGATTTTCATGAAGTGCTCCAGGAAGAACATCCATCGCGTATGGACAGGTCCAGCAATCTCCACTTCCTCCACAAGATGCACAAGAAGATGAACTTGTATCGTGAGCATGCTAGTGGGCAGGTATTTCTCAAAGAGACAGACCATCTCAACTGCTCCCCGCCTTGTGGATTCAATAGAGGACGTCTTAATATCTTTCTGTGAGATCCATTGCACCAAAGTCGACAGCTTGTAAATGGCCCCGCGAATTTCTGGAGTTAGGCATCCCGCGATCGCGATCGGTAGGACAAACTGCCACAAATGAGAAAGCATTAAGAATAATGGCCACTTTTCAAATTTCAAAATGTCCACGCTAATTAAAATCCATTCTGTTCACAAACCTGACATATCTTATGCCAATCATGGGATTTTAGCCCAGACATTTGGTCATCTTTAGAAAATGCGGACCTGAGAGAACGCATCACACCCGTCGGAGTGCGGATAGACTTGATTACTTGCTTCACAATGCGCTCTTCTTTGGTAGACAAAACCCAGGGAGCGCGAGGAAGCTGCACTCCCCCTTCAGCTCTCGACTGCGGCCAAAGCGCCTCCATCTTACCTACCTCCTTTAAATCCATTCGTGACCCTATATTGTCTCTCTTTCCTGTGATGTGGTCCCATAGCAAGCTGCCCACATTTTTGAAAATATTCATGGGATCCAACAAGTGGTTGACCTGTAAGTGGGTCCAATATGGCAACTCGTAGAAAATTGAGAGCCGTCGCATTCCATTTGAATGTGATTCCGGGTTTACCATTTTCAGATCGTACCAGCTTGCAGCGTTCATACGTGCTAGAGGTCGTCCAAGAAAACCTTCCCTGAGTTCATGATCCTCCGGCAAGAAAGCGGCGTATCCTTGATATACCATCTTCTTCATGGTTCGTGACCTTCGGGAGTCTAACTGTGGCCCACACAATGGACATGCATGATAACCTGAGGTAACAAGACCTGCAAGGCGATCCACGACCTAGTGAATACTTGATTGAATGAAATAAAACATAGATATTACCGGCGAGAACAAAGGTCTGCTCACTTGAGCACTCTCCCAATCCCGGAAAGTCATGCATCGTCCACATGAGAATGGCTCGAATGTTGGCTGACCGCCGACCATCGCGCCTGCTCATATCTTACACCGTGACCCCCTCCTCCCACAAAATCTTAAGCTCATCGACTAATGGACGAAGATACACTTCCATATTTTTTACTTTATAGCGGCCCGGGACGAGCAAGCTAAGGATGAGATGTCCTTTCTTCGTAGAAAGCCATGGAGGAATGTTGTAGTTGACAAGCACTATAGGCCACACACTGTAAGAAGTCGAGCGCAGACCGAATGGGTTCACACCATCCATGGTGAGACCGAGCCGAAGATTCCTTGGCTCTCGCGCAAAGCCTGGGAAGGTAGAGTCAATGTGGCTCCATGCGCGCGAATCTGCTGATATTCGTTGCACTCCATCCGTGGACCTATTCTACACATGCCACGTTGTCAAGCTTGCCATGGCAGACGTGCGAAACATGTGGTTTATGCGGGGGATGAGCGGAAAGTGTCTGAGGACTTTTTGAGGGATGGTCTGCCCTTGCAAGTCCTGTCGATACCTGTGAGCACCACACTTTGGACATGTCTCCATAGTCTCGTATTCATCTCGAAACAATATGCAGTCGTTGATACATGCATGGATGTTATTGTAGTCCATGCCAAGCTTTCGTAAAACATGTCGCGCATCATCATGAGACTCAGGCATGGTGTTTGCAGGTGGCAATATATGATATTTCAATAACCTGAAAAAATCATAAAACACCTTGAAAAATCCATCCATGTTTGCAATAATACTGTTTTAAAAAAAAAACAATGAAGTCTGTGTGCAAGGTACCTGAATAGCTCAGTCACACTCGTATCGCTCCAACCGTATTTTGCTTGCATACTTAAGAGTGCAAGCAATGTCTTCAACCGAGATACTCGGCACCCATCATATAATGGTATGGATGCTTCCTCTCTAAGCGGGTCAGATGTCTCAACATCCATGGGAATCAATGCATCGATCATTGCCTCCATCTCAGGCTCCAAGATTGTAGGCAAGTCGGGAAGGTTGTCTGTCTCCTCTGGCATTGACGGTATAGATGGGCCTTGCGAGTGGTCGATTGGCTCCTGCAATCCATCCATCGCATGTCCACGAACTCTTCTAATTGGCCGCAAAGGGTGCACTCCCCCTTGGGTCGAGACATCACCTCCCTAGATACAAAATTTGCCTACAAGACCCAATCTTATTGTGTATGGTTTTCAATTAGCTTGAGAGTACAATGCATGAAAAATGCTAACTTTAAATTACCGTTTGCTGAAAATCTGCAATCGCCTGATCAATGATCTCAGATTGAAACTCGCCAAATCGTCGTACGTGTTCTATAGACAATCGGCGTTTTCGTCTAATTGCCAACTTGCATTGAGAGCAAGGACATGGGACGCGCTGATTAAGATACGACTCGCGGTCTTGAACAATAGGACCTTCTTTGTTTGCCATCTTATCTACATTACAGCAAACGAGGCTTAAATGGATAGCTTTATGGAGATGTACGTCAAGTTGCAAGTTGACCATAAACCTTGCATTGTATATAGTAGTCGAGAGATTTTCCGATGTTATATCTCGGCCTTGTATCATGCTCAATGATTTGTTTGTCCCGGTAGATAATTTTTTGTTATATCTCGGCTTTGAGTATAAGTAATCCATTTTAAAATTAATGCGCGCCATCTACGAAATTTTATAACTATAGTAATAAAATTTATTTCAATCAATTCTACTCATAGTCATAAGACCTGAGAGAAATTATCCTATACTCAATTTAAGGGTTTCTTCTTCTATAACAATAATTTTGGGTTCATTTTGATGAAGTACGTGGCCGTATGCAAAGCACATTGCACACCATTATCAATACATATATTATCTTAAATTTCCTTCCCTTCCCTCTCCCTCTCTTTCTCTCCCTCTCCCTCTCTTCCTCTCTTTCTCTCACCCTCTCCCTCTCCCTCTCGTTCTCTTTCTCTCCCTCTCGATCTCATTTCCTCCCTCCCCCTCCCTCTCCCTCTCCCTCCCTCTTTCTCCCTCTCCCTCTCCCTCGCTCCCTCTCCCTCCCCCTCCCTCTTTCTCTCCCTCTCTCATTTCCTTCCCCTCCCCCTCCCCCTCCCTCTTCCTCTCCCTCTCCCTCTCCCTCTCTTTCTCTTTTTCTCCCTCTCCCTCTCTATCTCTCTTTCTCTCTCATTTCCTAAACAAGCAAAAAATAAAGTGATTTAAACATCCTCCAAGCAAAAGGGAGTCTCTTTCTCTCTCATTTCCTCTCCTAAACAAGCAAAAAATAAAGTGATTCAAACATTAAACAAGCAAAAGGGAGAGGGAGGGAGAGATAGAATGCACTCTCCCTCCTTCTCCCTCTCTTTCTCTTTCTCTCCCTCTCCTATTTCCTCCCCCTCCCTCTCCCTCTCCCTCTATTTCTCTTTCTCTTTCTTTCTCTTTCTCTTTCTTTCCCTCTCCCTCTCCCTCTCCCTCTCTTTCTCTCTTACTCTCTCGTTTCCTCTCCTAAACAAGCAAAAAAGAAAGTAATTCAAACATTAAACAAGCAAAAGGGAGAGAGAGAGAGAGAGAGAATGCACTCTCCCTCTCTTTCTCTCCCTCTCCCTCTCCCTCTCCCTCTCCCTCTCCCTCTCCCTCTCTTTCTCTCCCTCTCCCTCTCCTTCTCTTTCATTTCCTCTCCTAAACAAACAAAAGAGAATGATTTAAACCTTCAACAAGTAAAAGAAAGAGAGAGGGAGACTCACCAATGAGATATGGCGAGCGTGGGCGGCTTCTCTTTGCAACGAGGGCTCCTCCTCTCCTTCGCGAACAACGACGGTGGTGGTGGCGGCGGCGGCGGCGGCAGCAAGTCTCTTCCTCCTCTTCTCTCACAAAGCCTTGGCTCTCTCCCTCGCTCTCGCTCTCAAAAGGCGAAGAAAAGAAAATGAAAACGGCGCTCTGGTTTCGGCCATGCTTTTTTTCCCTGCGGCGTCGCTATATGCGTCGCTATTTGCGTCGCAAATGCGACGCAAATAGCGACGCATATAGCGACGCCAATTGCGACGGCAATAGCGACGCCTATAGCGACGCCGATATCCGCCGTCGCTAATCGGCGTCGCTATTGCCCCATTCCCTTGTAGTGAAATTAGTAGATCTCAAACTTTGATTGATAAAATTTTTGTTTTTTCACTTTATGTATTGCAGTGTACTCTTCATCACCACAACATATTAAGCTATACAACAAGTTTCTAACCAAATCTGATTAGCTCCAAGAACTCGTATAAGTATTGTTCATGTAATGCACAGTTTGAATAAGATGATGTTTCATTTTGCTTAGATATAGTTGAAAACATTTTGTGGTTTTTTTCAAGCATACAAATTAAGATGTAAAACTATATTCAATCATAAAATGGTATTGTTGTGATAAATAGATATACATTCCTATATTAATAAGATACACAACATTTATGCACTCCATGCAGATGCTAAATCGCATGACCTCATTAAGGTCTTCTAGAAAAATAAAAAACTATGGCTTCTAGAAAAACATCACTAAAACCATGTGCCACAAGCCAATATGATATATACAAATTTGAATTATCTTGGGCAATGACATGTGCAAGCATCATTTGCACATTAACAATATGTTCAACTTGTCAAATCACTCTCTCACAAATAAGTAATAAATATACAAAACAAATGCAAGTTTTGATGGCTTTGTGAAGTGCTATCCTCATTCTTACATGCCAACAATACATGAACATTGGCTTGACCATCGATTCTTGACAATCCTTTGGTGTCTTAGAATGATTCACCATCCATCCACCAAACTTAACTTGACATTATCTATCATGGCTAATGTGTCTACTTTAAATATGATGCATAATCTAGTGATCCAAAAATACCTCACAATACAAAGCATCCACATCCAAAAACAAGTCTCTATGACCTCAGCAAAGAAATCACTTGAAAGGATTCTAGAAGTCCACCATGAAAGATTCATGTTCGACCCAATGCTAGAAACAAAAAATGAAGTAGATTATACTGTGCTCAATAATATAGTCAAGCCCAACCAATGACAAGCAATCACTTGAAAGGATTCTAGAAGTCCATCATGAAATATCCCTATTTGACACAATGTTAGAAACAAAAAATGAAGTAGATTATACTATGCTCAATAATATGGTCAAGCCCAACCGAGCATTCAAAAGGGCCAATCAACATGCATTTTCATGATCATCTTGCAAGAAAATAGTCATCTTCTAAAAGAATAGCAACATTCAAAACAAATGGCTTACCTGAAACATGCTCATTTGGCCCAAGTATCACCTTAGAGAATACACTATTCCCATTCCTCTTTCCACTTGGACGTGCTATGTATGATGGTAATATGTATCTCAATGTATACATCAAGATATACATATCAATCTTGTTCTCTATCTATACCTTGCACAAGACTTATGTGCTAATTTTATACCAACTAAAACAAGCTATGTTGATCATGAACCCATCACAAACAACACAAGCACAACTTGCTTATTACAAAGAGGCATTCATAACTATAAGTAAGCAAACAAGAAAATTTCCAATGAGTAAGTGGTCAAGCATATACTTTTCTCTATGTCATACTCACAGCAATAATAGGCTCCCCTTCTGAGCACTAGTGTAGCTTGAAGGACCTTATCACAATGGTTGACATTGTCAGAGCATGTAGGGTTGAAGGCCTAACCACACGGGTTTAGGATAGAAGGGATGCGAGAGAGTAGGGAGAGAAAAGATAAAAAGAAATAAAATTTATGAATTATCAAATACCAATCATACTAATTGAAGCCAAATTAGATCTTTTTGATTGATATCCTGTACAACATGTCAAGATTGATGCATGCACTACAAGTAATAGTACAAACCCTTATGATGGTATGATTACCCAAACCCTTTTAAGCTATGAATATGATTGTTAAGAAGGAACAAATAAAATTGAGATTGGATACAAGAGCTATGCTTACCACCTCTACAAAGCATAAAAAATTACAACTAAGCCATATGTTTCTATGACTACTCCTCCAATTGTGCCTGCTACTCCAACTGTAAAAGAGGAGGTTTTGGATGAGATAGTGAAGGGAATGCATGTTCTTCAACTGAAGTTTATGAAATTGGATGAAATGTGGAAGAAAGGGGTCTAATAATAGCCCCAAAACCTACCTGAGGGGGATTTATATGCTAGTTTATATGTTGTGATGGTCCTTAACATGAGAGATAGGATTGTGCATCTTATCATGATGGGCAAGCTAGAAATTTTGGAAGGATGGTAATATCCATTCAAGAGAGACAGGTTTGCCTCTTGAGTCAAACTTTGGCAAAGGCCGTATGTAGAAGCATCTTGAGGAACTAGTAGCAAGAAATGTATTTGTAACCATAGATGTTGTCACATATGGTTTACAAATTGAGAAATATCCTGGTTCTCTTAGCACATGCATGTTGACACAAAGTCTAAAGTATGGTCACGTGCTTTGGATTGTGTGGAAAATGGAAAGACTTCTAGAGTTGAACTGTCACATGCCAATCAAAATATATGGAGTATGATAGGTTGGGATGCTTTGGTTGACTCTTTTATAGCCTATGCATACTTGGCAGAAGTACATAATATTGATATACTTGTGGAGAAAAAGAGGAGAAGAGATGATGATGCTGTAGTACCTCAAAGAGGATGACATGAAGTAAAGTCCAGCAGTAGAAGGCTATTGAAAAAGCCACTCCCAAACACACAATGGAAGATATAGTGCATGAAAAGAAGTAAGAAGGAAAGAAATAAGAAAGGCAAGTAGCCTTGGTATAAATTGCAGTCTGACATAAAGACTATCATTGACATTAAGAAAGTGCTTGGGGGGCGAATCCTTAATAGCGAGGTTGAGTTTATGCTTCATGGAATGCTAGGAATTTTGAAGTGTGAATTTCATGAGATGAAATTATAGATATTAGTAAAAGAAAAAGGTAGTTCATGGGAGAAACCACTCAAACACTAATGCAAGTTGATGAGAATGTGGGTTTACAAGGGATTCAATTAGAGTCTACTAATAAATTTATTGTTGCTTTAAAGCAAGATGAAACTAAAAATGGGCTACTTGAGGGTGGAAGGTCATTATATTGGTTGAAAATGTTGTTGTGAACAGCGCTACTCAAAGAGGTGTTATGCAGCTACAGTCTCATGAGGATGAGGAATATGGCTTCATTCCTAGAGGCCATTATTCACGCACACACTAGGCAAGAGCCACTACAAAGACTATAGTGAAGATTGAAGAACAAGAGACTCCATGTATTGTATTGCTCAATCATGGGACTAAAATAATGTCATCAGACACATTTTATATGAGAATGATGGTTGGCTAGTTGATGGAGATTGTCTAGATCTTGCTTCATCATCCCAAGCCTCTGGTCGAAATGAAAAGAGGGGGAGATTGCTGGAGTTAATTGCTAAATATCTAGAGTTGAATTCAGGCTTTTTGGTACAAAATTGGAGAATCTGCCAAATTGAGGGGGGGGAGGGGAGATTGTGCCGTTTTTTTTCAAAAAAAAGGGGAGGGGGATGGCTGCCAAATCGTCATCATCTTCCGCTCTTAATCTTATTCTTTTTCTTCATAAAGCTAAAGCTTTAAAGCTTCTGTGACTTATTCAACTTGCCAAGTTTAAAATGTGTTTGGGCAATCTAGAACTTACTAGTCATAACTGCCATGCATATGGTGATCCTCGTGTAGAGATATTCGCGGTCATATCATATTTACAAACTTTGGACTATTTTTGTTCGAGACTTCCTCTATTTAATGACCTAGAATCCTTCAAGTCCAATTGCAAGAAGTCAAAAATTTTTGAAATTAAAGTCGGGATATCACATCCTCTCCCCCTTAGAGGAATCTAGATGTCCTCATCTCAAATGAAACTGGGGATATTGGTTACATACTGATTCATGGTCAATCCAAGTGGCATCCTCTTTAGGATAGTCTTTCAATTGGATGAGATATTCTCTAAGGGTTTTGCTTCTTAGAGTCTTCTCCCGCATGTTAAGCATCTTTTTTGGTTGAAGTTCGAGGATTCCTTGACTGGGCATTACAATTTCTTGGTTGTTTAGTACATGGTCTAGGTTAGGGACATATGCTTTCAATAGATTGACATGAAATACATTATGTACTTTCAAGTTACCATGTCACCTTCTTTGAAGATGTGTTCTTGCCTTCATTGATTGGCATATGCCTTCTGTCAAATCCTTGGCGACTTGAATATCTTGCCTTATAGCTTTCACTTTGCTGATCCATTTCTTCCAGCATTTGCCTAGATGCTTCTACCCGTAGGGTAGGATCAAAAAAATTTAATGGTGTAAGAGAATCTTGCCCATATAGTGCCTGAAAAGGAGTCATTTGAATACTTTGATGGTATGCTGCATTGAAGGCAAATTCAACTAAGGGTAGGTATTGAATCCACCGTTTGGGTTACCTATTACAATAAGTCCTCAGTATGTCCTCAATAACTTGGTTGACCTGCTCTGTTTGACCATCGGTTTGGGGATGGCAAGCAGTACTGAAGTAGAGCTGGGTTCCTAAAGCTTCAAACAAACTCTTCCAAAAGTTTGAGGTGAAGAGAGAATCGCAGTCGTTGATGATTCTTTGGGGTAATCCATGTAACTTAAAATTTTCCTTAATGAAAAGCCTGGCGATATCGAAATCTTTGTAAATGGTTTTTACAGGAATAAGGTGTGTAACTTTTGTTAGCATATCAATGACTACCGTTAGGGGGTTATATCCTCCTTGTACTAGGGGTAATCCAACTATGAAGTCCATGCTAATATACTCCCATTTCATTTGAGGGATGTCAAGTGGTTGCGGCTTTCCTGGCATCTTGACACACTCGGCCTTAATTCATTGACAGTTTAGGCATTCAGTGACATACTTGAGTACATCACCCTTAAATATTTCCCAATAGAACCTTCTTCTTACTGTATTAAGAGTCTTATCATAACCAAGATGACCCGAAAATGGGGAATCGTGAGCTTTCCAGAGTATTTTCCTTTTGAGTTCCTAACTTGTAGGAATACGTAGTCTTGTCCTGTAATAGCCAAGCCCCTCGTTTATAGAAAAATATTGATACTTAGTATTGAGTTTTGGACTTGAATCCTTGACGAAAATTTCTCTTAACAAGTTCTGATAGCTTGGATCCTTCGATGCCGCTTCTTTAGCTATTTCTATGAGAGGGTTAGTGGGCATTGAAATCATTGTGGCAAGAGTTCCATCCCTAGAGGGTTCTTCTAGGATTAGAGCATTAAGAAATTATTTATGGTTTAGGGCATTTGCAATCACATTCTCCTTGCCTGGTCTCTATACTTGATTTCGAAGTCAAATTCTTACAAGGTCTCAATCCATTAGCATTGTCTCATATTGAGATCTGACTGAGTAAAAATCCACTTTAGGCTTTTATGATCAATGCTAGAGAAAACCTATTACCAAGCAGGTAATATCAACATAGTTTAAAGGCATGGAGTACAAGTAATTCTAGATCATGTGTGGCATAGTTTCTTTCGTGGATTTTTAATTTTCTTGAAGCATAGGCTACTGGATGTCTTTCTTGCATAAGCACACAACCCAAAGCAAGAGAGCTTGCATCAGTTATGACTTTGAATTCTTTGCTAAGGTCGAGTAGCCTTAAGGATAGGGATGGTTACCAAACTTTGCTTAAGCTTATCAAAGCTAGATTGTTCGGCAACTATCCATGTAATGGAGAACTACTTTTTGAGAAGTTTAGTGAGAGGTGCGGCGATTGAGGCATAGCCTTTAATGAAGACTCTATACTAGCTCGTTAGCCCTAGAAAGCTTCGCACTTCCTTGATCGTTGTTGGGGGTGGCCAGTCTTGTACATCTTGGACCTTGGCAGGAACCACTAAAATGCCATCTGCCAATACTATGAACCCCAGATATTCAATCTACTTCTTGAAGAAAGCACATTTCTTCTTTTTAACATATAGTTTGTGGGCCCTCATCATTTCAAGAATTGTTCGTAGTTGCGATTCATGGTATTCTTCATTCTTGGAATACGTTAAGATATCATCAAAGAAGACGAGGATGAAGTCGTCAAGGTAGGGTTGGAAAATGTCTTGCATCAACCTGTTGAAGGTGGCAAGAGCATTCGTTAACCCAAACGACATTAGAATAAACTCATGATGACTATACCTTATGTTAAAAGAAATTTTAGGGATATCTTCCTCCCTAATTCTTATTTGATAATATCCTGATCTAAGATCGATCTTTGAAAATACCTTTGCTCCAGGAAGTCAGTCAAGCAACTCATCTATCCTAAGAATTGGATATTTGTTTTTCATTGTCACTTAGCTTAATCCACGGTGATCGATATAAAGGCAGAGTGTTTCATCTTTCTTTTTCTGAAATACAATCGGGGCTCCCCATGGTGAATTACTTGGCCGGAGGTATCCCTTTCCTAACAGCTACTTGAGTTGTTCTTTCAACTCAATGGCTTCAGGAATTGACATTGGGTAAGGCCGTTTGGCGACGGGGCATCAGCTGGAATAAGTTGAATTTCATTATCTACTTCCCTTGCTAGTGGGAGCTCTATCAGGTCTTCTAGAAAAACATCCGCATATTCTTTTAGCCAAGATGGTTGATGCTTGGCTTCACTATCCTGCTCAACCTTGTTGAGTTTATTTAGATAAATGGGTAATCCTTTCTTCAATCCCTTTACTATTCGAGAGGCTTTAGCTAGGTGAACCTTAGGGTTTCCTTCTTCTCCTTGAGTGGTTACTTGTTCTCCCTTTGAGTTTTGGAATGTGTTTTGGTCCTTTCTGCAATGGATATGGGCATTATTTGGAATTAGCCAATCCATTCCTAGCACACACTCATAAGCCCTGAGGTTCATAATTCGGAAGCTCATTTTGGAAGAATTGCCACCCAAGCTAAATTCTACCTTGTTAGTTTGTTGTGTTGATAGAACTTATTTGCCATTTACTAATTCCACAAGCATTCTAGGTGTGAGAATAGTGTTTATGCCTAGCCTTTTTGCACATTTTAGTGATACGAAAGAGTGGGTACTTCCACAATCGATTAAAATTCAAAAGGGTTTACCTTGATAATCTAATGGTGTTTGAATTACTAATGGTGTTTGAATTACTAAAGATTTGGACCCTTCTTATTAAGAGTGGCATGTACTCTAGCTCTTTACATATCAGATTCCATCGTGGGATCTTTATTGTTACTGATCTCCTTTAGGTTTATTCCAATGACCTTTCCCCTGGCATCTTGGCTTTGTCCGTGAAATTAACCTTGGCCAAAGCTTCGGGCATTGCCTCTTAAAATGTCCTGGTTCCTTGCAATAGAAACACCTTGGAGTCTCATTGCTCCTTCCTATGGGTATAAAACTTCCCACATCATTTGATTTGACCTTCTTTGTTTTGTTTGGTTGGTACTGTCCTTAGGCTCTTTTTGCATAACCTTGGAAGTTGCCCTTATTATGACTGTTTCAGTCCCAAATTTTTGCATTTCTTGGCCTTTGTTCAATCTCCAGAAGTATTGGAACTACTCAAATCAATGCATCTTGTAAATCCAATGGTCTCATTAATTCAGGGCATGTATTCAGGGGCGGATTTAAACCATTGCAAAATTTGGATACTTGCTGTGAAACATCCATCATAGGTGCATATTTTAGAAGTGTTACGAATTTGGAGTAGTAGGCTTCTAGCTTAGGCATGATTGCTTTAGATTGAAGAACTTGTTCATCTTTTGGGCTTGATATGTGGGCGGAAGATATTTCCCACGTACTGCATCCTTAATTTTGTCCCAAGTGATAGCGCCTTCGGGCGTTCTTTGGTCCTTGCACCATTGTTTTTACCAAAGACGAGCATCTCCTATGAGTTTTAGCTTGGCGATCATGGCTTGATTTGACAGTGTAGTCCGTGCAGCAATGAAATAGTATTCCATAGATTCTATCCATGTTTCTACTTTAGTTGGAATGTCCCTTACTTTAGCATCAAACTCCGGTGGCTTATACTACTTGAGAATAAATTTTTCCTCTTGGGCTTCCATAGTATTGAGATTCGGGGTGACGTTTTGAGAATTATGCAAATTTATGATCAATTTTCTTTCCAACCATATTCAGAAGAAAAAAATATGTTCACTTGTTTACTCTACCTCATTAATTTAGGAGGGAAATTATGTACTACTTGTCCTTTCGACAATGATCAAGGTTTATACTTCAAAAGAGAGTTTTAATTTTTAATCAGGAAAAAAAATTCTAACTACTATTTTTTATTTATCAAGGAGACAAATGGATGGACAAAAATAATTCTTTATGTCAATAGGAAGGGAATACATTATTCGAGTAGTTTAGGAGATTATATTATTCTTAGAAAAGATTTTCCTACCATAATCTAGGCATGGCATTACGATACATCCATCGCATAATAATTAGGATTCTGAGAATAAATTTCTAGGAATCTATATTTCAGAGGAAGATCAGGTAATCCATCTCTCTTGTAGTTGCGGCAACTGGAGTGTCCTACAACCATGACTCGATCAGCCGGTATAATCATTGTAACCTCGTCATAGATGTACCAGTTTAGTTTGACCTATTGCCCTCTAGTGAACATGTTTGAGTTTACTCTAGTCTCATAGAAGAGATAAATCTTGGCAACCTTAAGTGCTTCCATCCACCTTAATCTCTTTAAATTATTCTAGAGGTAAGCAAGGCGGTTTATATCAATGTAATAATACCCTCCACTTAACATCCATTGCCTTTCGTAATACAAGGGCAAAGGATTGTATATCTAATCTAATATCTACATCATTTGGTTTCTCCAGCTAAAGCTAGAGGAATGCATTACTAACATAAACATAACTTAGAAAATCAAGAATCGTTCCCAAGGTTTGTCTTTCTGCTAGAAATCAAGAACATATATCAACAAGAGAATACTTCACTACTTAAGGGAAAAGATATTTTATGTTGTAAATATAACTAGTTTTATTTACTTGCGTCATGTCCTACATCAACGTGTGCTCTGATACCAATTGTAATGTGCCACCCGCTAAGCTTTCCTTGGCAGTACATTCTTAGTAGCCCATCAAGAGATGTCCTAGGAAGCGCCGTCCAGGTTTTTGAAAAAATCCTCTGAGTTTGCTGACTAGGCTGGCTTGAGTCTACCCCACACTGGAAGTTCCAACCGCTCCCATGAGGATCAACCTGAGTTTTTCTGGTCAAATCTATTACTAGTGGCAAATTAGTATTACTGGATTCTAAAGTGATACGAGTTAGTCTTTCTAGTTTCTAATGGTCCATTAAGTGCTATTTTTATTCCTTCTGAGGAAAGCTCTCGGCTTACCAAGGCCAGCCACCCATAGGCCTGGATTTCCTCCCACTTCCCTCGAGAGAGTAGTTTTAGTTATCTAATTACCTACCACTTAGGTTCACCATATAGAAATAGCTCTTTTGAATTATCTCCTGATACAAATTCGTTACATGCCCTTAATTCACGACACAAAAATAGAGTAAATTAATTCCTTCTTAATATTTCCTTTCAGAAAAATAAAATTTTACAAATATTTTCTTGTTTGAAGGTATTATTCTCTCCAAGTTCCATTCCCTAACTAGTATTGGAACTTCTAGGATACAGTTTAGAAATCGAAGGGTAGTTGGAAGTTTGAATCTAACTTTAAGGGCTTTCCCTTACTTTGTTTCCGGAGTACAATAGCTAAAGAGTGTAGTATTTGACTATTTATTAGGAATTTGCTTCAAACGAAGTGACCAGAGCCCCTTAGTACCCTCACCTCCTCCTACCGACTAGAGTTCCCTATGACAAGAACTTTCGCTTCATGATTGGTATATTCTCACTAATGCGAAACAAAAGAGAAAAACCCCTTGGAGTAGGTTTTATTCACGCTGGGCAGATCATCATCATCTTCCTCTCTTAATGTTCTTCTTTTTCTTCATAAAGCTAAAGCCTTAAAGATTTTGTGACTTATTCGACTTGCAAAGTTTAAAATGTGTTTGGTCAATTGAACTTACTAGTCATAACTCTCATGCATATGGCGATCCTCGTGCATAGATATTTGCAAGTTCAAGACTTCCTCTATTTAACGGTCTAGAATCCTTCAAGTCCAATTGCAAGAAGTCAAGAAAATTTGAAATTAAAGTTGGGATATCACATGAACACTTGCATAATCACTTGGAATTGTCCCTAGGATACTTGAGAATGAACATCACACTTTTATTAGTCAAACTAAACATTCTAACTTTGTTGGGCACTTCTTTTGCACAAACTTTGCAACCAAGGACTTGATAGGTCATTAGTAGATCATGTCTCCACCATCATACACTTGGTAGAACTCAACATGTCTCATACTCCTTGTCATGTCAAGGCATGAACAACTTGCATTAGTCATGTCAATCACTTGTCATGTCACACATATGAAATCTCAATATTTAAATGAAACCCATAAGTTTTTACTGAGTGGACACGCAGTGCCATGACAATGTGTGGGGCATGCCTCACTCCTTTCTTACGTTTGCTACAAATGAGGTGACTAATACAAGGTGGACTAAGATTGTTAGCCATGGCTTGATCCATCATCTTTACCATTAGCATGGTTCATTACCTTAGTCTTAGTATCTTCATATGTAACTAGTCTTTAGACACCTCATGAAGTGTAGTTATGTAGGCAATTTTTAGGCATGACGACCTAAAGAGGTATCATTAGTATCTTTCACATTTTGGTCATTGTTCATGATCACACGACTAAATGTATGATGGAGATTTCTAATTATCTTTGAGATTTGATAGTTGGCACCATATCTTTCTCTATGTTTCTATTTATTTTTAGCATATTTTTTAACTTATGTTTTTGATTTGCCATTATGAGTTTTGTAGGATGTATTCCCTGTCAAGATTGTGGGAGAGAAGGAAGGAGTCTCACTTGTAGCTTTCTTGCTTGCAGAATGGGGGAATACACACAAGGGTGGAGGCTGAAAACCAGTTTTCCTCTTCTTAGTTGTGTAAGCCAAAAGAACTCAAGTACATAGAAAATAGAAGAACCCTATATATGGGTCTCAAACCAAATTCAACTAACTAAGGTGGCATACTAACTGAGCCACGAACTAGAGTAGATAAGGATAGCTATCATCTAGCTATTAGTCATGGGCGGTGTACCAACCGCATCTGCAACTGACAAGTCGGTGACATAAATGCACAACGGTCACCCTGGCATATCACGAGTGGAGCTCGATATCTCAACACTCCCCCTCGAGCTCAATCCCAATTCCTGCACACCAAGTAGGTCTATGAACTTGCGCAACTTCTCTGCGCCCAATGCCTTCGTAAATATGTCAGCTACCCGATCCTCTGTGCTAACATAAACTAGATCAATAAGACCTAGTAAAACCCTCTCCCGCACATAGTGATAATGTACCTCAATGTGCTTTGTTCTAGCATGATAGACTGGGTTATTTGCCAAGTGTATACTGCTCATGTTGTCACAATAAATGACAACTGGCCCATCTATAGGCTGATGCATATCATAAAGTAGCTTATGCAACCAAGCTACCTCACATGCAGCCATTACTGCATCCCTGTACTCAGCCTCCGTGCTCGACAAGGCAACTGTAGGTTGTTTCTTGCTGCTCCAAGTGGCTGCAGCACTCCCAAAAGAGAACACATATCCACTGGTAGATCGTCTATCAGAAATACTACCAGGCCAAACAGCATCGGTGTATCCATACAACTGTATCTAAACCCCAGTCTCATAAAGTAGTCCATACTGCAGTGTGGACTTCACATACCTGAGTATGCGTCTAGCCGCATCCAAATGCGGTTTCCTTGGAGCCTGCATAAACTGACTTACCAATCCAACAGCATAGCTCAAAGCTGGCCTGGTAATAGTCATATAAATCAAACTTCCTACTATGCGTCTGTACATAGTAGGGTCTTCCAGAAGCTCACCTGCATCTGCGCTCAGCTTCACATTCTGCTCCAAAGGAACTGAAATAGGCTTACAGCCTGTCATCCCATATTTAGACAGCATGTCCAATCCATACTGCCTCTGTAAGAGCCATATCCCACTTGGTGATCTAATCACCTCAATGCCCAAGAAATAACGCAGCTCTCCCGAATCCTTCATCTCAAACTTCTGCTTCAATAGCATTTTCACATGAAGGATATCTTCATCACTATCACCTGTGATAATCAACTCATCAACATAAATGACAAGCAACATAATACATTTCTCTATTTTTCTCACATAAAGTGAGAAATCTGCCTTGGAAATCTGAAAGCCAATAGTGACAAGATACTGTCCTATCTTGTCAGACTATGCTCTAGGTGCTTGCTTTAAGCCATACAATGCTTTCTTCAACCTGGAACCAAACTCAGGATGAACAACATGCACATAACCTGGTGGCAGCTCCATATATACCTCTTCTTGCAAATCACCATGCAAGAAGGCATTCTTTACATCCATCTGATGTAAAGACCATTCCGTTGATGCAGCCATAGCAATGACTGCTCTTACGGTTGACATCCTTGCAACCAGACTGAATGGTTCTTCATAATCAATGCCATATGTTTGTGCATACCCCTTGACTACTAATCTTGCCTTGTATCTATTCACAGAACCATCTGCATTGTGCTTCACCTTATAAACCCACTTACAGCCAATTGCATTCTTATCTTTAGGCAAAGGTACCAATTCCCATGTAGCATTTGCTTCCAAAGCATCCATTTCTTCATCCATGGCTTTCTCCCATTTTTATTTTCCCATGGCTTGCTCAAAAGAAGTGGGTTCGGGTTCCTGTATCACTTTGACCATATATGCATAGTGAATGGCTGTAAATCCATCATATTTCAGCCTATCCACAGGATACCTAGCTCTGGTAGACCTGCGCAAAGTAGGTTCACTCCCAGGTGCTCTCAAAACATTCTTGGTCTTCCTTACTCCAGGTGTAACAATAGAAGGAATACCCAACTCATCATCAATGCTCTATTCTGAGCCACTGGATTCACCATCCACATAAGAGTGACCTGCATTCACATCAAACATGGGCTGATCTACCTTCTCTTTTCCTTTTCGTGATACCTGCATACCACTATCTGCATTGCTTTGAGAAGATTCTCCTGATCTCAATCTGCCTGTCCATGGCGAAGAATGTGAACCACTGCTAGAGGACGCTCCAGGTCCACTAATATCTTGTGACTGCTGCTATGAATTCTGTGCAGCATTACCATTTTGTGCATCTACATTATCAATCACATTTACTGGTTTATACCAGCTACTCATCTCATCAAAAACAACATCTCTGCTCACTGTAAACTTATGAGTAGAAGGGTTATGGCATCTATACCCTTTCTGCTCTACAGAGAGTAACCAATAAAGATGCACTTCTCAGTTTTTGGATCCAACTTGGATCTCAACTCATCTGGCACATGAACATAGGCAATGCAACCAAAAATTTTCAAATGAGAAATATCTAGTTTCCTACCAGTATACCTCTCCTATGGAGTCATGCCATGTATTGCTGTAGTGGGAGTCCTGTTCATTATGTAGACTGCTGTAGCAACTGCTTCAGCCCAATAAAAATCTGGCAGGTCTTTTTCATTGAGCATGGCACGAGATACCTCTCCAATATGCCTGTTTTTTCTTTTTGCAATTCCATTTTGTTGTGGGGTATGACTACATGAATATTGCTGCTTTATGCCATGCTCCTGCAAGAACCTTGCAAACTCATTTGAGAGGTACTCTCCCCCTCCATCTAACCTTAGGCATTTTATTTGCAGGCCTGTTTCTTTTTCAACCATAGCTTTAAGAGTTTTGAAATGCCCAAAAACTTCACTTTTCTTTTTCATAAAATACACCCAAACTTTTCTGCTATTGTCATCAATAAAAGTGACAAAATAATGACAGCCTCCAAGAGATGCAGCTTTAGTTGTCCACACATCAGAGTGGATTAATTCCAATGGCTTCTTACTCTCTTGAACATGTCTAGGAAATGGTTTCCTTGCCTGTTTTCCAAATTGGCAGGCTTCACATACCTTATGCATTTCTGCAACCTTGAATTTAGGCAATCCTGCAACAATATTTTGGGCTTGCATTGATTTAAGTCGCTACACATTAACATGACCAATGCATTTATGCCAGATATCAATATCTACAACTACACCGGTCCCATGTGCAAACATTGCTGCACTCAATTCAGACATGTCTGCATCCAACGTAAACATTATGCCCTTCTTCTTTCCTTTTGCTATCAAGCGACCTTTATTTTTCATATCCTCAACAAAGCATCCATGAGAGTTAAATCTAACTTGCAAGCCCTGCTCAACCATTTGACCAACAGAAACTAGGTTCTTGGTGATATTTGGGACATGAAATACATGCGATAGGTATTTCTTTTTCCCATCCTGCATAGACAAATGAATTTTTCCAATCTGCACAATAGGATGTGCAGTATCATCACCAGTCTCCACAAATCCTGGTTTTTCCATTTTCCTTGCATCCTACATCCATTCTGCATGACCTGTCATGTGGTTTGATGCACCTGAGTCAACATACCACACATTGTTTCTTTCTTCTGCACTTGTTACAGAATTGGTCATGTGCTGCACCATAAACAAATGCTCATTTCTGTCATCACCCTGTCTACTAGAAGATGCATAATTCCCTTGTTGCACTTTTCCATTCATGATGTCATTCTGCTTTTTATAGCAGTCCTTAGCCATATGACCCATTTTACCACAGTAGTAGCATTCAACATTGCTGTTTGCATTTTGGCCTCTTTGCCATCCACCACGACCTCTTTGGCTCCCCTTGTCTCTAGAGTTACCACGTCCTCCTCCATAGGACTGGTTTTCTTGAGTTTGCTGCATATTCTGATTTTTACCACGGCCTCCAGATCGGCCTCCTCTACCTCTGCCTCTACCTCTTCCAGCATTTGAGTAGAAGACAGCTTCTTTTGAAGTTCCTCCTGAAGAAGATGCACCACCATTTCTCTGCTCCTCAGAAATTAGAAGAGCAATCAACTCCTCAAAATCAGGAAATCTTTCACGGACGGAAATGGATGTTCAGAACTGTGCATAATCCTTTCCTAGACCATTCAAGGTCATAGAAACTAAATCATCATCTTCCGCTGGCGACCCAATGGAAGCAAGTGCATATGCAATCTTCTTCACCTTCATGTGGTAGTCATTAATGGTCATATTTTCTCTTTGCACATTATGCAACTCTTGCTTGAGCTGCATTTTCCTGGCTTGCGTATTTGTGCTATAGATTTTTGACAAAGTATCCCATGCCTCCTTTGGCGTACTTGCATCTTGAATATGCACAATCATAGAGTCTGAAATGCTGATAGACAGCCAATACATAACTTTCCTGGCTCTCTCATGCCATGCTTTAAATGCCTGCATTTGCTGTTGATTGGGAACATTAGGAAGAACTGGTTCTTCTTCATTTCCTGCAACAAATTCCCAATATCCTTTTCCCATAAGGAAATTCGTCATTCTAAACTTCCATGCTTGGAAGTTGTTCTTGTCAAGTTTTTCAGTGACAATCTGTGAAAGAGAATCAGACGCCATTACAGAACACTGCAAAAAATCCTGTCACTGCAAAGAACACAGCTTCAGCCTCACAAGGGCAAATCTGCAAAACTGACGAAAGTGGTATTTGACCACATAGTCACTTCCTAGTGACGATTTTGCATCAACAGGCAACAAGGATGATTCTCTATCTCCCAATGTCTCTACGCACATGCATACGATGCAATTTCTACAGTAACTTTTCACCGACCTGTAGAATAGTGGTCGCATAGCATAAAACTGGGCCTTTTCTTGAGTGCGTGCAGAAAACTTCCGCCTCCAAAACAGGCCCCGAAATGGCCTCAAATCAAAAAGCAGGGTCACCAAGGGCTAAAGCCCTGTCCCGCAGCATATACTGCCCTTTTGCTTCACCGCGAAGGGTGTCTCAACCTAAGACAATGCACTCTTGCACTTTCCAGCTGTGCTACCTGCAGAGACTTGCTCCCAAAACAGAAAAATGAAAGCAACACTGGTCCTCTTACCAGAACACCGCGAACTTGGCTTGCTTTCTTGAGCTCCTTACCACGAACAAGGCTCTGATACCATGTCAAGATTGTGGGAGAGAAGGAAGGAGTCTCACTTGTAGCTTTCTTGCTTGCACAATGGGGGAATACAGACAAGGGTGGAGGCTGAAAACCAGTTTTCCTCTTCTTAGTTCTGTAAGCCAAAAGAACTCAAGTACATAGAAAATAGAAGAACCCTATATATGGGTCTCAAACCAAATTCAACTAACTAAAGTGGCATACTAACTGAGCCACGAAGTAGAGTAGATAAGGATAGCTATCATCTAGCTATTATTGATGGGCAGTGTACCAACCACATCTGCAACTGACAAGTCGGTGACATAAATGCACAACGGTCACCCTGGCATATCACGAGTGGAGCTCGATATCTCAACATTCCCGTGCTCCTAAATCATTATTTCTGGGCTTTTTTATTAGTTGTTTGATACTGTGAATGATGTATTTGCCACACTACTTTTATAGTAGTATATATGCTCTTGTATGAGGCATTATAGTGCTATTATGCATTCTGGATAGATTAGGGGTTGCAACACTTTTGGCGATCCTGTCCCACTGCTTTCTTGAACCTTTGGTTTGAAGCTCTGTTAAAAGTGACTTTGTTTTATAAAAGAAAACTAAATTTCATGTATGTAGTTCAAAGGGTTTCTCTATGTATATGTTGCCATTGCTTTCCTATATCTCTGGTTTCAAACATTAGTAAAAATATCAATGTTTAATGGCAAAAATCCAAATTTCCTAGTAGTCATACATTTCTTAAAGCAAGATGATGCAATTCTAGCATTGATGCCTTGCATCTTTAATTTTAAAGCCTAACCAAAAATTCATTTGTTTGATGATGCTAAAAATCTAAATTTTTTGTCAAAACTGGAAGTAGTGATAGTGCATGAAGCAATGACATATTACATGAAGCAGGTTGATGTAGTTCGCAAAGTTAATTTGACCTTTCTGCTTGTATAACAAACAATTGCTCTATTATTTTGTCTAGAATCAAAAGTCTCAAGAATTGAAGAAACCATTAGCAAAGCAATAACAATAGCATGAGTTTTATAAGAATATTGGAGGAGAAACATGAAGATTTTCAATCCTAGATGAAAATGGAGATAGATTATTCACCGAGAACTTTCAAAATGCAAGAACTATTGTAGGAATACCCTCTCCGTAGCAAACTCCAACTAAATCTAGTGAGAAAGAGGAAGCAATACCTTTTTCTTACTATAAGAATTCTAGGCAGGATTAACAAGAGAGCATTCAAAGTTCATTTTTTAGTTTTGAAGTTTCAAATTCCAATTTGATTAATTGCAATGGGTAAATCAAATAAGAAAAATGAGAGGTGCAAATTTTGTTTTGAGTTTGGATATTCTTCGAAGAATTGATCTTATATTCATGGGTCCTATGAAGAAGGGAAATCTTGCAAGTATTTTTGCATGTTGAATTTATGCAATGAGTTTAATGGTATCCGCAAGAAGTTTTTATCAACATAGTAAACAAGGATTCAAGTTGGAAGATGGACAAAGCATGGGAGAAGTTGGATTCTTTTGAGAATGCTTGTGGCATGATGTTTGTCAAGGCAAGAAACTCAAGTCTTGCTTAAATTTGAAGTTTACTGGCAGATTGCTTAGTATAGTTGAAACATTCAAGGAGAAGTATCATGATTTTTTTGGATTCAAATTCAAATTTAGAAAGTTCAAGTGATGATTATGATGATTTGTGCTCTTTACCAATTGTCTTGCCAAAGATTGAACCAAAGGGAGCGAGAGAGAACAAAAGATAAGGGAACTCACGTCTAATAAGATTCATGATGTTAATGTTATATCTTTTGTATCACATGAGCAACATGCATAGGAATAGTCCATCATTGATTCTCATGATGCTCATAACCCTCACAACTCATGAAGTTTTCTTCGGTATCACTATCAAAATTTTCATTTTCCATCATACTTATGATGTATATGCCTAGGTTTTGTGATAGTATTTTAAGTGGATTATGCAACTATAATAAAGGGGTATGAGTATCCTAATAGAGAGGCTCTACTTATCATTTCTTTCTGTGCCTTATTTCATTGCATAGGGCTTTGATTAAGGTGTCATTTATCTCATTAGGTATGTTTACTTTTGGTAAGGCATTTGATATCGTGACATGCAAGGGTTCGCGTCATGGCTATTCCAACCATCCACTGAGCTATGCTAGGTGTTAGCCATGGCTTGATGCATGATCTTTACCCTTAATAGGGCTTACTACCTTATTATTAATATTTTCATATGTGAGTAGTCTTTAGATGCCTCATGAAGTGTAGTTATGTAGGTAGTTTTCATGCATGACCTAAAGAGGTATCATTGGTTTCTTTCATGTTTTGGTCATTGTTCATGATCACAATTGGATATATGATGAAGACTTCTAATTATCTATGAGATCTGATAGTTAGCATCATGTTTTTCTCTATGTTTCTAATCTATTCTTAGCATATTCTCTAATTTGTTGTTATGAGTGTTGTAGGTTGTATTCTCATGCTCATATGTCATTATTTCTTCTATTAGTTGCCTAATTCGATATGATGTATTTACCACACTGCCTACAATAGTGTGCTATGCTTCGATATGAGGCATTGCAATCTTATTATACATTTTTTATAGATTAGGGGCTACAATAGAGATCAACACATTGGAAGCCATTGCAAAGGAGTTTTGTCCTCCAAAATTCTCATTGAAAGATTTCCCTATTAAGTGCACTATCCTCTTTCACACAAGGTTCCACCTATTTTTCAATGAATACATAATTGGGAAAGTCGCTTGTGTGGGACACATCTTATCATGTGATCATGTAGTATGAGATTCAACATAGGGGCTCATTATATGCACATGTCATCCTATGATTGCATGTGGCAGATATCAACAATAAAACAAACAAGATCTACACGTATGTTCTATCGAGAACAGCAACCGATGTAGTACAATACAGAAACTAAGATCCCTCCTCTTGACAAAACAACTTCATAAGCGTCGTCATGCTTGATAGGCTTCTAGATCCATCCACTTTTGCAACAATTCCATATCCAACACTATGATTATAAATAAAAAAACATTACAAGACAATCGAACAAAAACTAACCATAGCACAATGCATGATAGAAAGACATCTTGCACATCTTCCAAGGATGGAAAAAAAACCTTATTCTTCCTCTACAATACATTATCATTTTTTTAAAGTTCTTAATATATTAACACAATTTATTTTTCTCATTTTTATAGATAAACATTACTCACAAAGGCAAAGATGAATCGAGACAAGGTACACACATGTTGGAACCTAAAGTGAACCCAACAACAGCTCTCTCACACTCAAGCTCACTCTCGAATCTCAAAACCGAACCCCCCACAGCCTTGTGGCCATGAGCAACTGGAAGATTCACTTGAGAAACTCATGCTACGATAAAAAGTTGTGTTTTGTAGTCCCATCCCTACCTCATCTTGAACTCCAAGCACTCCAAGCAAGGAGCATCCTAAATATATAGGGTGTAAACACCCTTCATAAAACGTAGGCTCCCCCATGACTGTGCTGTGGCCTCTACTACGGCTGTCGTATCTAGTTAGGATTGGTTCCCATTGGGTTTCATCTTTTATTTCACAAAACATCACTTATTTCTCTCTTTCACACTTAACCCACTTGACACCCACAAACCTATCTATAGCTTGGCTTTCCTCGTATACACTTGATCAAAAGAAAGCAATTGCAATGTGTTAATGTATGCAAGATGTACTATGTAATGCATTAAGTGAATGCCATGTGCTCAAACAAAGTTATTAAAAATAAATGTGCATGTGCAAAGACAAACCTTATACTTTTCATCTCTACATATGGCTTCATTGTGCTACACACACTTAAGGTATCAAGACATCCTATCTCATACTACCTTAAGCAAAAATATACCACACATACATTTGAAAAATGTTTTAAAAATAAAAATATGATATTTTAGCATGTAAATATTGATTCGTTACATTCTTTCTTAACTTTAGGCACAATGAACGACATCGAGGATACCTCATGCTATCGTACTATGAGGTTCTTTTTGTATTTTTGGTGTTTAATAAATGAGATATGATATGTGTTACAAACAAAGACACAATCCTAATTTTCCATTATTTATTTACATTTTGTTGTGCTTTTCTTTCATTTTAATATATTTTTCACAACTATCCTCAAGGGGATAGTACTTCACAACTATCCTCACTATTAAGTGAACTTCAGTCGATCTAGAGGACATCCCAGAATATCTAGGCATGCACCTAAGAATCATCCCATCCCCACATAAGGCACACTAATATAAATAGAAACCCTAGGCCAACTCCTTATCACTTAGGACCCCATATTGGAAAAATAAAAAATACTAAAACACATTTATTAACCCTTTTTTATTTTCCTCTCTCAATCCATTATTATTCATTATAATTTTATTTCGTAGGGATGGCTCATCGGCCATTTGAGTCACTACCATGTCTCAAGGAGACCAAAGCATTAGCCCCAAGGTTTTCTCACACCTAAGAACCTACCAACATCTAGCAAGGTGATAGATATGATTTTCTTCTTCATCTTCATTATCTTATTTCCCATTGCTAGGTCCCATCCTAAGAAAGATAGGGCATTAGACCCAAGCATAGCTTGAACCCAAGAACCTACCAAGCCCTCGCAAGGCAATGTCTTCTAGCTTTTTTTCCCCTTTTATTTTTCTTAGTCAAGATGGGACTTTTAAGCAATTTTAGCCCATAAGCAATTGTGCAAACCTCAACCCCTCACACACTACAAGGCTTCCTCATGACATGAAACTAACCAGGAACTTGTACCTAGGCTAGCTACCTTGCAAAATAAAGAGTGACACCTATTGACCATTAGGCTAGCTAAGATGACACTCACATTTAAACACTTTCAAAAAGGGGAAAGCAACAAACACATCCCTCTCAAAGAGACCACTCAATCCTTAGCCCAAATCTTGGCATCAACTCCATGTAACATATCATAGATTATCCTTGCCCCTTACCTCAAAACAAAATGACAAACAAAGCAAGAGAAAGGTGATAGAGACACTTGATGTCAAAAAGAATCCACATCACAGCTCTTGGATTCATCCTTGAATGCAAAACAAACAACTTGCACAACAAAGCTCAACAATAATGCATAGGTCAAAAGCATTTACGCCCAAGAAGGGAAATGGAATGGCCCTCTTAGCCTAATGAGATATATCTAAAAAGCACAACACACTTCCAAAAATACTTCATTGATCCCTAAAAATATCTCATCATGTTTGATTCCTAGACCAAGGAAAGGGCTACTTAGAGATGCTAAGCTCATACATCCATTAAGAAGAGTGAATCAATATCCATAATACCTTCTCTTTACTAGATTTTACATTCCATTCACCATTCCTGATACAATGATTTAGAAATCATGTCTATGAATCAATATCAATTTGTAAGCTTAAGCTTGTAGTCTTCAATTCAGTCCACACCTCTTTCTACAAAACCATTGCAAAATTTTGCACAATGTGGGACTAATGTTTCCCTAAAAAAAGACACAATGTCCTCTAGTTGGACACTTTTATCAAAAGGAGTATCAAAAAGAGCTAGATACCAAGCTACACTTAGTGTATCCAATGACTTTTCTACCACATACATATTTAACTCATCCTTTAAGTCACTAGTTACAACATTTCCCTCTCTAGCTAAACTTTTGGATCTCCAAACATACTTTAGACATGCCTTATGTCGAGTAGCCGATATAGTCTTGATTATCATCATCCACATTCTCACTCAAGGCAATAAGCTGTACAAGGCTAGAACCAAATTGAGGTAAGGAGCACTAATCTCTCCTCATCCTTTTCTTATTTTTCTTGAATGACCTTTAAATGGCTTCCTTGAAAGATGGTTCTTTGCTCTATCACAAGACAAGAACCCCCAGTTCCAATGCCATGTTCTCCATTTTATCCTAGTAAAGATTCATTTGAAAGAGTCATACTAGAAACATATAGTCTACTATTTTGAATTGTATACATTAGAGAAATGCATGGTCCTCTTATGGGTTCATTCACCTCACTTTCACGCCTATAAGGGAAGGTCTTGCAATATCTACATATTGCCTACCAAAATTGAGATCCTTGCCATTATGCATAGTCTCTCTTAACTCTTGAGCTCAATGCACAAAACTCATACCTCATTTGTAATAGTCTGCACATTAGTCTGGGAATCGTTCTATTCATCCATAGTAACTATATGTACATCAACCCCTTCCTTACTTATAAAATCACTCAATAGGGTGGGAAGGGTGGCTACCTCACATGGGGCTGCATTCTACCACTTAAGGAATGTTTAGCCTTAAGGCTTGATACCCCATCTTTCCTTAGGAGATGTTTCCCTTGCTTCTACAAAAAATTCAATACCTAATAAATCCTTAAAATAGTAACATAATTTGCAATCAAGTCAAGAATTGTGACATCATGTGCAGGAGGTCTAAGATAACTCTTAGATCGAGTTGTATGTTTTTGTGCAAGACTTTGACCATCATCAATGCGAAAATGTTCCTTAGGCACTTCACTAGATTTGTTTGCATGATGTGTACAACGACTTAACCCATAATGCCTTAAACTCAGTTGTGAGGTCATTAATGGGGCAATAATTTAATAACATGGCCCACATGACAACAACAACACTCACCAATCCATAAAGGATCGACATGCTAACCTTTAGAACTTGTTGAGCCACTCATCCTAGAAGCCATGATACACTTACGATATCAAGCCCTCTTGTCTCATGCCATCTAAAGCAAAAATATACCACATTTACATCCTAATCATGCCAAAGAATTAAAAAATATCATATTTAGTGTACAAAGATTGATTCATTATATTCCTTCTTAACTTTAGGCATAATGGATGATACCAAGGCTGCCCTCATGTTACCAAATCATCATTTTTTTGTTATAGCTAATTTTTTTTCACATTTTTGGTGTTTTATAAATGAGATATGATATGTTTTATGATCAAAGATATAGCCCTAATTTTACATTATTTATTTTCTTTTTATCATATATTTATTTTATTTTTAATGTATTTTAAAACTATTTTTAAACAAATTTTCTCACCAAAAAACCATATTTATTATAAATCATTAAAAATTTCATGAAAATAGAGAAATCAACCATATTTATTATGTGGAAACACATCAAACAATCACAATAACATATTATATGCAGAATATAAGCAATTACCTGAAAATTTTGCAAATGCCATAACATGTTGTATAGATCATGATTCCCAAGGTTTATGACACTATGAACAACTGTTGAAACACTTGGAAACCCTTCAATATTCTTTAATACAATACTATAGCCATCACTTTTCACACTCCATGTCTTTGTCCATTCTGATTTTTCACCACCCCCCAATGTGTAAAAACTAGCTTCCTGTGTGTAGAGAGGGGAAGAGAACAAGAATGAAACCCAAGAGGAGAAAGAAAGGCTAAAATCTTTGCTCCTCCTCCATATCAAGCTTCAAGGGTGATATCATCTTGAAGAGCATGAAGAGTAGGCCCCAATATATGCATTCAAAATTGGCAAATGAGGAAGATCAAGGGAAAGAAATTTATCCACAACATGATGGAATGGATTTGCTACATGATTCCCCCCCTCCCCCCCCTCTCTCTCTCTCTCTCTCTCTCTCTCTCTCTCTCTCTCTCTCTCTCTCTCCACAATTTGGACATTTTTAATATCATATGCTTTCCCACCTTGGCTCATGCCCCTTTAAAGTTGCTCCACACTCACTCATAATTTGTACCATTTTGAGCCATGCAAATGTCCTCCCAATATTTCCCTCTTGCATTAAGGCATTTTGACATAATTTTTGGCTCAAAATACATTGTTTCAATGTGGGACACAAGTATAACCCTTGTTACGCCTCCAACGCTAACTTTGCACTCCATCTTGGTTTTGCCTTTGAACTACACTATGAATTGTGCCTTGGACACATTGCAAAATGAACTTCATTTGAGTCCTTTATCTTGATTTGTGGGCTTTAAATCTTCAAAAACCGCTCATGCATCCAATAAAATGACTCTATCTTTGCTCTTTAAAATCTCCTCTTAACATAACATAAACATTGTATTATATCCATAAAACGTGCATAGTTATTCAAGTTATATGTTCAAAACTATAGAAAACCTAGTGCTAGATCGAGTACCATCTTGTTGACCCACAACCTACCTTACAACAAACCAAATGAAAATGGCAAATGTCATTGGGAAAAGACCATCAAAAAACATTGGCGACTTCAAAAACTACAAGGATCTCCCAATTTTGATGGATACATCCAAGCATATCCTCAACGGCAATCCATCTAGAGAACAAAATAGAATTGAAAATTGTAAAACCTTGATACAATCTTCAAAAAATATAATTGCTTTCAAACCCAACTAATACAAAAAAAATTCATATCCAAGACTACTAAAAGACATGCTTGATAGATTTGAACTTAAGTACAAAGACACACTTGAGAATCCACTATGAAAAGGTGTTGCCCAAGTCCTACTACATACCAAAACAAACAACATTTCCACATAAACAATGATATGCTTTACTATAGATTCAACATCTTGCTCAAGGCCTTGGAAAAAGTCACAAAAGGATAAGTGGATGATAGACTATAAAGGTACATGGACGTAAACCACTATACTCATGGTCACGAAAAGCTTGTTGTGACCATTGAAAAGATCACATAGTTACTTAGCAGTGAGGTCTACAATTAAATCCATAACATCCAAACCAATCCATTTGATGCTATCATAAATGTTACAACAATTGCTCAAACATACATTTTTTCAAACCTCAAGTACATTTAACCTCCCCTCCTCCAATTTTTTTATAAAAAAACACTCTCTAATAATAGCATTCCTCGCAGAAGTGTAGAGACAAGAAAATCAATAAGAAACCAAACTTTTACCCAAAGGGAGTGAGCCTGGAGTGGTGGAAGCATGCGAGCAAAAGCAAGAGCTATGGTGGAAGGAGAAAGAGCAAGAGAGAGAGAGAAACACACACACACACACACACAAGATGTGGGAACTCCAACAGTCACAATGTGCGATCGGCCTTCCCTTTATTCAAATGTCATAAAAGAATAAAGAATGTAGTGATAGTGTGCCTGCCACCTAATGTGTACAAGTGTGCAAGTTCTATTAGTGTATTAATATACAGGTAGCTAAGCACATGTGTCTTTACCCCTAATAACTTTCCATTTAAAGGCAAATGTGCTCCTAGTGAGGAGAGATCGAGAAAAAAGTGACAAAGTACAAATGTACATAAGTACAACAGGATTAGGAAAGACATCATCTCATCCAATGCCCATCAACTTCCTAAGGAAGACAAAACACTCTGTTGAGAGATTTTTTGTGAGTAGATCTATAAGATTTTTGGTCAATTGAGATCTTGACAAGATCACATTGTCCTTGTTGACGATCTCTCTAATGAAGTGGTAATGCACCTCAATGTATTTTGTCTTTGCATGGAAGACATGATTCTTGGCTAGCAAGATAGCACTCATAGAATCCAATTGTAGTGTAGGGACCACATCAGGAATACCAAGGTCCCACTAGACGGCCTAACCAAAGAGCCTCCTTGCAAACCTTAGTGGGGCTGCACCATACTTGGCATCGGTAGTAGAGAGGGTCGTGCATTTCTGCACCTTAGACATCTAAGAAACAACACCTCCAACAAAGGTGAAGACATAGCTGGAGGTGGACTTTCTACTATCTGCATATCCTCAATAATTACAATTAGTGTACCCCATGACTCCTATATCTTGGCCACCATAACATATACACATAGATGTTATGCCCCTCAGGTACCTCATGATAATACTCTTGGCGGTATCCTAATGTCATCTGCCAGGTGTAGCCATATAGCGTGCCATAATTGTCACTGCAAATACGATATCACGACAAGTGGAGATCATGGCATATATCAAACTAACCGCGATCGAGATATAAGGGATCTTGGCCATCTCGGCCTTTTTCTTATCAGAATGTGCACAATCAACTTGACTAGCCTCACATGAAAAGACAGAGAACAACAAATAGGCTTACCATCTTGCATATGAAAACACCCAAGAACTTTCTAGATATACTCCTTCTGTTATAGATAAAGGAGCCCCTTGGAGCTATTGAGCGTGGTGTGCATCCTAAGAATATGCGAGGCTTGTTCCATGTCTGTTAACTCCCTCAGTGCAACAAAAGTAAAAAAGAAAGCAAAAGAAAATCAAAAGAAGCAAGGCAAAGTGAAAAAAAGTGGCCCAATGGAAAAATAGAAGAAAAAATGCCAAAAGTGTAGGAGTAACTTTAAAAATCCAAGGCAAGTGCAAAAAATTAAAGTCACATTTTAAATATAAAAGCGCGCCCTAAATTTTTGTAAAAGAATGTTAGGCTCCCTCTTGTGCAATTTGTAAATGTAGATAGGCATGGGTGAAGAAACAATGTAAATAGGAAGAGAATAGGGGAAGAGGACCTAGGCTAAAATGTCCAGTCATGTAAAAAATGGGATAGGTGCCCAAGGAAGAGATAGGGCATGTATAAAAGAAAAAAAGTGAATGAAGAAGCTCATTCTTATGTGTGGCCTAAACTAACTCTCTTCTTCTTCTTCTTCTTCTTCTTCTTCTTACTTGTGCTTGTTCTTGTGCTCGCTTGAGAGAGGGAGTGTGAGGGAGTGAGGAAGGTGAGTGTGTGAGGGTGAGGGACTGTGGTGGAGAAGCTCTCCATCTTCCCCTCTTTTCTTATTCTCTTCTCTTCTCTTGCACGCAGCAATGGAGCTTGGAGCTTGAGAATCAAGCATGCATCTTGGATCGTGGAGCTACCAGATAGCTCAAGGCAACTCAATCGTGCATAAAGGTAAGCTCACTATACTCGTAGGTGTGAGAGTGTGCATGGCTATGTGAGGGGTAGCCACATTGCACTTGGCTTGAAACGCTTGAAAAAATAAGCAATCCATGGGTCTTGGTGATCAAGCATGAGCTCCCATATTTTGATTTCGTTGTCGGGACCAAAGGATTCAAGCTTTGAGTGCTTGTGAACTCCGAATTGAGCATTGAAGTAGGGTTTGCCCCGACGAACTAGTGCTTTGAGATAGGTAGGAAGCGAGGGAGTCAAAGGGCATTTCCTCTCCTTTGCAAGTAAGTTTTGTTGTTTTTCAGATTTAAGTAAGTAGCTTGGAGTAGAGTATGTGTTTACTTTGTGTTTTGGATAGAGCTCATTTGTGTGTATTCAGTCAAGAGAGAGAGCTTGAGAGAGAGAGAGAGAGAGAGAGAGAGAGAGAGAGCTACAGAGGGCAAGAGCATAGATTTGCTCAATGATTTGTATTTCCACATCCCCAAGCCTCATAAGTATGCTCTGAGTGTCATTTGATGCTTATTGATCATAGTCAAGACCCTGGTTGCAATATTAGAGTAGGCATTTGGAGTGTTTGACTGATTTTTTGCCATTTTGGACCCTCATTGCCACACTCAGACGCCATTTGCATACTTAGACGATCTCAATTGAGTCAAATAGTTCAAATCATGGATGGCAACAAAATCATCCAAGTCCCAGACTTAGACTTGGACCCTAAACTTCATTTGACCTCAAACAGCCATGCATTCGGCCTCAGAGGGCCAAGGCATCACGCTCAGACAGCGCGTGACTTGGACTCGAACATCCAAGTCTGCAACTCGGACATTGCAACTCAGACAAGTATACAAAACAATATTTCTAGCACATCAAACCCATCTCAGGGCTAGCACAAACCTAAGTCCAAGCTAGGCGACATCCCCATAGGCCTCTAGATGCATAAAATGACTCATAGAGCTGACAGCCTTAGGAATTGCAACCCCATGTTCCAAAAATGACTGTAATCATTTTTCATTAGTTGTCTATCATGATAGAGACCCAAATTAGCTAACTGAACCTATTATCCCTCATATCACGCATCTAGAATAGAGTAGAGACCAGAAATGACTATCAAGCATGGCCCTCATCTGTAAAAAGAAGCTGTAATTAGCTAAAATTGATTGAAAAGAGTATAATCTACATTTCTTCACTCGCACATCATATCACTTAAACACTTGGAGTACACCAAAAAAGTAGTACACTAGAAAGCCCGATTTTGCATAGCACATCAATAAGCACCAGTTGAGCATCTGAGTGGATATAACATTGAGGATTATTTTGAATAACAAGGAACTCACACAAGATAACATATGTTAATGAACCCACTAGTAGGGGAAGACCCCATGACACCAAATGAGTGACCAAGAAAACCAATCATTGAAGATTGAGAGGCGTGAGTCATCAAGCCACTTAGGAAGCAATAAAGACCGGCACAATTAGGGATGCAATTTTACCCAATTTGATCAACCTGATCGATACCCTAGTTGCTCAGGAAACCATCGACATGTCAAGAACTAGCGCCAACCCTAGAGACGATGAACTCGACTTGGGGGAATTCCCAACTAATATCCAATAGCTTGTAAACCTGTATGACCTATGAACCAAAATGGTGCATCATGGTAGATCGACCAACAAGGAGATCATAGCCAATCTAGAGGAAGAGAGAAAGTTAGCAAGAAAATTGTTGTAAAGCATAGCCACCTACAACCAAGAGCAGCAAGCTCAAAAACACAAACAAGACATAGAAATGTGTGAGGTCCAACGCGTCTTGGATCTCACTAAACAAAACTAGGGCAGGACCAAATGTTGAGGGGAGAGAGCACTAGACGCAGAACTTACACTGAGAAAGCTTCTTGTGACTCTTAGACAATACAACTGTTGTAGAGCAGAGCAGAGTATCCCTAGCAACTACATTGCTATCAAGGCTAGGAATCACATCAAACTTTAAGATCCAAACCAAGATATATGCGGTTGCTAAGCAACTCAATAAGTAGGCAATGAGACATACAACTTTGTAGAGCAGTTTGAGCAAGTATGCAAGATAAACAGCCTCATAGGCCCTGCTTAATGCACACGAACTTTCAAAAATTTCCTAGGAGACAAAGGACAGATGTAGTACACTAGTTTAGATAATGCCACCTAACAAACGAGCAATCTCCACTATATTCATAAACAGAATTCGAAGCGAAGAGGTTTACAAGGCCTTGGTGAGCAACTCAAACTTGCAAAGGGATGTGCTAGCTAGGGCCTTTGAAGAAGCCATATGTGCGGATGACTTGCTCAAGGAGAGAAGCCCAAATGCCATAACTCGAGATAGCACTGCCTCTATATCCTCAGAGAGAGCTACAACCATTAGCGAAAGATCCAGCCAAAGCACACAAGACAAGGAAAAGACTTTCGACCAGTGCCAAAGGAGTTGGTAGACATGAAGCTAGAGTTAGCTAAGCTTCAAGAGATGATAAGAAGGCCCACACGACCTCACATGCAATGTGTGCATTGTGGAAGAAATCACCTTCCAGGTAAGTGACTGGATCCTAGGTCGAGACCATGTGCTAATTGTGATAGATTTGGCCACTATGCAATGAATTGAAGATTGCCGGAACAATTCCCATACCCATGCAAATATAGTATCACCTAGGGAATAGGATGCCAAATTTCAAAAGGGGAGCTCCATTAGCTTTCTAGCACCCAACGACTCAAAGCTAGTCATCCCTAGGATGGATGTCAATCCTATATGGATATATAGACCACAAGGACCCGTTGTGAGCCATCCACACTGAGCGACACTCTAATACATTACGTAGAGGAGCCGAATGATGACAAAGTGTTCAGAAACCCTCACGTCTCATATGACAAAGATGGTAGCCCCATCTTGATGGATTTCAGACCAGTGTCGATGATGGCATTAGGTAGGGGAAGAGATAGAGGTCTAGGAGGACAAAACCAAGAACCTGCTGGACTTGTGGTCACCCAGGGCATATCTCATCTTGTTGCCCCGAGAGGGAGCAAGTTTACCGAGACAAGGCCAAACTAAGATGTCCAAAGTGTAGGATTACACTTGTACACTGAGTGTCCTAGGTAGAAAAACTCCACTAGTTTCAGCAAAATCATGCCATATGTATCATTGGGTTGTTCAGAGTTGAGACACTTGATGGTGAGGCCACACCGAATCTGAATGTCATGGCCCAAGCAAAAACTAAGCAGACCAACATTTCATTACTTGGACCTAGCAACCTTGATGTAGCTTCAATAGGAAAGAAGAGTCGTAGGAGAAGAAGAAAGAGGGATAAGGTGAAGATTATGCTCAAAAAGACAGTGCCACCACATTACTCAAGGGAAAGCAAGTCACAGATGCATAAGCAGAAACATTTACTCCTAAGATAATAGAAAAGGGGAGTGCCAAGATTGGAGAGTATCTAGACGTGAGGCACCAATTAGATGTAGTAGATAAGGTCAAGGAATGGGTGAGAAAAGTCCAAGAGTACCTAAAGGATGTTGAACCCATCATGAAGATGAGATCGATGAGCTCTCTAGCATGAGCACACCGATTTCACCTATGCGGGTAAGATTGAGAGATGCATCTACACCCCATGTAGCATCACATAGACAAAGCTTAGATGCCACAAGGGACCACCCGAAATCACTAGCAAGAGAGCGTAGAGCCTGATGAAAAGAAAGTGGTTGGCAATCTACTATGACATTGATATCAGCCTCTATGACTCTACCTTTGTGAGAGCTACTTAGGCAAAACCCAATACTATGGCAAGTGTTGAAGCAGTGGGTAGAAGGACCTGATTAGCTTGAACTGACCAACTTGCCTAGTGGACCATGACACAACAACGCAATTACCAAGCTTAATCCTAAAATCAATGCCTAAGTTCTTGCACGTAAATGCTTTTTGGAAAGGCACAAAAATGCATGTAGTTTTACCTATCATAGCATTAGGAGATGCCACGAGAAAGGGAATTGTAGATATGGGAGCAGGAGTCAGTGTGCTCAACCATATAGTCTAGTAGGCCTAGGGTAGCCCATATATGAAGAATGCAATATTTAATGTCACTCTAGCTAACGCAATGAAGGTTAGACCATTTGGAGTACTAAAAGATTGGCCCTTGAAGATAACAAGAGTTCAGATCTTGGTGAACTTCATAGTCATGAAGGGAGTGGATTATAACATCCTGCTAGATTGACCCTGGATGCAAAACATATAAGTGATAAGAGATTGGGGTAACTATCTAATATTCTTAGGTAATAGATCAAAAGATATAAGAGTCGAGATGGACACTTGGAAGACCATGCCGATCAAACTAGATGCCATCTGTGCCATCTTGAAAGGAGACTCACAAATCAAAAATTCCTACATGCCACTAATGAAGTATATCCCTTGCTCTGAGGATGAGTGTGATTGGATGCATGTGCTAGCCACCTTCGATCTGCAGTTCCTAGAGGATGAGGAGGATTATAAGTAGGCTACAAGGATAGCCAATGAGTCCTACAAAGCCATACCACCTTAGCTGCCAAAGAGTAGGACCCTACCATTAGTATCACTCTACACGATGGCTAGGAGCTCTAGCAGGCAACCAACACCTATCCCTTTTCACATTCCATCTACCAAATTCGAACTCTAGGGGATTCTTGAACACTTGATGAGAGAGCTAGCTGGTAACCCAGCTATCAATCTCAAACCCCTCAAGGACCTCATGGAGAAGCCAAAGTGGCAGTGGACACCAAAGTGCATGTCTTGAACCTATTTTACAATTGGGCACTAATCATGGACGAGAAGAAGGCTAAAAGTGGAAGCCTAGAAATGATGAGTAGTTAGAATATGATGATTCAGATGATGAGTACGAAGGTTGTTACTCTACAAATGAGGAAAGTGAGGAAGAGGCCAAGACAATAGAGTACGATATAGATGCTTGAATGATCAAACATATACAAGTAGACTCCAAGCCACGAAAAGCTAATGTCTTTAGGATCAAAAGAAGAGTCATCATGATGGAATGCAACTATACTTGGTTGGACCACCTAGGTGTAATAGACTATGAGCAAGCCAAATTAGTTCAACATAGTATTGCACCACTCTTTAGAACTAAATTGGCCTCAAATCTGTGACCACCAAGGGAAACTCCTTCTTCTAGTGAAGGTTGTGAGTTTAACTCTGAGTTAAAAGTGAGCTCCGAAAGCAATCCAAAAATACCCAACCACCTAAGTCCAAACACACCAAAGAGGGCCTACCAATCCACCTAAGGCGCAGGCAATTGAAGGAGAAAAAGAGGAGGCAGTCAAAGGGGTCAGAAGCCAAAGAGCAAAGGAAGCCCTAGGATCTATGAAAGCACTTCACAAAGTTCAAAAATGGTGACATGGTAGTGATCTTGCTGGGAGCTAAGACAAGTAAGTGAACCAATAGAAGGGCTTGCTAAGGTCAAGGAAGTTAACTTAGCGAGGGAAGGGGAAAAGCCTCAACCCGTGTTCACAATAGACAACCTAACTGACAAAGAGGAGACTAATCTCATCACTCTCCTGTGAGAGTACATGGATGTGTTTGCTTGGTCCTTAGATGAACTACAAGGAGTAGATCCAAGGATCATGACTCATAACATCCCTATGACTCCCAATGTGACACCAGTTAAGCAACGACCATAGGCATTAATTGCTAAGTTATCCAATGTAGTCAAATCTCAACCTCCCCAGTAGGCCTTAAACCCTCCTATGAGCAGATATCTATCCTTACTTTGGCCTAAAACCCAACCATGAATATGGGGGATGACCCAATCTCACCTGCATCAAACGTTTGGATGCCACCTTCAACATGCTTGTTAAAAGCTATGAATGGTTAGATTTAGGCCTTCTAGATGAGCTATTAGCAATGGATGCACACTCCTTGCCATGCACCTTGGAAGAATATGAATTCATGTTTGTCAAGATTCCCATTGTAACCAAGGAATTGATTGCCAATGAGATTTCTTGAGAGCAAAATCTCAATCAGCAGGTTGATCACCTTCTATAACAAGAGCAAAGTCTTTGCAACAAACCAAGAGCTAGAAGAGATGAAAAAGCTAGCTAGCTTTGAATGTTCCTCCCTGTGAAAATGGTATGCTCTCCATCTCCAATGGAAACAAGAGGGTTGCCAAATTATGACCAAGGCCGAGCAAAGACGTGCAATCAAAACCTCATAGTACAACTCAACCTATGTGGCTCCTACCTTGTTTAGGGTCTTGGCCATCACTCGCAATTGATGGTGTTATGGCCCACCCCTATTTGGATCGAATCCTGACCAAGGAAGAACTACACATTGCTAGCAGGATGAACTCTATTGACTTCCTAACTGATGTCCTAATCTACATTATACATGTAGGTAGGTATAGAAGTCTAGTAGCAAGAATTTCTTAATATTGATCTGCATGTGACCCAAGATGAAGGTGAGGACAGATTAGAAGGGCTAAAAAGAAAGCTAGAAATTACAAGAAGAACCATAAGGTACGGTCTCTAGGAGCACACCCCTGTAGCCAACACTAGCCTAAGCATAAAGCAACAATGATAGTACTTGAGACAGACTGGGTTCTTGACAAAGGAACTGGAGGAGTTAGGGTTTGGAGAGCAGGAATAATAGATGTAGTGCCCTACTGAAAAGCAAAGAGAGCTAGTGCAGGAAGAGGGGCCAGACTTTGAGCAAGGCCAAGATGAGGAAGAGCAACCATATGAACCTAGCCCACCATGATAGGAGATGCCACCTGAAGATCCTGAAAAGCAAAGAGAGCTAGTGCAGGAAAAGGGGCTAGACTTTGAGCAAGGCCAAGATGAGGAAGAGCAACCATATGAACCTAGCCCACCATGATAGGAGATGCCACCTAAAGATCTTGAGGGAAGTGTAGTTCTAGAAAGGGTGATGGAAGCAAAAAGGAAGAGAAGAGAGATGGTGGAGCAAGCATAAAGGAGGCTAAGAGCCCAACCGTAGCAAGTCCCTGAAGTTCAGATCCCGCAAAGAGAAGAATGCTATGCTATAAAAATTGGGCCCAAGAACCACATGCCATCAGGAAGTAGTGGAAGAACAAATGCAACCTTTTGAGTTCTCCTTCCACTACCCTTGCTCTTTAAATAAGGACCTGTCTCTCACAGTAGTGGAGTAGGTGATTCAACTCGCACAACGACTAGGGAACCGATGGACACATGAAAGAGGAAAATACCCTACAAGGTGGTAGAACGAGCCTGCGACTACTAACAAGACAAGGTTTGGGAGATCCCAAAGTCCTCATCAGAGCAGATACAAAGACCAACCAAAATGGTGGCAATGCGTGTGGGACTCCAACCTTGATGCTTGGATAGCCTTTTGTAACACCATAGTGGAGGAGCACAATGATTTCACCTACATGCCATATCTATGGAGAATAGGGGTAGACTATAACCGAGATGTGCATGGCAAGTATGATTTTCCCAAGATCTATAATGTGAATGCAGGGAGTCCAAAGGATGCTTAATCTTCACTAAGTGAGTCATTTGCCCATCCATCATGCACTTTCTCGATGAGTTTCTTCCTACCTTAACCCGTGTTCATCACTACCTATAATTATCTCAGGGTACTCAGGATTTTGCTCAAGCAAAAGCCCACAACAGAAGAGGCCTAGCTATCGCCACTCTTTTTTTATCTCAATGTAGGAATCGATAGCTGCGCGATGGCTTGCCTCATGATGAGGGCCACACTCCTACCTTCCTTTTGTATGGCGGTCCTTGAATATATGAATGGCATCCACTTCACCAAGTGCAGTCACCCCTTCCTGTCAAAAAACACCCCTAAACATACGTATTAACATAAAAGGCTACTTGCAAAGCAGACTCTTCCTTACCAAGTCTCTTAGGCCTCCTTTTGCAATGTAGCTCTTGAAGGGCATTGGGATGACCTCTAGCATGCTCCCTCCTAATGTACTAAATATAATTATTTTTTTTAAAGGAGAGAAAGAAAGAGAGCAAATAAAAGACAAAGATGAAGCACAAGAAAAGGACAAAATGGAATTCTCATGTACCATTAAAGTGCCACATACATTGCACCTAGGGACAATTACCTTCCCCCACTTCACACTTAGGGCACATCAAGGGACAAGACATGCCTAGGGAGTTTACACTCACCTATGGTTAGACCTATCTCCCTAAGTCACACCCATAGCACTTCCCCTACACAATTTGGGTCCTCAAGTGTGGGACAACACCACAGGATGAGGTTCAACCCCCAACTCCCACTTCCATTAGCAAGGACACCATACATTGCACGATGAGGTACGCACACCCCCAAGTAGTGCACTTCCTTTTCCTTTTCAAGTACATTCAATAATGCACAACCAACTACCAATCTCGAAGGCCCCCCGTCACCCACTCAATCTCTTCTCGACCTCCACAACCTCACATCCATTTTGTTATGCTTCTTCTCCATGGCCAATCTCCCCAAAGCCCCATCATCAACCCACATTGCAAACCATCAACCACCTAAACCCTCACCAACAAGTGTAATACACAAAGCTGAATAGCTCCCACTAAATAAAAATTCAAATGTCAGATGAGAAAATAAAGCTCAAAACTTCATGATGATGATATCCATACATCCAAGATCCATACAGCATACAACTAGAAGCATAAAATCCAATTTGTATTCTTCAAGCATGTAACTACATAAGCCATTGAAGCAACCAAGGCGTGAATCATAGTCAAGATGAATATTTTCAAGCTCAAAATTGAAGCTCAAGAGCATCCCATAGTATATTCAAGTGCATAGACCAATGCTAAGCATCAATACATATATATGAAACACCCGAATGGCATTCAAGGGCGGCAATAGGCATTTAGTATTCCTTGAGAAAATTTTGTTGTCCATTGTATTAAAATGGTGAGATCTCTATTGAAATTGAGCCAATGCAAGCTATCAAAGCCCAAAATCATTCCAAGTCATAGTATCAAGCATCCCCAAGTGGCAAGCTAACATTCGGGCATTAATACCAAGCCCCGAAAGCATCAAATGACAAGAGGCATATGCTTTTCTCAAATAAATAACATTTAGTTTTGCTATTACAATAACGTAATCTCTAAGAAAACTGAGCAAAATGTGCGCTCGAATAAGCTCAATAACATCTCACATCAATGCCATATAATCTCCCAAGTATCCAACATCAATATATGTGTGTACTTGCATGTTGAGAAGCATGCACAAGCTCAAATGTCTGAGAAAACTCTATTTGGACCTATATAATAGCAAGTCTGTTGTATATTTCAGCAAGGAATGGAGGTTGGGAGCTCCAATACACAAGTAACCAATGCTGGGAAGAGTCCAAGAGGTTGCCCAAGTGTTGGGGGTTTGCAGAAGAGGGACCAAGCTGATAAGGGAGGAGGGCTAGACAACCAGGTGCAAATCACGCTGGCTGGTCTAATGTGGTCGTTGCTATGGTGCTTCAATGAAGTGGGTTCAAGGAAGTCCCAATTATGCCGTAAAGAAGCCTTAATAGGCTCTGCTAGAGCAATGGGAGATCAAGACATACATTAAAGGTTGAAACCATGGCTGCCCATGACTGTGAACTACTGTAGGTATTCGAATGGAAGGTGAAGCAATGTCAGGTCAAGCTTGAGATCTCGAGGAAGATGGCTCTGATACCAGTTGAAGGGAGTGAGCCCAAAGTGGAAGCACGCGAGCGAAAGCCAGAGCTAGAGAGAGAGAGAGAGAGAGAGAGAGAGAGAGAGAGAGAGAGAGAGAGAGAGAGAGAGAGAGAGAGAGAGAGAGAGAGAGAGAGAGAGAGAGAGAGAGAGAGAGAGAGAGAGAGAGAGAGAGAGAGAGAGGCAATATGTGGAAACTCCAATAGTCACAATGTGTGACCGGTCTTCCCTTTATTCAAATGTCACTGAAAGAATAGAGAATGAAGTGACAGTAATGGGTACTTTCCACCTACAATGTACAAGTGTGCGCGTACTATCAGTGTAGTAATACTCAGGCGGCAACGCACAAGCACCTTTATCCCCAACATTACTAGCACCAAAGTATTAGCCTAAGCCACTACAAAATGGATAATCCAAAAAACATAGTAGCTCTACTCATCATTCAAGTCAATGAGGAGCATGGAACAAATCATTTACTAGTTATTACTACGCTAAAATAGTTTCTTCTCTTCAAAAACTAATATTTTTAATATCTCATTGGGTGTCTAGACAGGTTGTTGTAGCTTGCAATAGTTGCATTGTTTTCAAGATTGTGTCTCGCTCCAAGTACCTTCCCTTTTCAATGTTATTAGTTATTGCCTCTATGTTGACCTCAAAATTATCCTTGAATGGTTGGTACTTTTGGATGTCTTTCTTCATTTTTTTAATGGGATTTCTTTTGTGTTATCGAATTCTTTTTTTAATGTTCATCGTATGGCCTTTCAAAAATTTGAAGTTTAAGTTCACTCATCATTTCTTAAACTCTAATGAAATATTTAATAACCTTTAACAAAATTGGTAGTTTTTCAACATTCATAAACTGAATGTCTTGCCTTTGTTTGATTTAAATAGTCCTATAGAACACTCATAATTTTTTTTAAAAATGTATTTTGTGTTCAACTTTGATTTTCAAGCAACAAAAAGAAAGACACACTCCTCCAAATTACTAAACAACAAGCATTTGGACCCCAAAAAATAAAAAGAAAAAACCTAAATCTAGCTACATTAGTGAATGCTTTAATAAAGCTTTTAGTAATTAATTTTTTTTTCAATACATATTTCAATCAATTTTAATATTCCAATGTTTTGGCAAACTTTAATATTAACTTTAACCAACTTTGATTATTAAATTATTTTATTAACCTTAAGAATGAAAACCTTTAAGATTATAAATGTTTTATGATGACATCAAATCACTTAGAAATTAGAATGTTTTGTTATTATGGTTTGTTAATCTTTGTTAGCATTGCCCTTTAGGGCATATGATTATACAACGGTGCGATGACAAGGTGATTGTGGCCAAAAAAATGTACCCATTGTTAGCTTTAGTTAAGTCACCCACTTTTAGACTCGTTACTAAAGGCTTTTCTTTTGGGCATACACAAGTTCTCAAGAAAAGAAAGAAATGTAATTGCATGGTGAGAAAGGCAAAAAAAAGGACCACAAATGGCTTTTTGGGGGGATTAGGGAATTTTTCTTTACAAAAGTTTTTCTTTTCTTGCTTTTTTACCTCTTCAAATCAATCCTGCAAGAACTCTTGCATTCTTGACTTTTGTTGCGTTTCATGTTTGCATGTCTTCTCATGCAACCTTGTTCCATGATGTCTTCTTCTTCTTCTTTGTCATCTTCCTTTTCTTTTTTAATGCAATGTAACCTTCATGTCCTTCTCCCTTTCCTTTCACTCACTCCAATCAAACATGTCCTTCTTCCCTTCATTCCCCTCACTCTAATCAAACACTAGATGAAGAGATTCCCTACATATAGAACCACGTTATTGGGCTCTTTGCCAATGGTGGGCATCTGGCCGAAGGACATCAAAGATGCACTCAAAACCCTAGATGTTGCATCTATTGAGAGACATGCTAGGTATGTTGATATGTATAAAGAGGTTGGATTCTATGCTTTCTCTTCCTTGAGGGCATTCTTTCCTTCTCCTCTTAGGCACAAGTTGACAAACAAGGGAAGAGTACACAGAAGCTACCACATAGTTGTTTACTTATGCAAAGGGGCATCAATTCTTAGGGGAGCACACGGAGAGAGAGAGAGAGAGAGAGAGAGAGAGAGAGAGAGAGAGAGAGAGAGAGAGAGAGAGAGAGAGAGAGAGAGAGAGAGAGAGAGAGAGAGAGAGAGAGAGAGAGAGAGAGAGAGATGTGTTGGTAGAACAAGCTTGAACAATAACCAGCTTCAAGGACATGTCAAATCCATCATCATTTTTTATATTCAAGATCACAATCTCAACCAAGTAGGCTCTCATTCTTATACAAGTGAGAGGGGTATTCTATTTCTTGGCAAGATGATCGAGAATGATAAACACATGATAGGTGGGAATGTGAATGAGAAATGATTCTCTCCTAGGTTGCTAGTTGATGTTCCTACCACAAACCTAACGAGACAAAGTAGTTGTGATGCATGAAGTGTGTCTCCAATCTTGACAAGCATATCATGTCATCTTAGCAAGTACTTATCTTTCCCATTGATTAAAGAAATGGCAATGCATATCATCTAAAGCAATATTGATTTGACACATTTACTTACAAATCTCAATAAGTGGGTTCTCCAAGGGTTTTTTGACTCATTAGAGTTAGAGAGGGGATTCTTAAATGTATGGGAGATGTAGGTAGAAGCTAGGTGGCTTGATTGTGCATGCATGCAAGGGAAAGAACATAAGGAACAGATGAGCAAGAAGACAACAAAGAAACCTGTTGAAAAGACGACACAAAAGAAGAAGCAGGACGAAGGCCGGGAAAAAGAGAAAGAGGATTTAGAGAGGGCAAAGAGGGAATCCCTCAAGGAGGCCAAAGAGAGGGAGAAGAAGAAAAAATAGGAAGCAGATAGATTGGAAGAAGAGTCTAGGAAAACAGAGAAAGAGAGGGAGGGAAGAGCTGCTGAAGAAGAGGAGGGGCTAAGAAGGAAGGAGGAGGAAGACTTGGCCGAAGCTACACGCCGGTCAATTGAACAGCAAAGTAGAGCAAAATGAAAGAAGGGTGAAGACACTAGCGGGGCGCCTGGATCTGGTAGAGAAAGAGAAGATCCTTACAGAGAGCAAAGTAGAAGCCACCTAGGTAGCCTTTAATACCTAGCAAAAGGCCTTCCTAGATACATTGATGGACACCACCTGCCCAAAAGAAGGAGAGTCATTGGAGATGGTTAAGATGCCACCCCAACCTGCGGAGGTTAAGCTAAGCCTAGATGATCAACAAAAGTACCTATTACTGGCAGGCCTAACCCCCCAGAAAATTGATGCGATAGGGTTTGAAGAGGGAGCACAACAAGGAAACCGGCAGGGGGATGAAACTCAACTTCAATTCGATATGGGAAGCTTTAGAGAAGAGGTGATCTCATAGCCCCCCTCGCCGCATTCCCAAGAGCAACAACCGGTCGACACATCTGCGGAAAGACAAGCCGCGCTCAAGGAAAGAAGGAAAAAATTAGTAGAAGAAACCAGAAAGCAGCTAAGGGCCAAGCCAGTCGTGTAGCCGTCCGCGCCCCTCCCACCATGCCCTAATGACATTCCCGTAGGATTCCACGCAGAACTGGTAGTTCGGGAGTGATAGGAAAGAAAAAAAAAGAGCCATTCACTTTCAGCTTTCTCATGCCCAACAGCCTATGGAGGGTCTTACCACTCAAGGTGATGGAGGAGGTGATTGGGATTGGTAGTCAACTAGGACAGAAGTGGCTAGAATAAAGAGAGAAGAACCCCACTCTTTGGAAAACTGAAGAAGCCGAATTTTGAAAAAATAAAGTGTTTAAAGTGCCACATTCCGTGCAAGGTTATAACTGTTAGCCCCTATGGAGGAGGCATGTGCGCGACATCAACATGCTTGCCTGGATGGATTTTTGCAACACTCTACCCTACAAGAGGAACAACCCCATGTTTATGGCGTGCCCTCGTAGGGTAGGAGTGGATTTTGATGCCACCCTCCATGGGCGATATGATTTTCCCATTATCTACAACTCCAATGTTGTCTCTTTTGAACACACCCTCGTCTTCAACTCAGAAAGCTTGGATGACTCTATGACTCGCTTTCTCGCCGACTTCTCCTCTTGTCCTGATCCAGCTTTCATAACTACATGCAATTATCTTAGGCTTCTTAAATTATTACTTAAGCAGGACCCAACTCCGCAAGAACGTGGCATGCCTCCCCTCTTCTTTGATCCTAATGCCATCGACAGCTGTGCCATGGCATGCCTAATGATGAGGGCTAGCCTCCTCCATTCTTTTTGCCTAGCTCTCCTGGAAGACATGAACGATAGCCAGTTCACTAGATGTAATCGTCCCTTCCTCTCCACCACTTCACTTCACGTTCTCATGAATCTTAAAGGATACATGCAGAGCTGGCAATTTTTGAGCAAATCCATCCGACCCCCTTCTCCACCTAATTCAGACAATGAGAATTAGGCATTGGATGTCATCCTACTAGTATAATACTTATTATTATTATTATTATTTAAGAAAAAAAAGAAGAAAAAAAAGAAAAAGAAAAGCATGAAAGGAAAATCAAAAAAAGCATCACACGAGGACATGGAAAAACGACTCACTTGAAGAAGCATTTAGCACCACATAAAACACGATCATTGCACCTAGGGGTCCTCAAGTTAGGCATGCCCAGTGGCTTCGATCGACCGGCTCTGCTCCTAACCCCCTAGCCCTTTTGATACCCCACTTCACGCTTAGGGCCCATCAAGGGCAGGACATACCTAGGGAGGTAACACTCACCTATGGTTAGACTTGTCACCCTAAGCTACTTGCACCGTACCTCCCTTTGCACGAATGGGGTCCTCAAGTGTGGGACGTCACCTAGGCTTTCCTTGGTTAGATCCACCTCCCCATTCCACTAGCATGAGCACGATGCACCACACAATAAGGTAGACACTCCCCTTAGGTAGCGTACCGCACCTTCTCCTTTCAGGCATTACAAAAGGCGACAAACCACCAACTTCGGAGACCCCCATCATCCACTTGGCATCCAATTGGCTTCTCCGACAAACATCATTACCAAGCTTCCATAAGCACCCAAGTCTACATGTGGCCCTACCCTCACTCGAACAATTTGCCAACTGCCTACCATTCCCCAATAGCAACCAGAAGTGTCATGGGACTGGCACCCGTCTTGGAGGGGGGTAACGTTAACCCCAAGTTGAGATGGCAGAGAAATGAAGGAAAAAGCGAAAAAAAGATGGAAAAAGAACAAAGACATGCAGGCGGCCTCTAAAGCTAGGCTGGGGCAAAAAGTACAATTTTAAATGAAAGGCGCCTCAAAAAGCTCTAAAGACTCTTGTAAAAGAGCGTCGGGCTCCCTCCTGTGCCAGTTGTAAAATATTAGATGGGTGTAGGCTAGAGACATAAGGCTAGAAGAGGGAAATAGAGAAAGGACCTTACCACAACGGTCGATCATGGAAAAAAGGGATGGGTGCCCATGGGATTTTAGGGCTTGTATATAAAGTTCAAAAAGTGAATGGAAGCTCATTCTTTTGGTATGTGACTAACAAGAGTTATATTCTTCTCATCTCCTTGCTTGTGTATGCTCTTGAGAGAGGGAGTGTGAGAATGTGAGGGAGTGAGTGTGTGGGAGTGAGGGATCAAGAGGATGAAGCTCTTCACCATCTGCTCTTCTCTTCTTCTCTTCTCTTCTCTTCTCTTTTCTCGCACGCGCAGCTATGGTGGATGGAGCTGGGAGATGGAGGGGGCTTGAGGATGCTTGAGCTAGCATCTAGGATCGTGGAGCTACCAGCATGTGTGAGAGAGGAGGCAACTCATTTTGGCATCAAGGTAAGCTCACTACACTCGTAGGATCGATGGTGCATCGGCTAGGTGAAAGATAGCCATTAGAGCTCGCTTGAAACGCTTGAAACAATAAGTAGTCCACGGGTCTTGGCGGTTGAGCGTGAGCTCCATCCACACATTGCCCATAATGATGAGCCATTGGATGTGCAGGAATAGCCACCAAGACATCAAGCTATTAATGCTAATTTGCAAGCTAAAATGCCAGGACATCAAGCTAAAAATGGAAATTTGCAGGCTCAATAGCTAGCAAACAATGATCATTGGGTTAGGAGATCGTCTAGGGCTACTAGAAAACCTAATAGATTCGTTCATGGTGCAAACAATGTGGTTGATTATGTCATGTTGATAGATTGTGGTGACCCATCTTGCTTCAAGGAAGCAATGGACGGACATGACAACAAGAAATGGTATAAAGCCATGCTGTTAGAGATGGAAGCTCTTGAGAAAAATGACACTTGGGACTTGGTGCAGTTGCCTAAAGGGCAGAAAACCCTTCCATGCAAATGGGTTTACAAGATGAAGGTCGCTTCTAGTTCCTCACTAAAGTACAAAGCAAGATTGGTTGCGAAGGGGTACAAGCAAGAACATGGAGTTGACTTTGATGAGATCTTCTCTCTTCATAGGGTCTGGGTTAGTTTTTGATGTTCTATTGTAAGATTTTTTATGTAATGTTTTTGTTATCTTGCTTCTAGAGGAGAGACTAGCAGTCTTCATGTTCCAGACTATGAATATGTATATATTGGAGAGGAGATACTAGCTCATGAAGAACCCCTATTGACTAGAGGGAGTGGAACCAGAGAAAGTCCTAAAAAGCTAGATGATCATGATATTGTTAAGGACACCTATATTGGAGAGGAAATTAGTACAAAAGATGAGTCCCCAACAGAGAGGCTATCCTCCTTCCTTCACAAAGTTAGGCATAGTGCAAGCTTTGATAATGCTAGGATAATGTTCAGTACTTCATTTCATATAAAAGAAGTCATTATATTCAACACCTTCAAAGACCTTGTGGAGTTAGAAAAATTTGTCAAAGATTCTAGGATGTTCATACACTTTCCATACTAGGAAAAGAAGTACAATCCAAAGAGAATTGTTAGAAAAAGTCTCCAACAGCTTCCTAATGGTTACAAGAAAACATTGGACTATTTCACAAAAAGTATTGTGACTTTATGAATTCTACTATGGTTTCATGAGCTTGCTAGCGTATCAAGAAGAGCTTGCTAACCCAATGAGGCTTCAAGAGACAACTTCTTGTTGCAACAAAATCACATACATTGAGGAAGTTGACATGGATATGGAGGAGATCCTACTTGTTGAGCAAATGGAGGTGGTGTCAAATGATCTTAATATAGTTGATTTAAAAGCGGGTAATCTCATGGAAGAGGATAAAAAAGACATACCAATGTCTATTGAATCCCTCACTCTAGCCAATATCCCCTCTATTCCATACTTAAAAAGGAGTTCTTGTTGCTTAATGATATCCAAAAATTCATAGGGCTTAATAGGGAGGACTTTTGCATTGGAGTAGTTGCAAAGGCTTCTAAGGATGATCAAGACCTTATGGATGATTCCAATGAGAGATTCCACATCCTAGACAACAATACCTTAAATTTTGTGGAGGCAAATGAAGCTCTTAGATTCTGCCTACAAAAAACTATTGAGGACTCAAAGACACTTCCAACTAAAGACGAGTTTTTGGAGACTCAAAGATGAGTTCGTATTAAGCATATGGGAAGGAAGGTGGAGAAGAAGGTCACCGAGTAGGAACCTTAGTTGGGTTCCATCATTTTTTGGGTGGAAGAAAGGTTGCAAAAAGAAGAAAATCCTAAAAATGTGAGCCATATTTTTGTTTCTTCTTTGCTATTTCTTGAACTTCTTGAATATATAATATAGTTAAAATAATGCATTCTCCCCTTTTCTATAAGTATTAGTTTACAATGATTATAGCTTCCTAGCTTGTTCTCATGGCATTAGGACCAAGTTTGGGCAAGATTCTACCCTTGGATACTATTTTCCTAAGCTTGATCCAAACATTGTGATGATCTACCACACAAAGTATAGTGACGAGCCAAGAATGCCAATAACTATTCAAAAGACTTTGTCCAAATATTTAGGTTATTCCCAAATGCCTAGAAATAGAGATACAATCATAGTTATTGAGAAGTATGCTGTGATAAGGTTTTTTGGCTATGCTCCTAGATGTAAAGGCTCAAGGAATGGATACCTCTTATACTACGATGCTTATGCCTTGGCTGCTATCCCCCTAGGAACCCCCCCTTGCAAGGGTGGGTACATGAGGCAAAGATACCTCTTGCACAACAAAAGGAGCACATTTTTGCTACAAGACAAAGAGGAGCATGGGGAAGTAAAAAGTAACAAAAGAAGACTAATTGGCTTTTGAACAATGTAAAAGAAAAACATCTAGTCCCAAATGATCATGAGTATGTATAAGGGCCTCGCTATAGAAGCATAATTCAGTATAAAGGGCATGTGGTATTTTCTATGATCTCAGAAGAATTGAATCCTCTTTAGTTTGTTTAGTGGAGGTAAGTCTATGATTTATTGAATCTTGGTTGTATTGATTGCAATGATGTTCTTGGATACCAAATGACCCAAGATGCCTCAGATGGGTCCATATTTTAAATGCATTTCAAGGGATCAAGAGAAAGTTGGTACTACTAACATCCCTTAAAGAATAATCTTAGCTTCTTTAAATGTTCCTCCTAACTTGAATTGACACATAGATTGTTGATGAACACTTCAAGCATTTCAACATGTCTTTGAGTGTTGTGCACATTGCACATCAAGCATTGAAGGGTGGCTTGTGCATTAGAAAGTTGGTACTACATCCCTTAAAGACTAATCTTAGCTTCTTTAGATGTTCCTCCTAACTTGAATTGACACATAGATTGTTGATGAACACTTCAAGCATTTTAACATGTCTTTGAATGTTGTGCACATTGCACATCAAGCATTGAAAGGTGGCTTGTGCATTAGAAACTTGAAAATCATGACTATGTGTGTGTGTGTGTGTGTGTGTGTGTGTGTGTGTGTGTGTGTGTGTGTGTGTGTGTGTGTGTGTGTGTGTGTGTGTGTGTGTGTGTGTGTGTGTGTGTGTGTGTGTGTGTGTGTGTGTGTGTGTGTGTGTGTGTGTGTGTGTGTGTGTGTGTGTGTGTGTGTGTGTGTGTGTGTGTGTGTGTGTGTGTGTGTGTGTGTGTGTGTGTGTGTGTGTGTGTGTGTGTGAAAACACCTCATTTTGTGGCAAAGGCTATCATATGAATGGAATTGCACTTGATTTTATCTTGGAAAACAATCAAGGAAGTTATAAGCTCCCTTGCTTGCCATGCACTTAATAGTGTGCTCTGTGCACAATAGTGAGTATGTCTCTTAGTTGCCATTTTCTTGTAGTTTATGCATACTTTGATCCTTATGTTATTCTTAAGTACCACAATGATGGGTAATAACTAGTTTATATGGTTTATTTTGTAGATGAATCCAAATTTGATGAGCTTATCCAACACTTCTCTAATGTGTGCATATCTTGGATTTAGTAAGTACCATTTTCATCTTATTGTCTTGGTGTTGGCATGTGTTGGATTAGTATGGGTTAGTACATGAGATAAAGCTTTCTATAGATCACTATAACTCCAAGAAAATAGGATTTGGAACTCCTTCAACAATATAATTAGCTTGTCCTCATCCTTTGCAATGTGTTCTTTGGCTTTGCTAGATGGCTTCTACTATTGCTGGAGTTGGATTTCACTACAATAATGCATAAGGAAAAGCAAGATTATATAGTGAATCATATGTCTACAATAACAAGTGACAAAAAAGTAATAAAAATTGATGAGGATACTTGTTTGGAATACAAAAAGAGGTGTGCCTTTTTAAGGTTGACATAACACGCTATTGGCTGATGATATGGTACACATCTTAGAGAAAGGGTTACTTGAATAACTAATAAAAAGGGAGACTCACCTACCTTCTCATTGAGACCTAACCCTACTAGATGATTGTGGGATAATTATATAGATTAGGGCAAATTGTCTATTGTGAGAAGATGCACGTGTGAGCATGAAATGAAGGATGTGCTTAAAGAAGCACATGGAGGAAGGTAAGAGGTCATTATGATGCTAGTACCATGGTTAGGAAAGTACTTCAATCATAGTTGTGGTGGCCTAAAGGATGTAGCATGCTTTGTAAAGCATTGTGACGAGTGCCAATCCACTAAGGTGCCAATAACAAGGGACAAGATGAAACTCACACTCGTGAGTTTACCAATCAACACTTTGGTGCCACTTTGGGAAATGGGGCATAGAATTCATGGGTTGTATTAACCCCGCAACTCAATATTCACAAGGATAATATGTTATCATTGCCACATGGACCATATGACTTAATGGGCAAAGTGTGGGGCCATTAGCAATAACAATGAGCAAAGCTTGGGGTTATTAGCAAGAGCAATGCCAGAATGGTAATGTTAATTGCAAAATGTGAAAGGCAAAGTCAAGGATACAACAACAAAGTGAAAGCATGATGACAAAGTCAAAGTGCCATAACTTATGTTTGAAAAATGACTATTTTTAGGGGCTTCATTAAGCTAGTCTAGGCATTGGTAATTTATTCCATGAGAAGACATTATTATTATTGTAATCTTTTGTGAGATCTGGACTCATTTTCATGCAAGTTGCAATATGTCCTCACATGGGATTCACTAGTAGTAATAAGGAGACATCACCTGCATGCAAGAAATATATGAAAATACCCCTTATCTACCCCCTATTTATGGGACCTTACATTATAAAATGTACCTTCCTTCCCTTAAATAACCCCCCTCCCTTACACTCACGTGGTACCATATGGTAAACCCTAGTGGACCCCCTCGGTATCTCCTAGAGATAGATTAGAAGAATAGGAATAGATATGCAGGTTGCTAGCATGTATTTCTATTTGCTTTTCACATATAGTAGGCCCAATTAATCTAAGATGTATGTGTCAAGATTGTGGGAGAGAAGGAAGGAGTCTCACTTGTAGCTTTCTTGCTTGCACAATGGGGGAATACACACACAGGTGGAGGCTGAAAACACTTTTCCTCTTCTTAGTTGTGTAAGCCAAAAGAACTCTAGTCCAAAGAAATAGAAGAACCCTATATATGGGTCTCAAACCAAACTCAACTAACTAAGGTGGCATACTAACTGAGCCACGAACTAGAGTAGATAAGGATAGCTGTCATCTAGCTATTATTCATGGGTGGTGTACCAACCGCATCTGCAACTAACAAGTCGATGACATAAATGCACAACGGTCACACTGGCATATCACAAGTGGAGCTCGATATCTCAACACTCCCCCTCGAGCTCAATCCCAATTCCTGCACACCAAGCAGGTCTCTGAACTTGCACAGCTTCTCTGTGCCCAATGCCTTCGTAAATATGTCAGCTACCTGATCCTCTGTGCTGACATAAACTAGATCAATAAGACCTAGTAAAACCCTCTCCCGCACATAGTGATAATGCACCTCAATGTGCTTTGTTCTAGCATGATAGACTGGGTTATTTGCCAAGTGTATACTACTCATGTTGTCACAATAAATGACAACTGGCCCATCTGTAGGCTGATGCATATCATAAAGTAGCTTATGCAACCAAGCTACCTCACATGCAGCCATTGCTGCGCCCCTGTACTCAGCCTCTGTGCTCGACAAGGCAACTGTAGGCTGTTTCTTGCTGCTCCAAGTGACTGCAGCACTCCCAAAAGAGAACACATATCCACTGGTAGATTGTCTATTAGAAATACTACCAACCCAATCAACATTAGTGTATCCATGCAACTGTATCTGAACCCCAGTCTCATAAAGTAGTCCATACTGCAATGTGGACTTCACATACCTGAGTATGCATCTAGCCGCATCCAAATGCGGTTTCCTTGGAGCCTGCATAAACTGACTTACCAATCCAACAGCATAGCTCAAATCTGGCCTGGTAATAGTCATATAAATCAAACTTCCTACTATGCGTCTGTACATAGTAGGGTCTTCCAGAAGCTCACCTGCATCTGCGCTCAGCTTCACATTCTGCTCCAAACGCTCAGCTTCACATTCTGCTCCAAAGGAACTGAAATAGGCTTATAGCCTGTCATCCCATATTTGGACAACATGTCCAATCCATACTGCCTTTGCAAGAGCCGTATCCCACTTGGTGATCTAATCACCTCAATGCCCAAGAAATAACGCAGCTCTCTCAAATCCTTCATCTCAAACTTTTGCTTCAATAGCATTTTCACATGAAGGATATCTTCATCACTGTCACCTGTCATAATCAAATCATCAACATAAATGACAAGTAGCATAATACTTTTCTCTGTTTTTCTCACATAAAGTGAGAAATCTGCCCTGGAAATCTGAAAGCTAATAGTGACAAGATACTGTCCTATCTTGTCAGACCATGCTCTAGGTGCTTGCTTCAAGCCATACAAGGCTTTCTTCAACCTGCAAACAAACTCAGGATGAACAGCATGCACATAGCCTAGTGGCTGCTCCATATAGACCTCTTCTTGCAAATCACCATGCAAGAAAGCATTCTTTACATCCATCTGATGTAAAGACCATCCCTTTGATGCAACTATAGCAATGACTGCTCTTACGGTTGCCATCCTTGCAACCGGACTGAATGTTTCTTCATAATCAATGCCATATGTTTGTGCATACCCCTTAACTACTAATCTTGCCTTATATCTATTCACAGAACCATCTGCATTGTGTTTCACCTTATAAACCCACTTACAACCAATTGCATTCTTATCTTTAGGCAAAGGTACCAATTCCCATGTAGCATTTGCTTCCAAGGCATCCATTTCTTCATCCATGTCTTTCTCCCATTTTTCTTTTCCCATGGCTTGCTCAAAAGAAGTGGGTTCTGGTTCCTGTATCACTTTGGCCATATAGGCATAGTGAATGGCTGTAAATCCATCATATTTCAGCCTATCCACAAGATACCTAGCTCTAGTAGACCTACGCAAAGTAGGTTCACTCCCAAGTGCTCTCAAATCATCCCTGGTCTTCCTTACTCCAGGTGTAACAATAGAAGGAATACCCAACTCATCATCAATGCTCTGTTCTGAGCCATTGGATTCACTATCCACATAAGACTGACCTGCATTCACATCAAACATGGGCTGATCTACCTTCTCTTTTCCTTTTCGTGATACCTGCATACCACTATCTGCATTGCTTTGAGAAGATTCTCCTGATCTCAATCTGCCTGTCCATGGCGAAGAATGTGAACCACTGCTAGAGGACACTCCAGGTCCACTAATATCTCGTGACTGCTGCTGTGAATTCTGTGCAGCATTACCATTTTGTGCATCTACATTATCAATCACATTTACTGGTTTATACCAGCTACTCATCTCATCAAAAACAACATCTCTGCTCACTCTAAACTTATGAGTAGAAGGGTTATAGCATCTATACCCTTTTTGCTGTAGAGAGTAACCAATAAAGATGCACTTCTCAGCTTTTGGATCCAACTTGGATCTCAACTCATCTGGCACATGAACATAAGCAATGCAACCAAAAATTTTCAAATGAGAAATATCTGGTTTCCTACCAGTATACCTCTCCTCTGGAGTCATGCCATGTATTGCTGTAGTGGGAGTCCTGTTCATTATGTAGATTGCTGTAACAACTGCCTCAGCCCAGTAAAAATCTGGCAGGTCTTTTTCATTGAGCATGGCATGAGATACCTCTCCAATATGCCTGTTTTTTCTTTCTGCAATTCCATTTTGTTGTGGGGTATGACTACATGAATATTGCTGCTTTATGCCATGCTCCTGCAAGAACCTTGCAAACTCATTTGAGAGGTACCCTCCCCCTCCATCTGACCTTAGGCATTTTATTTGCAGGCCTGTTTCTTTTTCAACCATAGCTTTAAGAGTTTTGAAATGCCCAAAAACTTCACTTTTCTTTTTCATAAAATACACCCAAACTTTTCTGCTATAGTCATCAATAAAAGTGACAAAATAATGATAGCCTCCAAGAGATACAGCTTTAGTAGTCCACACATCAGAGTGGATTAATTCCAATGGCTTCTTACTCTCTTGAACATGTCTAGGAAATGGTTTCCTTGCCTGTTTTCCAAATTGACAGGCTTCACATACCTTATGCATTTCTGCAACCTTGAATTTAGGCAATCCTACAACAATATTTTGGACTTGCATTGATTTAAGTTGCTGTACATTAACATGACCAATGCGTTTATGCCAGATATCAATATCTACAACTACACTGGTCCCATGTGCAAACATTGCTGCACTCAATTCAGGCATGTCTGCATCCAACGTAAACATTCTGCCCTTCTTCTTTCCTTTTGCTATCAAGCGACCTTTATTTTTCATATCCTCAACAAAGCATCCATGAGAATTAAATCTGACTTGCAAGCCCTGCTCAACCATTTGACCAACATAAACTAGGTTCTTGGTGATATTCGGGACATGAAATACATCCGATAGGTATTTCTTTTTCCCATCCTACATAGACAAAGGAATTTTTCCAATCTGCACAGTAGGATGTGTAGTATCATCACCAGTTTCCACAAATCCTGGTTTTTCCATTTTCCTTGCATCCTGCATCCATTCTGCATGACCTGTCATGTGGTTTGATGCACCTGAGTCAACATACCACACATTGTTGCTTTCTTTTGCACTTGTCACAGAATTGGTCATGTGTTGCACCATAAACAAATGCTCATTTCTGTCATCAACCTGTCTACTAGAAGATGCATAATTCCCTTGTTGCAATTTTCCATTCATGATGTCATTCTGATTTTTATAGCAGTCTTTAGCCATATGACCCATTTTACCACAGTAGTAGCATTCAACATTGTTGTTTGCATTTTGGCCTCTTTGCTATCCACCACGACCTCTTTGGCTCCCCCTGCCTCTAGAGTTACACGTCCTCCTCCATAGGACTGGTTTTCTTGAGTTTGCTGCATATTCTGATTTCTACCACGGCCTCCAGATCAACCTCCTCTACCTCTGCCTCCAGATCGGCCTCCTCTACCTCTGCCTCTACCTCTTCTAGCATTTGAGTAGAAGACAACTTCTTTTGAAGTCCCTCTTGAAGAAGATGCACCACCATTTCTCTGCTCCTCAAAAATTAGAAGAGCAATCAACTCCTCAAAATCAGGAAATCTTTCACGAACGGAAATGGATGTTCGGAACTGTGCATAATCCTTTCCTAGACCATTCAAGGTCACAGAAATTAAATCATCATCTTCCACTGGCGACCCAATGGAAGAAAGTGCATCTGCAATCTTCTTCACCTTCATGTGGTAGTCATTGATGCTCATACTTTCTCTTTGCACATTGTGCAACTCTTGCTTGAGCTACATTTTCTTGGCTTGCGTATTTGTGCTATACATTTTTGACAAAGTATCCCATGCCTCCTTTGGTGTACTTGCATCTTGAATATGCACAATCATAGAGTCTGAAATACTGATAGACAGCTAGTACATAACTTTTATGGCTCTCTCATGCCATCCTTTAAATGCCTGCCTTTGCTGTTGATTGGGAACATCAGAAGAACTGGTTCTTCTTCATTTCCTGCAACGAATTCCCAATATCCTTTTCCCATAAGGAAATTCGTCATTCTAAACTTCCATGCTTGGAAGTTGTTATTGTCAAACTTTTCAGTGACAATCTGTGAAAGGGAATCAGATGCCATTACAGAACACTGCAAAAAACTTCTGTCACTGCAAAAAACACAGCTTTAGCCTCACAAGGGCAAATCTGCAAAACTGACGAAAGTGGTATTTGACCACATAGTCACTTCCTAGTGACGATTTTCTATCAACAGGCAACAAGGATGATTCTGTAACTCCCAATGTCTCTGCGCACAAGCATACGATGTAATTTCTACAGTAACTTTTCATCGACCTGTAGAACAGTGGTTGCACAGCAAAAAACAGGGTCTTTTCCTGAGTGTGTGAGGAAAACTTCCGCCTTCAAAACAGGCCCCGAAATGGCCTCAAATAAAAAAAACAGAGCAACCAAGGGCTAAAGACCTTTCCCACAGCATATATTGCCCTCTTGCTACACCGCAAAGGGCGTCTCAATCTGAGACAATGCACTCTTGCACTTTCTGGTTGTGCTACCTACAGAGACTTGCTCCCAAAACAGAAAAATGAAAGCAACACTGGTCCTCTTACCAGAACACCGCGAACTTGGTTTGCTTTCTTGAGCTCCTTACCACGAACTTGGCTCTGATGCCATGTCAAGATTGTGGGAGAGAAGGAAGGAGTCTCACTTGTAGCTTTCTTGCTTGCACAATGGGGGAATACACACACAGGTGGAGGCTGAAAACAGTTTTCCTCTTCTTAGTTGTGTAAGCCAAAAGAACTCTAGTACAAAGAAATAGAAGAACCCTATATATGGGTCTCAAACCAAACTCAACTAACTAAGGTGGCATACTAACTGAGCCACGAACTAGAGTAGATAAGGATAGCTGTCATCTAGCTATTATTCATGGGCGGTGTACCAACCGCATCTGCAACTAACAAGTCGATGACATAAATGCACAACAGTCACCCTGGCATATCACGAGTGGAGCTCGATATCTCAACAGTATGTAGATAATTGGAAGAGAACTAGAGCCATAGCTATGGATAGGGCACCCAATTTGAGTGGAAAACCTAGCCTTGATTGAGGGTTACAATTCTTAACCCTAATGATAATGTATAAAGGCCAAAAAGTGAATGGAGTGCCCTATTTTTGAGTGTGCAATCAATGTGCTACAACTCTTCTTGCTTCTTAAATGCCATCTTGTGCAACCATTAATTAAGAGCGAGAGAGAGAAAATGTGTGAGAGTGTGTGGTTGAGTGAGGGAGTAGAGAAATTGAAGCTAATTTGAATCTCTTATGTCCCTTGTCGTCTTCCCCTTTAGCTTTCATAGCTTATTAGGTAAGAGGTTGAGTTTGCAGTTATATGTGAGGGAGAGTTTGTAAGTGAGAGTTAGGGATTGAGTGAAGCAAAGTTCTTCTCCTTCTTATTCTTATCCTTATTCTTCTCTATCTTCTTCCTTGATGCTAGATGTGCTCAATGTAGATGCAAAAGGGTTGAGGTGTTGGTTGTGAAGAGCATCACTTGGATTGTGGGACCGACTACAAGTCTACAAGCTTCGGATTGCAATGTGGGAAGGTAAGTAGGTGAGGTCACTACACCACCTCAAAGCCATTCTCATATTCTTTGCTTTCTTGGGATAGAGAGAAAGAGGTGAGAGATAGTTGAGTCATGGAGATTGAAGCTCTTGAGATAGTAAGAGTCTTGTCCAATATCTTGTTGTTAAGCATTGAAGCCTTTGTTGAGGAAAATTGACTGCCAAATGCTTATGGAAGCAAGTCATCTCAAGATTTTGGTTGCTCCATTTAAGAAGAACTCGTGCATAAAGTGCATTTGGAAATTAATCCCATCTATCACTTGCAAATGAGAGAATATTAAATTTTTGTAACTTTTACTAATATTTTAGCTCACTCTCGTGAAAATTGTGATACTACTTGGAGTTATGCTTAGAAGACTTGCAATGGATGAGAAGGTTGCAAGCAATCTATATTCTTTTTCTCCTAAATCTTGGCTTATCAACTACTCTAGGATTGACAATTGTAGGCACTTGACATACCTTCCAAACTTCATTTAGCATGGAGGTAAGGTCCCTTCCACATACATCTCAACATTCTTGCACAAATTCAAGAAGTAGACTATCTAAACCAAGGGCTTTAGTTTTCTTCATTCCTACCACCACACACTTAAGTTCCTCGTCAATAAAATATCACTTCAAGTTGATAGGCTATCTCATTGTTAATTGTAGTGCCATGCATTTTAGGAACTTCAATGCTCTCACACAAAATGTGACATCGACTTTTGCTTTTGCATTAACAACTTAACCAATGGCTTTTAAATGCAAATTTATTTTCCTCACTATGTAAAGAATCCATTTCATCCATCATCTCTACTATGGTTTCTTGGGATTTCCTTTTGTGAACACCTTGAAGAAAGTTGATGAAGGGAAATGCCTCTCTTCACCACACTCTTACACCGTGAACTCTTGACTCTTCTTGTGAAGGCAATCTTCCACTTCTACAAGACAATAAGCATAATCTCATCATTTTCTAAATCACATAGAGATTCAATAATGACACTCTTAAATTGAGAACCACATGACACCAAAGTTTTTCTTCTACTTGCATGCTCTTTGCTAGATTGCTTAGAATGCTTAATAATAACATCGACCTTCTTATCCTAATAACTAGAGTTCCCTTCCATGATTGTATTCTTCCATGTCTCTCACACACACACTCTCTTTTGGGTGTAAAAACATCATGCATTAGAAGGATACAATGAACTTGAATAGTGGGGCCACAATTAGTTCAAACATATTGAATGCAAGTAAACTAGCATAGGGAAATGGTCTAATGATTGTATCCTTCCATGTGTGTGTGTGTGTGTAAAATCATCATGCATTAGAAGGATACAATGAACTTGAATAGTGGGGGCACAATTAGTTCAAACATCTTGAACGCAAGTAAACTAGCATAGGGAAATGGTCTAATGGAAAAGTTTTAGAGAGAATTTTGGCATGAAATCTAAGGATCCAACCATTGCACAACATTAGAGACATAGACTTATCCAATTGAGTATATCTCAAGAATTGGTCTTGACACTTGTTTCTTCATGTGAATTGGTTAATATTGCCTTCCCTTTCAATATCTGTACGGTCCACCAAGTCAAGACTATATTGGAATGGCTACAATGTAGACAACTCCTCTACATGGAGACATTTTTTATGTAAAGCGGTCTTCTCTTCTCTCCACCACATTCAAGTCCCATGCAAAAAGGACATCATTTGTATCTTTCATCTACATGTGCCGATTCTATACTGTCCAGTGAACCATCCCATTTTGATAATGAACCAGAGGATGCATCGAAAAAGATGAATCGGTATCTTACTAACGAGGATGAACAAATTGTCAAATATCCCTCAATTGGTTTTCTAGAAATTAGCTTATTCGATAAGGCGGTTTACTTTTGTTGGATAGCCTTACTTTTATAGAAACCACAACATTAAAAATTAGTCTCTTAATTGGTGAAAATAGGTGTATCTATGACGAGAATAGTTGTCACCAATCGGGCAATCTAGCCTTTGCCAAAGTTTCTTCCCTTGGTAATACTTTTGGGAGCATATGCACTAGTGAATTTATAAGGTTGGAATTGCCTTTATGTGATAGAGATGCCAAAATATTCACTTGCATAGCTATCGACAATAAGTTGGGCTTGATCCATTTCTTATAGAATATACAGTACCACTAGAACTTGTCATTAAGGGGTTGTCCAACACCTGGAAAATTAACTTAGTGATTTGGACCCTTTACTAAAATACCCACCTTGTTGACCAAGTAGAAGGAACTAAAACATAAGCCCTTTTGACATCATTGATTTTATAAAAAGGTACCTCAAAGAGCAAAATTAGTGATTTGGATTCATCATGCATGCTCTCTTTCAATTGAGTTAGTGTGAATAGGCCAACTTATAGTAGTCTACTTTTTTAAATTATGCCACCTCATAAAAAACAATCGAAAGGGCTGTTTTTAAAGATTTTCTCCCATAGCTCTCATCAACTCATCATTACACTCAAGCATGATAGTTTATTTTATTTTTTGGTTTGATGGAAAAATTTATGATCTACAAATTGACAAAGATCAACATTAAGGTCAAGATTAGGCCAATAAAGAGGTAGCTTCGTTCCAAGTCTGGGAGCCATGATAACTTGGCACATCGATAAAGTGGCTTGCTAAAGTATGCAAACCCTAGAGATAAAAAGCACAACATTACTCTATAGAAAAATAACACAATAATAGGGGCCACATGCATCTTATTGTAGTGTACCCCTTTATTGCTCTATTTACATTGGCATGCAAGTCTTGGTAAAATGGCCATGAAATTCCATGTTTATACACACATATAGTTTTAAATGCATTATTATCTAGATTCGAGGAGTTTGAGCAAGGGTAGGTATGAGTGTATAGACTTGCATAATTGCAAAATGCACTTGTGGCTCAGTCGATCCCATGATAATTTTGTTACAGTTTGTTATAGTGGACGACAACGTGATTGACTTTGCACCATGAGGAGGAGGGAGAAAATCCTACCAATTGTAGGGAGAGATAGATCAACAAAATCCCACAATGCCAGATATGCACAACTTACCAAAGTACTACCCTTTTTAAGGGTATTCTATGTATATCAACGAGTTCTATTTATCACAATGTCCAAGTTAAGGCAACTTATTTGCCCAATGAATTGACACATGCATGTCATGGCTCTTAGGATGACTTGTTTACTGTTGGCACATTCACCTCAAATTGAATGCAAACTTGTTACCATGCTTGCAAGCAAGGTAGTCATTCACATGAGAAGGTTGATTCCATGCTCACATTTTGGCCTCATTGAAGAAAACTCTCGTGTGGGTAGAGTATCAATTGTTTGCGAATGGAAAGGCAAGGTAGGGGGCAAGTAAGAGGAACTCTTGCTAAGGATATAAATCCTCACGAGACAAATAGGGAGCGGGAGTGTTCATGAAAGATTGAGGTTTAATGAAAATTGAATTGCCAAACTTGTCAAAGAAACCTTTAAAATTTAAAGAAGAAGGTTTAATTATTTGAAATTTATAAGACTTTTAGTTACAATAATGTCAAATACATGTACTTTGATCCATACTAGCTCTTCCCAAATTTTGAGTTGAAGGTGTTTGTATTTGCTACCAAAAATGTTTTTTTGTGAACACTTTTACCTTGCGCATATGAGGTAAAATGACCATAACGAGTAAGTATCACTACCCGTATCTGTTCTATCTCGAATGCACATGCTAATCATCATCGTGCCTGGTTTCAGAAGAAGTAATCATTTTTGACGAATCACATTTTTTGTCAACTTATGAATAAAATTTCCTTCGTTGCTACACATTAACACATTACAAAAAAGTGATATCCACACATGATTTTTTTGATGAGTTTTCACTTTCTTCCCTCATACATTGCACACACGAGTTACTGTGGAGCATCTTGTAAGGAATCTCATCGGCATCTAATGATGTGGCATGACTTTTTTGTTGTCTCATCCAAAGTAAGGTTACAAATGAGATTTCTTGTAAAAAAAGGTTATGAAGCAAATTGTTATTGTAACAGTCTTTGAGATGCGTCCTTCCAAGCACACATCACATTGACTGGTTCGAGAACAAAAAGTATGTTTGTAACTAAGCTCGTTTCTTATCTTCGTGCGCGCACACAGTAACACACTTAGATTAATTTTAAAAAAATCTGATACTGATCATGCACACATCATGTGCGTGGTGTATCATGTGTGCACCATATGGGGAGTGGTAGATAGAGGGAGGGTGGGATATTAGGACTAATGGAAAGGATACGGATGAATGAATCTTAAGGTTGGCTGACCAAGTAGGTTAGAGTGATGTCACGCGTAGATCTGAGAGACTTTTGAATGTTAAATGAGTAGAGTTTGTGTGAAGTGACATGCCCTTTTTCGTTCTTATTTTCTATAATTTGGTAACCTTTATTATTTGAAAATGCAAGTACAGACTATGCGTGTGACACGACCTTTTAGTTTAGTCTGATTAGGATACATGTGGGCTATTCCATTTGTCAAAGGAGCATGTGCACAAAAATGAAATGCCACCCTCTCTCTCTCTCTCTCTCTCTGTCTGTCTGTCGTACTGCTCAGACCCGGTCTATCATGCACGCGAAAAGCATCACACACACACACACACACACACAGATCTCTCTCTCTCTCGCCCACTGTCACCCACTTTCCTCTGACATCAGACAATGCATTAGTACTAAGAAACGCACGAATTGTAAAACCTACTCGAGAAAAGACTACCGATCTTTTGCCCCCCCCCCCCCCCCCCCCCCTTCTCTATATCGCAATCTCTCTCTCTCTTTCTCTGTCTCTCTCTGTGTCTCTGTTTGTGTTTGTGTTGCGAGCGCAGGCGCGCTTCTCTCTCTCTCTGCAACAGCATGTCCGCAAGAGAGACCCCCAGCAGGGACTTCCTCCCAAGCGACAGAAGCCTAAGGGCCACATCAGCAGCAACTTCCTTCCAGCAGCATGTGGTGAGTCCCCCTGTGGCCTTGTCCCTGCGCACTCGCGAGAGCTCCGCCCTCGCGCTCAAGCACATCTTCGACCAGATCAGTTCCACTCTAAGCTCCCCGGTTGAGGCTGCCTCTTCTTCTACGCCCCACGTTGGCAGCACAGGCGCAGGTGCCAGAGCTTCTGGGAGCAGGAAAGATTGTAATGATGAGAAGCGCAAGACTGTTGAATCGGCATTGTCCATACCGGAGGACAAATGTTTGACCTCGTGCGGGAGATCTACAGATGCCGACAGGGCAGTTCCACAAAATTGATGCTACTTATACCTCTGGAGCATTAAGGAAATGCAATCCAAAGGTTTATTGCCTTTCTGGACACATGTAGGAGTTAAATTTGAGTTCCCTTCAAGAGATAAGCCTCTTTCTATGTTGCATTTTGCATCTGCCAAACGCAGGTGTCCTAGCATTTTTGAAGCAGCCTGCAGAGGACAGAACCCTGATTCCTCTTAGAAGCCAGGGTGATCTTAAGAGTGAAGACATGAAAAGAAGAGAGGTAAACACCTGCGAGAAATGTGTTTTCCCATGTCAACATTCAGCATTCTTCCTAATGGACATGCCCTTCATAGTGCACTATTATAACGGAGAACACCTGCTTTTTATCTAGACTTTTATTGACACACGAACAATGTCACATGTTGCTTAACACATTGAACTTCCCGTGGACCAGATGCTTCACCTAGCAGTAACAGAAGAGCTTGATAAAAATTTCGGATGTTTGTCTGTATCAACGAACCAAGGGTTTCTGCCAAGTACAGCTTCCGGGGCTCTCCAATTCAGTGCGTTACCTGAAATAGTTTCCAGGTAAAGGGGATTGATTATTTGCTAGTTCTAAGCAGTGTTTTATCAGCAAGCTATTTAACATCCTTATGACATGTTTTTGTGGGCTAATGGCCAAGGATATTTTTTGTATGGAGCTGTAAGTTACTTATATCCATGTTACAGGCCTTCATCCATGTCTCCGAATAAGCAATCCACAGCCCAGTTGACTATCTTTTACTCTGGGACAATCCACGTGTATGATGATGTGCCAGCTGATAAGGTAGAAAATTTGAGCTCCTACATTCCTTGCAATGGCTCCAGTTAATGGATTTCTCATAATAATTCCAGTTAACCAATGTGGATTAACCTTTTGGCAGGCTGATGCTATCATGCTTCTAGCTGACTCTGGGAACTCAGGAACAGTAAACAGGGCAAATGATGAAGACAATAGCTCTCAGATTTGTATGGCTGCACTTCCTTCTTGTTATACACCTGTATCAAACATAGCACCTTCTGCAGTTACTAGCCCTGCAACAAGTAGGCCTGTGAACTTCAATATCCCTTTGCATTCATCTCCCCTCACACCCATACCTCAATCTCCTTCGGTTTCACCCGTTGTCGAGTCCAAAGGACAGCTTGCTACCAGGAGAACCATGCCTGGGATAGGTAGGTTCTTTGTCATTCAGTTATTTTTGAGTTTGAGATGTATGTGTTCTATTTGCTAACCCCTCATTTCCTTTCTTACCTTTGGTCTGACAGAGCTTCCGCATGCACGAAAGGCCTCCTTGGCACGCTTTTTGGAGAAAAGGAAGGACAGGTAATGCAGTAAACTGTTTTGAACTCGGGTTATTGTTCAAATGAACTTTAACATGTTTGGAGATGGGAACTAGCTGGGGCAGGGATGCCCCATTTTCATTCACAGACATCTGCTGTCAATCTAGTCTGCTTGATGCCTTGATGTGGAAACCTTTGATAATGCACAAGTCAGTGCTGTGCACGTGCAATGTTAAGCATATATTGGTAGTTGGTAGTGGTCTGCTTACTAGGGTTCTTGGCCTTCAGCTGGCCTCATAGAAATGCCGTCCCATATCTGTTTGAGTTGCCGTGTAGGTTAGTTTTTCCACAACAGGTGGCTTCCAAGTTCCTTGCATGATTGGCTGCCACTGATCTTTAGGACTGGATATTTGTCTACATTGGGCTGCATATCTACTGCATAGGCAGTGCCTCCAGCAAATATCTCGTGTGGTGGATAGTCATACTCTCTCATGTTGAGTGTTTGTTGGTGCTTGCACCCAGAGGTCCCACATTCAGACAATATGGCTAAATTGGGTGACCATGCACTGTATTGATTGTGGTGGAGTATCTGCAGGACGATCTCAATACACAATAGAGCACAAGCTGTCCACACCTGTCCACTCTTCAGACAGGTGGAAAGTGCTTCTCAGAAAAGGCTATTAATAGTCTGCATTCAGATTTGATTCTCAAGGACCAGTTGGTCACATAATAGTCCATACAAGATGGAGCATCTTTTTATCAGGAAATTTATGGAGAGTTGCAAATTAGATGTCGCTGTTGTGAAACATGGCTTCAGGAAGGAGGCAATATAAATATATGCATAAAAACAGAAAAATTCAGATAAAGGAATATGAAATCACTACAAAAAACAGATATTTTGTCAAATAAAGGAATATGAAGTCGCTACAAAAAACAGATATTTTTGTCAAATAATATTTTGAGCATGACAAGACTAAACAGTTTTGTCCCATTGAAGTTCATAGATGCATAATATCATGATGATAAGAAAGCTGATTCAGAAGAGATTGCAGGGTTCAGCTGAAACCACAGATATCAACCAGCCTGGAGAAATGTGACTTGAACATTGGAGGTTCTGAGAGTCCTACTAAGAACAAGAGGCACTGCATATCTCGTTCGCAATCACCAAACAGGATGCCATCAACCAATGAAGGTCTTCTGCATCATTAGCAACCAGCTTTTCACCTTTGAGGCTTCTTTCTCACCCCCACCCAAGTGACACAGTTGAGGGCTTGAAATCCTAATTGTTGAGTCCTACATGAAATCATGTGCATCAGAAAGTTTATTGTGTTACTCTGGGAAGTGTGCATCAAAAGCACAGGTTTCCCCCACAACTTTTAGAAAATGTTTTGAAGTTGTTTCTGCACCATAGGAAGGAGAAAATTGTATACAAATGAAGTGCAAGTTCAAATTTTCACAACAATGAGTTAACCTTCATGAATCACCTTATTGATTCGTCAAAAGGAAAGTGGCATGCCTTCTGGGGGAGCCTCATATGACTGGTCTAGTAGGAAGGAGAGTCAATGGTGGAGTGATGTAAGCTATCCTAGCTCATGTGGTTGTTTATCAATTCACCCACGTGCTTGTTAGTGACAAATGGATTTCCTTTTCTGCATAGTTTTTTACTGGTGGGAAGATTTTAATAGGTTAAGCCAAAAATTACTTAATGTGAGATGCGTGAGATTAGGTACAGTATGAAAATAAGATTGAAAAACGTATTCTGTACCATGCATTGCAATATAATTAGTCTCTAAACCTCATGTAATGACTCATGTAATGAGTACCAGGAATCGTGTGAAGATCACATAGGCTCACTTGTGCATGCGCACAGGCGACACGGTAAGGTGACCTTAATGGCGAAGATGTTTCTACCGTGGCTAGTAAGACATGGCCTATGAATGTGAGAGACTCTCTAAACCTCATGCAATGAGCAGCAGGAATCATGCATGAAGATTACATGGGCTCAGTTTTGCACGCACGTAGGTGAAAACTATCAGGCGAGATCATAGTTGCAAGGAAGCTTGGTATGGTGGTAAGGCGTGCCATGTCCCATATGAGAGAGAGAGAGAGGGAGATCTTGAAGACTGGATCTAAAGTCTACAGAAATGGCATTTTGTACTGCGAGTATGATGGTATACGAACATTGTTGAGGATGAAAAATGAAGGTTGTTCAGAAGCAATCTATGGCTGGCTGTGAAGGAATGAAGTCTTTTGCAACTTTTGCATGGCTTTTAAAATTCTCCGATCAGAATATTTGGATCTTCAGGGACGTCTGTAAGATTTTAGAATAGCTTGAAGAGCCTACTGAGTCTAATCTTCTTGAGCACAGAACGGAAGTTCTTCGAGCAACATCCACAGTTTGTAGCCTTCATAATCTAAAGGTCTCTTGTTGGCTTGCACCACTCCACAAAAACTATGTGAAAGGGTTTCTCTTTTCTTTTGCAAAAGTCCAAATGAAAGCAAGGTAAAGCATCCAAGATGTTTGACAACAACCGATCTTCCGACAAAGGAGATTAGGAGTTGCCCATTTTTACACTTCAATCTATAGGGACATTGACGCCCCATCTATCTGTGTCTTTTACTTACCGGTAATGCTAATGGACAAGAAAGATACCCGAATCCTGCAATTCAATGAGGGCAACAATCATCCCTATCAATCGAAAGAACTTTGAGTCTTCTTTTTCTAATGATGAAAATTAAGGGGAGATTAAGACATACACAAGCTCATCTCTTCCTGGCCTTACCAAAAGGCCATTTGTAAGCTCTAATAATACCATGGTATTTTCAGCAAACCTTGTGAAAAATTGCTGTCCATAAGGAATAGACCCTTTTGGACTTATTATTTATAATAGTAGTTGAAAGCATGAAGTGGATACCCCTGCCTTACCCATTGACAAGTGCTTTTATGAAAGGCATTAGAGAGCAACACAAAAACACTACAAATACCCTTGCCTTACTCATTGACAAAGGCTTTTATCAAAGGCATCAGAGAACAACATTGTACTTGCCTAGCATACTTGAGTCTAGATGCACTCACACACACACACACTTGCATGAGCACTTGTGTGCACGTGCACCAAGACCTTGCATTACACTAAACCCACCTTCTTACACTTAAGTATACACCCACTAATTGCTCCACACTACCATGGTGCATTAGCTCCACCCCACTGTACTAAAAATTGCACTGGTGCATATGCACTCGCACACAACTTAGCACACGTGTATACCATTGTGCACTCATCACCCTAGTGCACTAGTGTACTATCACTCACATTGCACTTTTCATCCTAGTGCACTAGCCTTAACCTTGCATACATTGTAGTGCACTACATATTTGTGCACTGTGCATAACCTTGTGCACTAGTGCATTGCACTAGCACACACACACTTGTGCACTATCTTGCCTTGTGCACTATACCCGTTATGCACACTAGTGCACTGCACTAGCACACACATACACACACTTGTGAGCTATCTTGCCTTGTGCACTATACCCTTGCATGTGGCCTCATGTAGTCACTTGTACCACCCATATATACCATTCTGCACATAGACTCATAGCGTAGTGCACATCCAACTCATTGCCAGATTTATTCCACTAGAACACATTGTGTATTCGCACCTCCTAGTGCATAGTAGGTGCATATCACCATGTTGAGTCCTAATGCACTTGTAAGATTCCCTATTTCCTTTGATTTCCAACCCTGACACCCACCTTGTTCATAAGGGAGGGTCAAAGGGAAGGAGGGGGCAGGAAGGTGGCACCTTGTAGTACACTAGTGTGCAATTATATGCATACTTGCACAAGTGCGCACTTATGTGCATTTGTGTCTACACCTTTCAACCACTCTAGTCCATTGCACATAAACTTTACACCCTTGTGCCCTTGTGTGCTTTTGTGATTGCACCTTGCATTGTGCACAGACCTCAATTTAGTGCACTTGTTGGGTCTCTTTCACAATTTTTCTCTTCAACTTGATGTTGCCTTGTTTGCAAGTGGGGAGCAAGGGGAAGAGGAGCAATAGAGCAGGTGCCTCACAGTGCACACATATCAATACATGGTGCATGGTGGATACGCATATGGCACCCTGCACTAAGTTACAACACCAACTTCACTAAGGCATATTAAGCTTTTGGCTTGCATTGTAATTGATTCACTTACTCATGCATGCACGTGCATGTACCGCACAACCATGCACACAACACTAGTGTGCATTCGTCATGCCTTCTCTTCTCCTTCTCTCTTCCTCCATGGTGTCCCCTGTTTGCAAGGGGGTTTCGAGGGGTAAGGGAACAAGAGAACATGGCACCTCACATTGCCCTATGTATTACCTTGGGACTTTGCATGTAGTCCCTTGCATGAGAATTCCATCACAAAACACACCCCTAGACAACAAACTGCCACGGTGCATGCCACCTAGTGCATTTCATCCTCACTTATTCAGGTGCATGAAAATCATCATTGTATACCCTACACCTAAAACATAAGCCACGGTTGCTCCACTACCCTTTCTTCCACTAGCATGGCACTCTAGAATGCACTAGTGCACCCATTGGTACACAATGCATGGTGTATAGTGTATGGTTGCATAGTGCATAGCTTACAACGTAAGGTGCACATTGTATATGGGGACACAAGTGCACATTACACATACCCATTAGGCATGCCCACTTACACCCATGACCCTCACCTAAGTTACACATAATACATCTCATCACACATTCTTCGCTTCCACAATCTTGCACACTACATAATGCACAGTGTATAACACACATCACACAATGCATAGTGCATGTGCACACACAGACTGGCACACAACACATGGTGCACAAAGCACAAGGCATAGTGCACATGCATCCACCCATATTTAAATTATATTAATCCAATTGCATTACATACATGTTAATACACCTAACATTAGCCTATCTTGCATCTGCATCTTCATAGTGTGCTACATGGTGCATTAGTTAGTGCACAATGCATAGTGCACGATGTATGGTGCACACATACACACATGTGCACATACACTTCATCCCTCACTCACCTAGTGCACCCCTAGATTCTACCATCTATTCACATATCCTAGAGCATTAACCCACTTCCTCAATGTATAGTGGATAGTGCATAGTGCATAGTGCATATGTGCACATAGACTAGTGCACAGTGCATGGTGCAAGGTGCACACACAACACATCACATCTAGATTCACATACTTATCATGCACTATCCAGACCAACCTAGGAAGGCCTTACCTAGTGCATGCATATGTATACACATTGACTATTCCCATGCATGCATGGTCACATCACCTTGCATACATTCCACTTGCACACTTAGAACACACTTGCATCGACATTAGACGAATTTAAGTTGGTGCATGCATTTAATTTATCAATCTTTCTATTCACCATGCATGTAGCAATTAATTAACACACACCTGCATGCACGCATGCTTTCCACAGTAGACACGCATTGCATGAAAAGGTCGCACAACATTGCACCATGAGCACACTTACATTTAGTTAAGAAACTAAATAAATGAACCAATCGGACAACACGAGCCAAGTGAAAAACTAAACAAATGTAAGGCAACTTAAAGGGGGCAATATGATACAAATACGTTTATAACAACAATTGGAACTCAAACTCAACTTGGGGACAACAAATTAATTAACTAAAGTTGTGAGTTTTAAACACACCATCACAAATTGTTTGGAAAACCTGCTTGCACAAAATGGACAAACAATTTATAATTCAAACAAGAAGTTACTTTTTGGCGAATTGAGATATCGTCAAAACTAGATGAGTAGGATAGCCAAACAATGCAAACATTGAAGTTGAACCAAAGAAGAAAGCCCAAGGATTGCGACCATGAAGGTGCATGCACATGCATAGTGGATGTAATCTCTGGACCCCCACAACTAGTTGATACCCTAGTCCTAACTACTTTCTTGATACAAAAAACACATATGTCCTTGACCTGTTGATCAACCATATAATTCAACTAGAAGATTGAGAGACCATGGGGACTATAGCAAGCACAATGGAGAGAGCTAAAAGATCGGAAGGAACCTCACATGATTTTTAGGCTATTGTCAATAGCTTCTAGTAAGCTGCTGACTTTGAAATTTCAACCATGACCCTTGAAGCTATGGGATAGATACTTATGAAACTCCAAGGGCAAGGAACATATACTCTAAATGGTATGCTTGACATCAACAATCATACTAAGCAGAAACTTGCAAACATGTAAGTGAAAATGGATAGCATTTGTAGAATGCTATTGAATGCTGAAGCTACAGGATCCTTACAAGATTCTTTATAAGATCTAGTGCAGCGACACCTTTGTGACCACACTCATATGTTGCAAGTAGACACACACATAGTTGAGACAATCTTGACAGGAATAGGGAATATGCTTGGAAGTAAAGACTAAGCTATAATTTCGTTAAGGGCTTAATACCTATACAAATATTGAGCTAGGCATGACCCTTTTAACTGCGTTGGATAGTCGAGCAAGTTTATGAGGCGAATAATCTTATTGGTGACACAAAAAAGACATAAGCCTTTGGACTTGATAAAGAGACCACAAAGGGAACTTGGTTCATTGGGTTCATTGGATTTCCCTGTGGCATCCAACCCAATGAACCAAGTTCGTCCCTTCATTGGGTTGATAAAAAAACACAAGCCTTTGGACTTGATAACAAAAAACACTAGCAAGCCCAATAATTACTCATCCCCCAAGTGATGTGCCCGTCCATTATGTTGAGGAAGTGGCACATGATGAGGAGCACTAATCCCTTTGTTTGCTATGATGAAGAGGGTCATCCTATCCTGATAGATTATAGGTTCCTTCATATTATATGATGTTAAAGCAAGGAATGATCTAGCCTAGGGAAACAATAGCTTGCTAGAGTTGCAGACAACCATGACACATATCCTCGTGTTTTCTACAGAGACATGAATAACCCAAAGAGAATGAAGCAGATCAATAGTGCCATGAATGTGGAATAACCCACATCTATGAGGATTACCCATGATAGAAAGCTACTAGCAGTAAGGCAATCATATCCTTTATGCCTTTGAGTCCCTCCACTGTTGAGATGATAAAGGACAAAGATGTCCTTCCCATTTCGATCAATGCTATTACTTGAGTGCAAAGCAAAAAAGCTAGAATAGCCATTAAGGGCCCAACCACAATAGATGGGTCAACAATAGGCAAGAAGAATGCCAAAAAGAGGTGAAAGCGTGTTGAACTCAAGTTGAAAAGAAAAAGGCTTAACCACTCAAAAGGGCATAGCTCATGTATTGAGTGTAGAAAGCACAATAATTGTGCCTCAAATGGAGAAAGTTATGATAGCAAAGGTAGGCCACGATTGACAAGGTCAAGGAATGGGTGGAAGAAGCACAAAAAGAACTACTATCTAAGGCATCCCTAGAAACTATCATCTTGTGCAACCTCTCTAACTATGCATGTAAGTCTTTGCTTGCTTAACCCCCCAAACCTTGGAAATTCCAAATTTGCTCCACTCTATTTTGGCTAACACTTGCATGAATAAGAGATCACGAATTTGCACAATATATAGCAATGCAGATTTCATTATCTAGAGATAGAACCTAGTGCGATCTCAACCATTGTATCCACCAATGTTTCCATTCCACTTAGAATCTTGATGAAAGAAATCCTAGCCATATGTCAAGCATTCAAAAGTTGGATGGATGGCATAGACTCTGCACTATTAACTCACAATTCACAGCCTAGCTACTTAGCCGTGTCTACCTTAGGACCCTTGGGGGTTAAGACCTTTTGGGAAGGGGCAGAATGCCATGCAGTATGCCCAATAGAAGCCCTAGGGTACTCCACCAAGAAGGGAATTATCTGCATTGGGCTAGAGTTAGTATTGTTAATGAGAACGTGCTTTTTGCCTAGGGAAATCCTCCCATCGAATTGGTTCACTTGAATTAGATTGTCTTGATGGATTCAAGGTTCACCCACAAGACGTGTTTAGAGATTGGATAGTAAAAATAGCAAGATTATAGTTTTTTGTTAAATTTTTCATCATGCAAGGGATAAATTACGGTTTGTTGCTTGGACATCCTTGGATGCGAAACTCATGACTCATAGAGAACCGGGGAAACAATCTAGTTTTCCTTGGGAATAGGAAACTTGGAAAACTTCTATAGTCAAACTAGATGCAATTTCTACCATGTTGTGAGGAGATGCTAGCTCCTATCCAACAGCCTCTCATGACTACATTCCATCCCCTTGAAGATGAGCAAGACTAGATTCATATACTTGCTACTTTAGAGTTGCTATTGTCACACGAGTGGTGATCAATGATAATCCTCTCACTCAACTCAAAGACAAGATGACAAGGAGTGTTTGTTAAGATGTATGACTTTGCCTAGGTGTTAATCTCGACTAGAATCTCTAGCAACACATAGCAAAACATTGGCAAACTCAATCACCAAACAACTACAAAGCTTCTTGTAGCCTCACAAACACCCAAGAAACAGAGCATCCACTAGCAAACAACAAAATCGAAAGGTTTTAAGTTCAATTTCCTTCAAAACTCTTCTACCAATTAGAAACAAAAATAATTAAAGGAGTGTGGCAAGTAGTTAGCAAAAAGAAACATCGCCTTAAGGCATTATAGACAAATTACCCTTCTAATACAACCATTATGTCCTCAAAAGGATATTAAGAAAATCCTCAACCGAGAAGTAGAAAATCTTCACGTCTTATAGATGTCAATGCCGCTGCGTTCGTGCTGAGAGCATAATATCTCCAAGTTCAAATGCCAGATGTGCCCAAGCAATCATCTTCTGAATCCCTTAGAACGCAGAGCTCTTCGCAATGCCGACAACTTGAACCAAACTACCTGAGAAGTACTCGGCAGCCGCCTTCAAATGGCGTTAGCTTGAAATAGCTTTAGCCCTCCACATACTCCTTTTAAAGCAAGTTTAAATCTCTTATCGGATGAACAGGCCCCCCTCCCAATTACGCCCGCCAACTCCATTACACACAGGCAGGTCGGCATGCAATAATACTGCTTCTCCACAAAATTCGCTCTGCAATTATGATTATCCAACCACATGCAATAATCTACTTTCCAGAATCATGATCCGGATTCCGTGCTTTGAACAGCTTGTACAGATCCGCAGCTCTCCGAATATCACGACATTGCTTCTCCGACATTACCTTTGTTGACGTCAAAGCACGCTGATTCCTAGCAATAAACTGGACTCCGACAACAATCGACACTACTATGATGGCGCCTTCAACATGACGATCAACCCAACCCCCTCTGGCAACATGGTCACCAAACAAGTTGGGGCATCCACACCGTACCACCCTTCCAAAGCACGTTTCTCTCTTGCATCAACATGTACATCAAAAATTCCAATGTTCTCTATCACACTCTTTAAGATTTTTTTTTTCCTTTTCATAAAACACATTCTTTATATATATATTGATAAACTCTTTTTTTCTCCATTTTCTTCAAATCCTTGAACGTATTGCTATACTCAATCATCCCTTGTGATACTAGAGTATGCATTTTCCAAGTTTGTCCCTTCAAAATTTCACAATGAAACT